>NC_091440.1:82752371-83067329 GCF_964237555.1 Oryctolagus cuniculus
TCTATCAATTTCTTTAGCCCAAAGACCTTGTTTTAACGTCTTGCAAGAAGATCTGTTTTTGTTTATATGTAGGTGTCTTTATTTCACTTTCATTTTTGAAAGACAGTCTTTCTCTAAGATTTTCGGTTGACAGATTTTGTTTCTTCATTGCTTTAAATGTCACTGTACTGCCTGCCTGCTTCTGCTGTTTTTGATGCAAAGTCAGCTGTTTATTTATTGAAGTTTGCTAGTAAGTGATGAATTGCTTTTCTCATTTTGTTTCCAAGATTTTTTCAAATATCTAATTTTCCCATCTTTATTGATATAATTAGCAAATAAAATTTTATGTATTTAGGAGTACAATGTGCCATTTTGATTTCAGTGTACATTTTGAAATTACAACTGCAGTGAAGCTCATTAACATTCATTACATCACAGTCACTTCTTTCTATGGTGAAAATATGAAGATCTATTGTTTCAGCAAATCTCAAGTTTTACAATGCAATAATTATTAATGATAGCCAGCATGGTGTACACCAGATCTTCAAGCCTCACTCATCTGCAGAACTGAAATTTTGTGCCTTTGACCAGCATCTCCCCATTTGCTCCATCTCCAGCCCTCAGAAAGTGTACTTCTACTTTCTGCATCTATGAATAACATGTTTTAGTTTCCTCATATAAATGAGATTGTACAGCATTATTTTTCTTATTTTACTCAGCATAATGTCCTCTGTTCTCAAAAATTACAGAATTTCCTTTATAAAGGTGGAATAACTTTACACTTTATATGTGTTCATTATATACACACATGCATTTCTTTATCCATTCATCTACTATGGTTAGTTGGGTTGACTCTGTTGTGGCTGTTGTAACAGTGCAATGAGCATGAGAGTACACGTATCTCTGAGATACTGATTTCATTAAGATATAGTCCCAGAAGTGTGATCGTTTGGTCATGTGTTCTATTTTTAGTTTTTTGAGGAACCTCTGTACTGTTTCCCATAGTGGTTGTATTTAAATTCCAATCGTTGGTATCCCAGAGTTCCTTTTTCTCCACATCCTTGCCAATGGTTAATGATTTTTTACCTTTTTGATAATAGCCATTTCTGACAGGTATGAAATGACATCTTACTGCAGTTCTAATTTTCATACCATGAGGATTAGTGATGTTGGGCATTTTTTTTTTCGTATACCAGTTCACATGTGTCTTTTCAAAAATGTCAATTCAGGTCTCTTGCCCATTTTTTATTAGGTAACTTTTTCTTGCTACTGAGCTGTTCAACTTCCTTATATATTTTGGATATTGATGTCTCATTAGATGAATCTTGAAAATATTTCCTCCCATTTCACAAGTTGTCTCCCACTTTGATTACTTTGTTTCCTGGACAGAAATTTTCTGGTTTGATGTAATTACATTTATTTTTCACATTTGCAGCTTGTGCATTGGGAAGCATTTCTCTTTATCTTTCATTGAACTTCTTGGATGTGTAGACTAGTGTTAGTAATATTCTTTGAATATTTTGCTGGTCCTTCTCTCTTTTCTCTTCTTCTGGCACTCCCATTACACAAATGTTGGTTCCCTTAGTTATGCTTTTCTCTGATTTTGCTGATTGTCTTCATTTTTTTCTGCCTATTCTTTGGATTTCATAGTCTCAATGTATTTTCAAGCTTAGTATATCTTCCATTCCAAATATGCTGTTGAAACCCTTTAGTAATCGTTCTGGTTATTGTAATTTCAATTCTTGAATTTCTATTTAGAAAATTAAAAAAGGTTTATAAATTTTACATTCTATGAGACATTTCATAATACCTTTCTTTCTTACTTTATGCAGTTTGCTGAATATGTTTATAATGAATATTTCAAACCATTTATAAAATTTATAAACCAATTTTGTCAATCAATGTGATATTTGTGCCTGCTCAGAATTTCTGTTGCCCAGTGTTTTCTTTTTTCCTTTGCATGTACCATGATATTTTTGTTTGAAAACAAGGCATTCAAAACAAAATAATGTAGCAACTCTGGACACTGATCCATTACCAGAGACTTGTTTTTTGCCTGGTTAGTTGGTTAAGGGTTTGGCTCATGTATTTTATTTTTTCAGCTTATCTGTATTTGTTACAATCTCAAAGTAAAATGACTTGAGCAGTGCATTTCCATTCATAAACCTTACTTACCCTTTGAACAGCTTTATAACTAGGTAGGCTTGTAATTGTGTTCCCCTAAATAATGCTTTTTGGAAAACAAACCTCCTAAAGAGTTCCTCCAATCAAGTTGTTTCTAAAAATTGAACACATTCCCAGAGAACTGGCACATCGTGGGATGGTTAACTACATGGGAAATCTCAAAAAGTAGCTCCTACAGGATGAAATTCAATTGGCTGGACTGTTTCAGTGAAGCCAGTTTCCTTTGATGGTCATAAGCTTCAGATTTCATTCCTCACAGGGTGCAGCCTTGGGAAAGCTCATAGAGACTCTGGGAGGACAATGGTGTTAGCAGGGCTCTTTTTAAATTTTTATTTAGTAAATATAAATTTCCAAAGCTCTCTTGCTTTGAGACTTTCCAAGAGGTTCTCTGAGTCTGATGTTATCACCATCAGATGCTAGACTTGTCTATTTGTCAGTTACTGCTCATGTTTCCAACAAAACCTTGTGATATAAGTTGTTCCATGATCTGAGCTAGTTTAATTTGAGCCTCTTTGCATGGATCGATTTTGAATCTAGTCTTGAGGTTTGTTCTGACCCTGTCAGAGATTTTATTCTTTACATCCTTCTGTGGATCCTTTTTATCAACAAACAGAACTGGAGTTTAGCTCATCACTCTGGTGAGGTACAAGCCTTCTCTTAAATGCATATCACCAAAACCTCCATTGTTTTTTTAAAGCACTCTTTAGGTGTGCACTTTCTCATACTTCTTCCAAATAGAGTCAGCTCCTTTAGGGAGACCTGTGGAGCTCTCTGTTCTTAGGGCTGCCGCTGACAACGGGCAAAACTTATGAACCACTTGCTCCAGAGCTAGGTTCAAGGTCAGTGGTCTGCTTCCCTTGGAGTGACACCTCTGCTCTGTGAGCAGGATGCTGGACAGAGGCAATAGTCTGGTCTTCTTGGCTTGCCTCTCCTATGGTGAAACTGCTTACACTTAAGCAGCTTGGGATGAGGGCAACTGGTTCTTGGCATTATTAATCTAACATGTGAAGTTCCACACTACAAGTTGTGGCAGAATGGAGGAAGGGAGGCTCCACTCTTTTAGCTGCAATTAGCTTGGAATTTAGCCTCTGCAATGCAAAACTGAGGTGATGAAAAACCCTGGTAGTCTGCTTCTTCTAGGAATGTTGCAGCCTTAACTGGAGGCCTGAGGAAGATGGATCCTTGTCTTCTTGGCTGAATGCACTCAGAATGGGGTTCCCATCACACTGAGGTCAAATAGGAATAAGACAGCAGGATGTGACTCCAGTGTCCTAGACTCCCTACTTTGATCAATAATATAGTAGGTTTTCCTGAATAAATGTTTCTTCATTTTCTGTGTGACTTTAGAAAAATTCTCAGAGACTTTAAGTGACTGTATTTTATACAAGTTTTACCTGTTTTATCTTAATTTCTCTAGGGAACAGATTTGGAATTATTTGGAATGTATAGAACAGGACTGGATCTCAAATAAAGTTATTTTAAAATCTCTATTTTTCTAAAGTCAAAAAACTTTCTCTTTCCCGTTTTCCTGTTAGTCTTATCCAGTCCATTTCTTCAATTGTCTAGATTCTAAATGTCTCAGCATCTCCTCTTCCTCTTTGCATCACTTTATTTAAATAGCATGCAGAGAAGTAATTGGTTCCATATTTCATGTACTTTTTAATCAACACTTCCTTCCAGCAAAGCTTCTACATAGCACAAGGAAGTTGAAATCCAGACTCTAGGGTGCTTTTGGTTTTATTTGAGACTAAATTAAAAGAAAAAATATATGTCACAGAAGAGGAGAACTGAATAGGTCCTGGGGGTGTAATAGGCATGTTTCACAGGATAAGCTCTGGCCTCAAAGCAAATGGTTTTGTAAAAACAGAATCAGCTCAGGAACAGGTATATGGAATAGTTTTAAAATTCTTACATAATTGGGGCCGCCGCTGTGGAGCAGCAGGTTAACGCCCTGGCCTGAAGCGCCGGCATCCCATATGGGTGCCAGTTCTAGTCCCGGCTGCTCCTCTTCCGATCCAGCTCTCTGCTATGACCTGGGAAAGTAGTAGAAGATGGCAAGTCCTTGGGCCCCTGCACCCATATGGGAGACCCGGAAGAAGCCCCCGGCTCCTGGCTTCAGATCGGCGCAACTCCAGTCATTGCAGCCATCTGGGGAGTGAACCAGGGGATGGAAGGCCTCTCTCTCGCTCTTTCTCTCTCTACCTCTCTCTAACTCTGCCTGTCAAATAAATAAAAAATAAATCTTTTAAAAATTCTTACATAATTCAAGTAATACCCATTTTTTCATGTTTCTACTCAATGTGTTTATACTTTGTAAAAAGATGCTTACTTTTATTTATTTGAAAGATAGAACAAGAGAGACAGAGATCTTCTATCTGCTGGTTTAATCCCCAGATTCCCATGATAGCTGAGAGTGGACCAGACTGAAGCCAGGAGTGGGGAACTGAATTTCGGTCTCTCCTGTGTGTGGCAGTTACCCAAGTACTAAAGTTAACACCTCTATATCCCAGCATGTGCATTAGCAGGAAGTTGGATTAAGAAATAGAGCCAAGACTTAAACCCAGGCATTCTGAGTTGTGGGTATAACAAGCAGTAGCATAACCACTACACTAAACGTTCACTGCTAGTGGATTTAGATTCAACTTTATTCAATAATCTATATTAATTAAATAATTCCAATTAAAATAGTTTTATGAAATTATGAACATAATTTATTATTTGGATGATTATTTATAAGTGTTTCTAAAAATACTTGATTTCCACTGTGGTCATATAGGTGTATTTCATAAAGTTTGTGGAAAAAATTAGATAAATTTTTGCTGAAAAACTTTTGAAATTAATGCATTGTTTTTTCATAATATGCATTTTTATGAAGTACTTTAAGATTTCAAATCTACAAGATGGGTCAGGAGGGAAGTATCACTATGGTTCTGATTCTGTATATAAGAAATATACAACCTACTGCACAACAGCAAACATTTGTCCCTATTGTTTTTGGGTTTGTGTTTTTAATAATCAACAACCCTTTAGACCATGGTTTCCTTTTGTCTGGAAAAGCACTTGCATATCCCCTACAATACATGTTTAATTCATAAATTCTTTAACTAAAAGGAATTGAAATAAAAATGCATCTTTTCAAAGTCTAAGAAAGGAGATTCCAAGGTGGTAGAATAGTGACACAGTGGTCTTCTCTAGGCTAGGGGAAAATAGAAAAGTGTAGAAAGTGCATTCTCAGGGGAGAGTTGGGGGGGAAAAATGCAGTGGAGATTCCATGGAAGGAGGCGAGGTGCCGTAGATCACTGTGGAAGATGATGTGCAGCAAGGAGCATGGACACAACACAAGTTTTCCTGAGTCATGTATGTTTTTTTTTTTTTCAGACAAAAGGAGACCACAGTCTAAAGTATTGTTGGTTATTAAAAAATAAAAACAAAAATAATTGGGAGGAGGATGATCATATACATAACATATGACCCTGAGCCTGGAGGAGGAAGAGGAGAAAGAGGTGGAGAGGGAGGAGGAGGAAGAGGAGGAGGAGGAGAAAGAAGAGGAAGAGGAGGAAGAGAAGGAAGAGGAGGAAGAGGAGGAAGAAATTAGAAAAATTAAAAACAGTGTTAGAGATTTATGGGACATCAAATGACCCAAAATATGGGCTTAGGAGTTGCTGATGATGTGGAAAGACAGAATGGATTAGAAAGTCTATTCAGGGAAATAATTACAGAAAAGTTCCCCAATCTGGAGAACGAAAGAGACATCCAAGTACAGGAAAAACATAGCACTCCTGAAAGACATGACCAGAAAATATCTTCACCATGAGACATTGTTGTCAAACTTTCCACAGTAAAACATAAAGAAAAGATTCTAAAATGTGCACAAGAGAAATGCCAGATTACTTTCTGAGGACCTCCAACTAGACTCACAGATGACTTCTTATCAGAAGCTCTGCAGGCTAGGCGAGAATGGAGAGACATAGTCCAAGACTTAAGAGAAAAAAAAAAAAACAACTATCAATACAGAATGCTATACCAGGCAAAAATTTCATTTAAGAATGAAGGTGAAATAAAGTTTTTCCGTAGCAAACAGAAATTGGGAGAATTTGTCACCATTCATCAAGCCTTATAAAAGAAGCTTAAGGATTTTCCCACACACAGAAACACAGAAAGATATCATAATGAAAGAATATGAAGGCAGAAAATCTCTAGTAAAAGTACAAAGGGAATCCAAAGTGAACAATAGGAAATTTTTTTGGAAAAATGGCAAGGTCAAGTCATTACTTAACAATAGTCACCTTGAATTTAAATGGCCTCAACTCTCCAGTTAAAAGATACAACTGGAGGCCGGCACTGTGGCTCAATAGGCTAATCCTCCACCTGCGGCTCTGGCACACCGGGTTCTAGTCCCGGTCAGGGTGCTGGGTTCTGTCCAGGTTGCTCCTCTTCCTGTCCAGCTCTCTGCTGTGGCCCAGGAGTGCAGTGGAGGATGGCCTAAGTCCTTGGGCCCTGCACCTGCATGGGAGACCAGGAGAAGCACCTGGCTCCTGGCTTCGGATCAGCACAGTGCGCCGGCCGCAGCGGCCATTGGGGGGTGAACCAACAGAAAAGGAAGACCTTTCTCTTTGTCTCTCTCACTGTCCATTCCGCCTGTCAAAAAAAAAAAAAAAAAGATACAACTTGATAAATGGATAAATGGATTAAAACCGTATCTCTTTGCAGCCTATATAAAATTGAAAGTGAAAGGATGGAAAAAGATATTCTGTACTAATGGAAAGAAAAAAAAGAGCTGGTTTAGCAGTCCTAATATCAGTCAACATTGACTTTAACACAAAAACTATTAAGGGGTAGAGAAGGGCATTATGTAATGATAAGGGTTCAATTCAACTTGAAGATGTGATTATATTAAATGTATATGTACTCAATGTCAGGATGCCTGGCTATTTAAAGCCAAATGCTAATGGATGTAAAGGGGAACATTGATTCAAATACAATAGTAATGGGGGACTTCAACATCCCACTTTCATCAATGAACAGATTACCTAGACAGAAAATCAACCAAGAGACTACAAAGCTAATCAAACCTATAGAACAAATAGACTTACCTGATATCTACAGAACTTTTCATCCCACTCTTTGAGAATACATATACTTCTCATCAGTGCATGGAACTTTGTCTAGAATAGACTGTGTGCTTGGCCATAAAGGCAAGTCTCAGCAAATTGAAAAAAAAATCTAAATCATACCAGGCACCTTCTCCTACCACAATGGAATGAAGCTGGAAATTCATAACTCAAGAATCTCTAGAATATATACAAACACATGGAGACTGAACAACATGCTCTGGAATGAACAATGTGTCATACAATAAATAAAAAAATCCTTGGAAACAAAAAGAACATGACAACACAACATATCAAAAATTGTATAATAAAGCAAAAGCAGTGTTAAGAGGTAAGTTTGTAACAATTAGTGCCTACATCAAGAAATTGAAAAGTTACCAAATAAATGAACCATCAATGCATTTCATGGACTTGTAAAAACAAGTTCTAACCAAAATTAGTAGAAAAAATAATTAAAATTAGAGAATAAACAAAATCATAGCCAAAAAAACATAAAAGATCAGTGAAATGAAGAATTGGTTTCTTGAAAATATAAACAAAATTGATACAGTATTGGTCCAACTAACCAAAACAAGATGCAGAAGACCCAAATCAATAAAATCAGAGATGAAAAAATATAAAAACATATGCTACAGAAATAAAAAGGATCATCAGGAATTACTACTAACAGTTGTATGCCAACAGATTGGGAAACCTAGAAGTAATGGATAGATTCCTGGACACATACACTATCAAAATTGCATCATGAAGACATAGAAAACCCAAACATATCAATAAAGAAGACAGATTGAAACTGTAATAAAAACTCTCCTAGGGCCAGGGCCGTGGCTCACTTGGCTAATCCTCCACCTGCAGTGCTGGCATCCCATGTGGGTGCCGGGTTCTAGTCCTGGTTGCTCCTCTTCCAGTCCAGCTCTCTGCTGTGGCCTGGGAAGGCGGTGGAGAATGGCCCAGGTGATTGGGCACTTGCACCCTCGTTGGGAACTGGGAAGAAGCACCTGGCTCCTGGCTTCAGATCGGCACAGCGCTGGCCATGGTGGCCATTTGAGGGGTGAGCCAATGGAAGGAAGACCTTTCTCTCTGTCTCTCTCTCTCTCACTGTTTAACTCTACCTGTCAAATAAGTAAAAAAAAAAAAAAAAAAAAAAAAAAAAAAAAAAAAAAAAACCTCCCAACATAAAAAAGCCCAGGACTGTAGGGATTAGGGATTCAGTACTGAATTCTACCACACATTTAAAAAAAAAGTAACTCCAATTATTCTCAAGCTATTCAAAACAATTGAAAGAGAGGGAATCATTCCATACTCCTTTTATTAGGCCAGCATCACTATCATTCCTAGACCAGAAGGAGAACTATAGACCAATAGCCCTGATGAAGACAAATGGAAAAATCCTCAACCAAATACTAGCTAATCAAATCCAACAACACATCAGAAAGATCATTTACCCTGACCAAGTGGGATTTATTTCTGGCATGCAGGTAGGTTTCATATTTGCAAATCAATAAATATGATACATCACATTGAAAACTGAAAAACAAGAACCACATGGGGAGGAGTGCAAGATGGCAGAATAATAATGGAGCACATTGACAGTCTGGGAAAAGACAGTTTAATAAAAGTGGAGATACTGCAGTTTCACGGAAGAGTTAGGAAAGAAATGGCAGAGGAAACTCTTCCAGAACTTCTGGTTCAAAGTGGACCTACGTGGAGGGCACAGGCGCCCATGGCTCAGGACCCCCGCCGTGGAATCTACACACCAGTCCTGGAAAGGGAGGTGAGGCAAAATCTCAGTAGCCTGAGACACCAGTGAGAAAGCAGAAGGAGGAGTCTAGAGGGAATGAGGCTTGAGGCCCCGTGGGGGAAAGTTTAACAGGCTAACTAGAGGAGAGAGGGAAAAAAAAGGGACCGTTATGGACACAAGTCTCTCTCCACTCACCTTTCAAGGATGAGCAACACAAAGAGCAGGTGCCATTTTGGATATAAGTAGGGGCTGTGCCTGCCATCAGCCAAGCAGAAAAACCTGACTCTGGGGATAAAATAACAGGAAGTTGGGACCTGGTAAATGTGTGGAGCTAATGAACTGAGACCATGAAGGACTGAAGGTATGGGAGAGAACTCACGAAGATGTGTGTGCCCTCGGGAGAGTACACAAACTCAGTAACCTTGGCAACCTGGTGGGAGATGGCAGAGAAATTTGAGCTCACACTGAGGACTACATAAATCCTTTGTGTGGTCCTTGGGCCAGAGCAGACGAATATTATACCCACAAGAGCCAGAGATAAGAAACTGACTGTCTTCATTTCCACTCAGCTGTGTGGAATTACTTCCCTTCTGAATCAAAAAAGAGAGAGAAAGAGAGAGAGAGAGAGAGAGAGAGAGAGAGAGAGACTTACCATGCCTAACCTGGGTGTGTCACCTTTGGCACACCCTTAACCCTAAAGAATCAGAGCTCTCTGGCAATACCAATCTCAAGCTTCTAAGGCTCCATCAAAAGCAGACAGTCCACTTAATACATCATAGTATAACAAGAAAAATAAAACACCACAGCAAGGGAAGAAGAAACCAAAGAATATCTCCACAATGCCAAGCAACAAATGCAGAAACCGAGGAAACAAGAACAAGGAACATTGTAAGAACAAGACATTATAACACCTCAAAATGAACAAGACATGCCAATCCAAGATTATGAAGATGATGAGATAGAAGAAATGCAAGATACAGATTTCAACAAATTTATGATAAGAACATTTAAAAGTTTTCAAAAACAAATTCTTGAACTACAGAAATCTTTACTGGACAGGATAGAAATCCTCTCATGAAAATGAAATTTTAAGGAGGAATCAAAGTGAAATGCAGAAACTAGTAGAACATGAAAATGTGATAGTGAAGAGAAAGCAAAATGAAGTGAAGAATTCAATAGATCGAATGACAAACACATTAGAGAGCCTTAAAAACAGAGTCAGTGATGCAGAAGAGAGAATATCAGACTTAGAAGACAGAGCAAAGGAAAGTACACAGTCAAACCAAAGAAAAGAAGAGGAAATTAGAAATCTAAAAAATATTGTTGGGAATCTAAAGGATACTAATAAAAAAACCAACATTCGGGTTCCAGGAGTTCCTGAAGACATGGAGAGGGAGAAAGGATTAGAAGGCCTTTTTAGTGAGATACTAGCAGAAAACTTCCCGGGTTTGGAGAAGGACAGAGACATCCTAGTACAGGAAGATCATAGAACCCCCAATAAACATGACTAAAAGAGATCCTCATCACAACATGTTTTAATCAAACTCACCACAGTGAAACATAAAGAAAAGATTCTAAAATGTGCAAGAGAGAAAACTCAGATTACTCTCAGAGGATCTCCAATCAGACTCACAGCTGACTTCTCATCAGAAACCCTACAAGCTAGAAGGGAATGGCAAGATATAGCCCAGGTACTAAGAGAGAAAAACTGCCAGCCTAGAATATTATATCCTGCAAAGCTCTCATTTGTGAATGAAGGTGAAATAAAGACCTTTCATAGCAAATATAAATTGAAAGAATTTGTCACCACTCATCCAGCCCTGCAAAAGATGCTAAAAGATGCGTTACACACAGAAACACAGAAACAAGGTCATCAATATGAAAGAAGGAAAAGGAAGAAAACCTCACAGTAAAAGATCACACAAAGTTCAAAGTATATATTAGAAAATATCTTTGGGAAAATGGCAGGGCAAAGTTACTGCTTATCAATAGTCACATTGAACGTTAATGGCCTCAACTCTCCAGTTAAAAGACACAGACTGGCTGAATGGATTACGGAACAAAACCCATCTATTTGCTGCTTACAAGAAACACATCTTTCCAACAAAGATGCATGCAGGCTGAAAGTGAAAGCCTGGAAAAAGACATTCCATACCAATAGAAATAAAAAAGAGCGGGCATAGCCATCTTAATATCAGACAAAATAAACTTTAAACCAAAAACTGTTAAGAGACACAAAGAAGGACACTATGTAATGATAAAGAGTTCAATTCAACAGAAAGATATAACTATTATCAATATATATGCACCTAATTACAGGGCACCAGTTTATTTAAAAAATATGTGACACCAATACAATAGTACTGGGGGACTTCAATACTCCACTCTCAGAAATAGATCAACAGGACAGAAGATCAACAAAGAAACAGTATATTTAAACAAAACTATACCCAAATGGATGTAAGAGATATTTACAGAACTTTCATGCTACACTTAAAGAATTTACATTATTCTCAGCAGTACATGAAACCTACTCTAGAATTGACCACATACTAGGCCATAAAGCAAATCTCATCAAGTTCAAGAGAATTAGAATTGTACGATGCAGCTTCTCAGACCATAAAGGAATGAAGTTGGAAATTAGTAACTCAGGAATCTCTAGAGCATATGCAAACACATGGAGATTGAACAACATGCTCCTGAATGAACAATAGGTCATAGAAGAAATCAAAAGAGAAATCAAAAACTTTCTGGAAGTAAATGAGGATAACAGCACAATATATCAACACTTATGGGATACAGCAAAAGCAGTGTTAAGAGGAAAGTTTATATCAATAGATGCCTACATCAAGAAATTGGAAAGGCACCAAATAAATGAGCTTTCAACGCATCTCAAGGATCTAGAAAATCTGCAGCAAACCAGACCCAAATTTAGTAGGAGAAGAGAAATAATTAAAATCAGAGAAGAAATCAACAGGATTGAATAAAAAAAAAACATTTAAAAAATTATCCAAAGGAGGAGCTGGTTTTTTGAAAAAATAAACAAAATTGACACCCCACTGGCTCAACTAACCCCCCCCCAAAAAAGAAAAGACCCAAATCAATAAAATCAGAGATGAAAAAGGAAATGTAACAACAGACACCACAGAAATAAAAAGAATTATCAGAAATTACTACAAGGACTTGTATGCCAGCAAACAGGGAAAACTATCAGAAATGGATAGATTCCTGGACACATGCAACCTACCTGAATTGAACCAGGAAGACATAGAAAACCTAAATAGACCCATAACTGAGACAGAAATTGAAACAGTAATAAAGGCCCTCCCAACAAAGAAAAGCCCAGGACCAGATGGATTCACCACTGAATTCCACCAGATATCTAAAGAAGAACTAACTCCAATTTTCAAACTATTCAGAAAAATCGAAAAAGAGGGAATCCTCCCAAATTCTTTCTATGAATCCAGCATCACCTTAATCCCTAATCTGGAAAAAGATGTAGCATTGAAAGAGAATTACAGGCCAATATCTCTGATGAACATAGATGCAAAAATCCTCAATAAAATTCCGGCCAATAGAATGCAACAACACATCAGAAAGATCATCCACCCAGACCAACTGGGAGTTATCCCTGGAATGCAGGGATGGTTCATTGTTCACAAATCAATCAATGTGATACATCACATTAACAAACTGCAGAAGAAAAACCATATGATTATCTCAATAGATGCCGAGAAAGCATTTGATAAAATACAACACCCTTTCATGATGAAAACTCTAAGCAAACTGGGTATGGAAGGAACATTCCTCAATACAATATAAGCAATTTATGAAAAAACCACGGCCAGCATCCTATTGAATGGGGAAAAGTTGGAAGCATTTGCACTGAGATCTGGTACTAGACAGGGATGCCCACTCTCACCACTGCTATTCAATATAGCTCTGGAAGTTTTAGCCAGAGCTATTAGGCAAGAAAAAGAAATTAAAGGGATCCCAATTGGGAAGGAAGAACTCAAACTATCCCTCTTTGCAGATGACATGATTCTTTATTCAGGGGACCCACAGAACTCTACTAAAGACTATTGAAAGTCATAGAAGAGTTTGGCAAAGTAGCAGGATATAAAATCAATGCACAAAAATCAACAGCCTTTGTATACACAGGAAATGCCACAGCTGAGGAAGAACTGCTAAAATCTATCCCATTCACAATGGCTACAAAAAACAATCAAATACCTTGGAATAAACTTAACCAAGGATGTTAAAGATCTCTGTGATGAGAATTACAAAATCTTATAGAAAGAAATTGAAGAGGATACCAAAAAAATGGAAAAAACTTCCATGTTCATGGATTGGAAGAATCAACATCATCAAAATGTCCATTCTCCCAAAAGCAATTTATAGATTCAATGAGATACAAATCAAAATACCATACATTCTCTCAGATCTGGAAGACATGATGCTGAAATTCATATGGAGACACAGGAGACCTCGAATAGCTAAAGCAATCTTGTACAACAACAAAAAAAAGCCAGAGCAGCCCAATGTTCAAGATCACTAGCAATCAGGGAAATGCAAATCAAAACCACAATGAGGTTTCACCTCAATCCGGTTAGAATGGCTCACATTCAGAAATCTACCAACAACAGATGCTGGCGAGGATGTGGGGAAAAAGGGACACTAACCCACTGTTGGTGGGAATGCAAACTGGAAAGCCACTATGGAAATCAGTCTGGAGATTCGTCAGACACCTGAATATAACCCTACAATACAACCCAGCCATCCTACTCCTTGGAATTTATCCAAAGGAAATGAAATTGGCAAACAAAAAAGCAGTCTGCACATTAATGTTTATTGCAGCTCAATTCACAATAGCTAAGACCCGGAACCAACCCAGATGCCCATCAAGAGTAGACTGGATAAAGAAATTATGGGACATGTACTCTATAGAATACTATACAGCAGTAAAAAGAACAATGAAATCCGGTAATTTGCAACAAAATGGAGGAATCTGGAAAACATCATTCTAAGTGAAATAATCCAATCCCAGAGGGACAAATATCATATGTTGTGGGATACACAACAGACTCATAGAGTGACAGATCTCCAAAACAGCACTCTGGCCTCAGAATCAGCCCTTAAGGCACTCTGATCCGGCTGAAAAGTCCATGAGAGTATATTAGGCATGGAAAGCCAAGACACTCTGGCAAAAAAAAAAAGAGGATCTAAATGAAAGATCTCTGTGAGCGAGATCCCAGTGGAAAAAAAACAGGCCATCAAAGAAGGAGGTACCTTTCTCTGTAGGGAGGAGTGAATCTACACTTTGACTATAATCTTGTCTAAATAAGATCAAAGTCAGCGATTTCAAAAGGCTTTCATAGCCTTGACAGCTCAAGACATGAGCCTAGGGTGATTACTGATGCCATAAACAAGAGTGTCAATTTGTTAAGTCAACAACAGGAGTCACTGTGCACTTACTCCTCATGTGGAATCTCTGTCCTGAATGTGTTGTTCAATGTGAATTAATGCTATAACTAGTACTCAAACAGTATTTTTCACTTTGTGTGTCTATGTGGGTGCAAACTGTTGAAATCTTTACTTAATGTATACTAAATTGATCTTCTATATATAAAGATAATTGAAAATGAATCTTGATGTGAATGGAAGGGGAAAGGGAGCAGGTTGGGAGGGTTGTGGGCAGGAGGGAAGTTATGGGGGGAAGCCATTGCAATCCCTAAGCTGTACTTTGGAAATTTATATTTGCTAAATAAAAGTTAAAAAAAGAACCACATGATTACCTCATTAAATGCAGAGAAAGTATTTGATAGAATAGAACCTCCTTCCATGATGAAAACCTTAAACAAATAGGTATAGAAGGAACATTCCTCAATATAATCATGGCAATTTGTGACAAACTTATTTCATGGGAAAAGTTAGAAGCATCCCCACTAAGGTCCAGATCCAGACAAGGATGCCCAATCTCACCACTGCTATTCAACATCTGGAAGTATTAGCCATAGATATTATGCAAGAAAAACAAAATGATAAAAATTAGAAGGGAGGAAGTTAAACTGTCCCTATTTGCTGATCACATAATTCTATATATAGGGGATCCAAAAGACTCCACTAAGAGACTATTGGAACTCACAGAAGAGGTTTTTAAAGTGGCAGGATATAAAATTAACACAAAAATATTAAATAGCCTTTGTATACACATTGATATGGCTGAGAAAGAATGTTAAGATCAATCCCATTCACAATAGCTACAAAATAGTAAATACCTTAGAGTAATTTTAACCAAGGAAGTGAAAGATCTTTACAATGAAAATGATAAAATATTAAAGAAATATAAGACAGAAAGAAAATAAATAAAATTTCCATGTTCATGCATTGGAAGAATCAATATCATCAAAATGTCTATATTACCAAAATGAGTTTACAGATTCAATGTGATCCCAATCAAAATACCAAAAACATTCCTTCATAAGTAGAAAAAATGATGCTAAAATTCATATGGAAACATAAAAGATTTTTTTTGACAGGAAGAGTGGACAGTGAGAGAGAGAGAGACAGAGAGAAAGGTCTTCCTTTGCCGTTGGTTCACCCTCCTCAATGGCCACTGCAGCTGGCACACCGCGCTGATCCAAAGCCAGGAGCCAGGTGCTTCTCCTGGTCTCCCATGGGGTGCAGGGCCCAAGCACTTGTGCCATCCATCCACTGCCTTCCTGGGCCACAGCAGAGAGCTGTGGCCTGGAAGAGGAGCAACCGGGACAGAATCTGGTGCCCTGACCGGGACTAGAACCCGGTGTGCTGGCGCTGCAAGGCAGCTGATTAGCCTATTGAGCCACGGCACCAGCCGAAACATAGAAGATCTTAAATAGCTAAAACAGTCTTATACAATATAAACAAAGCCAAAAACATCACACTACCACATTTCAAGACATAAAAACACGGCAGTGATAATCAAAAAAGCTGGCAATGGCAAAAACAAAATAAAACAGACAACAGATGGATAGACCAATTGGACTGAATGTAAACTCCAGATGTCAATCCATACACCTACAATCAACTTATCTTCAATAAAGAAGCTAAAATTAATTCCTGGAGCAAGAACAGTCTCCTCAACAAATGGTGCTGGGAAAAGTGGATCACCACATGTAGAAGTATGAAACTAGAACTCACCCGCACTGCACATTCACCTCAGTGGCACACTGGGACCTGGGTCTGGTGCGGAGAGCCCTTCATTCCGGGAAATAGGGCATGGCCGGGAAGGGGGCCACCTTCTCACGCACCACGTAGCGCACATTCATGGGGAACCTGGCGCTAAACCATCTATAGATGACTGCTTCTGTGTCGGGGGTTTTGTAATTAGCAGAGGAGCTCCCTAGCTGCAATGTGTTGAAAGTTAGCACTCAACACAAGGGTTTGTTTTAAAAGAGAGAAAAAAAAAGAAACTAGAACTCTATCATACACCTTACACAAAAATCCACTCAAAATGGATTAAGGACCTAAATCTGAAACCCCATACCATCAAATTACTAGAGAACAATGGGGAAATTCTGCAAGACATTGGCATAGGCAAAGACTTCTTGGAAAACCCAGAAAAACAGGCAATCAAGGCCACAATTGACAAGTGGGATTACATCAAGCTGAGAAGCTTCAGCACTACAAAAAAAGCACTCAGTAAAGTGAACAGACAACTGCCAGAATGGTAAGAAATATTTGCAAACTACGCAACTGATAAAGGGTTAGTATTTAGAATCTTTGAAAGAACTGAAGAAACTCAACAATAACAAATAAACAGTATAGTTAAAAATGGTCAAAGAACTTAAATGAGCATAGAACTTAAATGGGCATTTTTCAAAAGAGGAAATTCAAATGTCCAACAGACACATGGAAAAATGTTTAGGATCACTAGCCATCAGGCAAATACAAATCAAAACACAATGAGGATTCAATTCACTCCATTTAGAATGGCTTTCATATAGAAATCAGCAAACAAAAATGCTGGATGTGGGGAAAAAAGTACCCTAACCCACTGTTAGTAGGAATGTAAACTGGTGCAGCCACTGTGGAAGACAGTATGTAGATACCTCAGAAATCTCAATATAGTCCTATCATATGAACCAGGCATCCCACTCCTGGGAATTTACCCACACAAAAAGATATCAGTATATGAAAGAGTTATCCATACCCTCATGTTTATTCCAGATCAATTCACAATAGCTAAGATATGGAATCAACCCAGATATCCATCAGTTGAAGATTGGTAAAATATGGTATATGGACACTATGGAATAACACTCAGCTGTAAAAAAGAATGAAATCCTGTCTTTTGCAACAAAATGAATGCAACTGGAAATCATAATACTTTGTGAGATAAGCCAGTCCCAAAAAAGACAAATGCCATATATTCTTCCTGATCTGTGGTAACTAATAGAGGACCTAAAAGATAATTTGTAGAAGTGAAATTGACATTTTGAGATC
The DNA here is from genome assembly GCF_964237555.1 of Oryctolagus cuniculus. Lineage (NCBI taxonomy): Eukaryota > Metazoa > Chordata > Mammalia > Lagomorpha > Leporidae > Oryctolagus > Oryctolagus cuniculus. Next base: position 82,769,871 of record NC_091440.1, read on the forward strand.
CAAAGATTTTTAACAGCCCTTGTCTCAACTGTTGGAGAAGAGTGGGTTTTTTTCCTTCATATTATTTGTTGAATTCTTTACTTAGGGTAAATCTTACGAGTATAGTTAACCAAAAACAGAGCTTTGCAAAAAATAAGAATGGGAATAGGAGAGGGAGGAGGAAGAAGGGTAGGATCATAGGTAAGAGGGAAGATGTGGTGGGAAGTATCACTATGTTCTGATCTAAAGGTATGAAATACATGAAATTTGTGTACCTTAAATAAAATTCTAAAAAATAATTTTAAGAAAAAAAAAAGTATAAATAACATTTTAAAAATCTGAAAAAAAAAAACAAAATAAAGTGGGACTAAGAATAATAGATTTTCTGTTCAGGTCATTGGATGGCTTTGATGATGAGATTAAGATAGTACATGTGTTGTACATTTTAAAACTATTATCAAGAGAATGAAATTCTACCATTTGCAGCAAAATGGAAGGAACTGGAGGACATTATGTCAAGTGAAATAAGCCAGACACACAGAAACATACCACATGTTCTCCCTTATATGTGGGAGATAAAGTTAAAAGATACTCAGTTGAACACTGAATGTTGATTATTAGAAGTTGGGTTGTGGTGGGGGAGGATAAAAGCACTATGGATTAAAAAAATTAGGGCAAGTCAGGCATGGTTCACCAGTTGTGTGAAACACTAATATGAGACATTAAAAGTAGGGGAAATGGAGTGAAGTGTATATGGGAACTCTGTTACTACTTCCCATTTTTTGTTTTCTACAGTTAAAACTATTCTGAAACAGAATTTTAAGAAAAAAATGGGTTATCTGCACAGTTCTGTTTCATTTACTTTATGAATGAGGATGCATTTGTTGTTTTTTCATGCATCCTCTGTTACTTACTGTGTTTGCTTCAACATTACTTCCACCTTGAGTTCACCCTCATTATTTCTGTGATAATTTTTCCATTTTTTCTTAGTTCTATTAGTTTAAACTCATCTGGTTTTCTTACTCTCTTTCCTTTGAATTCCTGTATTTCTAAATTGCAGTTGCCCTTTATTGAAGAGTTTATCTTGTTAAACTCTTCTTTTAAATTCATAGTAAGATATTTGGTCACATGGCAAAATTATTAAATGAGTATACTTTGCTTTATATGTCCTGCTTTTCCTTATATTTTAATCTTATGCTTTGATTCAATGTTTTAAGTGATTTTTTATAACCTATCCAAATAAATTTTTCTGGGACTGAATTTTGCTGAAAACGTGTGCATGTATGTGTGCAGTGTAGCGTGTCACCTTCCAAACTTGATAACTTCAAAACTTTCTCCTTTTCAGTATCACACAAACTGCTTTATAATGAAATGTTATTCTTTGTATGGGCCTTTATCCTTTCCTTTCTGAGCCAAATTGTATACAGAGGGATTGCTTTCAGGTTTCTCACTAACCCTAGCTTCTAGTTCCATTGAGCCACACACTTTCTATAGGTTGGCATACAAGCGCGACAACTCTGATCCTCAGAAAGTATATTTCTCTTGTCCTTGAGACAGCTAGTCACGTTTGTGGCTTTCTCTGCACCTCTGCTTGATATTGCTCAGTTTGCATCATTTCACGTGGTTAATTGTGTTCTAGTTTTACTGAAAACAAAGTTTGTTGTTTTTTAACTTTTTCTTATTGATTTAGGTATGACTTCAAGGAGAAGGGAACAGATGCTCACTTACCCAGCCACATTCATACTCTTTATCCATATTTAATTATGTAACTCTGAACCACAAATATGAGAACTACTGTTCTACATAGTGATCTCTGAGTTACTTCACCTTGCTTTTTAAAACTGGCAGAATCAATTTCTAAGATCCTTAAGTTTTCATGATTCAACTCAGCATCACTGAGATCTCTGATTAAATAAAGTGAAGTTAAAAATAGTTACCAATCAATTCGGATAAGCACAAGTACTATGTGCAAAGCACCCTAACAACAAGATGCCCTTTTCTTGTTATTTTACAACCAAAGTACATGAACCATAGTTCAATGAAGAATTGACACTTAAAGAATTCTAGCTAAGCAGCACAATAGACAAATGTTAAGTGCTTAGTGCTAGTGCTAGTGGAGGAAAAGAGTATCTGTAATTCAATCAACATGGAAAAACTTGCAGACCTACTTCAAGTTAAATATATAGCTGGCATTCAGTTTCCTTTATTTTCTCCATGTGATTTCTACTAACAGAATATGATTTCAACTAGTCACCTATGCTAGTGCAGTTGAGATAACACTTCTATCTGTTTCTAGATTTTCAGGACTAAGAGGGGCAAGAACTGATTTTTTCTGTCATGTTGATATATTCAGGTATCTGGAAAAGAAGTGTTGTTTTTTCTCTTTGAGCAGTCATGAGAATGATGGCCAATGTAGATTGATGATGTTGTTAGTCAGTGGATACTTTTAGTTTTCATGATAGATTTCTCTTTATTTTGTATTAAATTGAAGATTGCTCAAATTGGAGACATTTAGCATATAAAAAGGCAAAATCAGCATCCATGACCATGGAAATGGCTTTCACCTTTGCCCTCTGCTCTCACACAACCCATAGGAAGAAAATAGACAGATTTCCTAGGGTTCACGCCTTCCTAAAATGTTGTGCTCTGCAATACTGCTCCAAAAACAGCCAAAGGGACCTGACCTACATAAATATTCTAAGCCCGAAGACTTCATCTCCTGTTCTCTAAAGACCCCACAGTGTGACCACTGGCAAAAACCATCTGATGCTCTCTGAGAGTCTACCTCACTTTGACCAGAGACACAACTTCTGTTTTAGTCTCAAGTGAGCTGCTGGATATTTTGTTCTGGTTTCATTTTGGTGGAGTATTTGGATGCCTAGTCAAAACAACATCAATCACAACTAAACCATTCCAAGAAGTCTGAGAACTTACATTTGCTGTTTGTATAGAAAGGAGTGCTTCACCAGATTGGAACCAGCAACACTTTGAAATTTGAAGCAGAATTAACTCTAAAGGGTAAGTTTTTAAAAAGGGAGGTCTTAGTGTCTACTAATAACAATTTATAAAATTAAAAAGGAGAGAATGACCAACATGGGAAACAGGATACACAGCAGACTCATAGAATGGCAGATGTCCTAAACAGCACTCTGGCCTCAGAATTAGCCCTTAAGGCATTCAGATCTGGCTAAAAAGCCCATGAGAGCATTTCAGGCATGGAAAGCCAAGACACTGTGGCAAAAATGACCTAAATGAAAGATCTCTGTGAGTGAGATCCCAGCAGAAAGAACAGCCCATCAAAGAAGGAGGTACCTTTCTCTGAAGGGAGGAGAGAACTTCCACTTTGATTACGGCCTTGTCTAAGTAAGGTCAGAGCTTGTGAACTCAAGAGGCTTCCATAGCCTTGGCAGCTCATGACAAGAGCCTCAGGTGATTACTGACATCATAAATAAGAGTGTCAATAGTTAAATCAACAACGGGAATCACTGTGTATTTACTCTCCATGTAGGCTCTCTGTCCTTAATGTGTTTTACTATATGAATTAACAGTAAAACTAGTATTCAAACAGTACTTTATACTTTGTGTATCTGTGTGGGTGCAATCTGTTGAAATCTTTACTTAGTATATACTAAATTGATCTTCTGTATATAAAGATAATTAAAAATGAATCTTAATGAAGAATGGGATGGGAGAAGTAGTAGGAGATAGGATGCATCGAGGGTGAGAGGGAGATTATGGGGGGAAAAACCCTACAATCCAAAAGCTATACTTTGGAAATTTACATTTATTAAATAAAAGTTAAAAAGGGGGGAGGTCTTGTGTCGTGGAAGCCTATGCAGCATAAGATGTGTGCCTCAGCCTTACAAAGCAACCCATGTGCACAGGGGACACCTGCCTACCATGGCTTTGAAGGTTCTTGAATCTGTTGACTATAAAATCCAATTCCCTGCTTGATAAATGTTAATAGAAACCAGAAAACATGTGGCACAAGCCAACTTGCTCTTAACAATTTCTTTAGTAATCTGCATCCAGATATCAATAAAAATCTGTCTCTTGTTCCATATTCCATCTAGGTCACTCACAAAAGAACTTTCCAATTAGTGCCCACTCTTAATCATCTTGAAATCATTCAGCACATTACCACAACTATGGTCATTCTAAAATACATTCACATCTAATGTGTAGGAGTGGTTGTTTTTTTTTTTTTTTTTTTTTTTTTTTTTTTTTTTTTTTTTGTCAAATGGCCTAAGGCTAAACTCTCCTCTTCTGCTTATTAGCTGGGTGAACTTGGGCCAGTTGCTTTCTTTGGGCCTCCATTTCATCATGTTGTGATGAGATGAGACAACTCACCTGAAGCACTGAATTCATTGCCACAAAGTCATGTGGCTTTCCAAGGAACTTACACTACAACTTCAAGGGTTACATTACAAGAATCATGTATAAGTTCCTTCTCACAATACATTTTATGAAACTAGGAAATCTTTTACAAATTCTATGCAAAAAAAATGAAACAAAAATCACATGTAGTGATGGAAAAAATTCTAAAATGAATCAACAGATCCAATCTAATTTCAGAATATTAATATATTGATAGAAAAAAATCAATTATTTCAACAGAGGCATAAAAACATTCAGGACCCAACACCCTCACCCTTCACAATCAAGTCTTAGGACCCTTAAAATAGAATTTTTTCATTTGAGGGTGTATTTCCAAATATTAGTACTAATGTTATTATTACTTGTGAAATTTTAGAAGTTTTTTTCATTTATATTTAGCAACAAGTCAAAGATATTCTTTTTATTCTCTCAGATATTGATGATCCTAACTAGTGCATTAATATGAGAAGATGAAATATAATTTGAAGAACTGGAAAGGAAGATATTATCATTGTTGGTAGACATGATTATCTACCTGGAAATTAATAGTAAATTACAAATATATGTTTGCTTTTAATAACATTTTATAAAGGTACATTGGTATATAAATTGCATTTTTATAAAGTAGGGAAAGCTGGAAAATATCACTTTTAAAGATACAATTTATTATAGCCAAGAAGAGTTTAAAATTGCCCTAAAACAAATCTGGTATACAGGGCCATCATGCATAACTTACAAAACTTCATTGTGAGACAGGGAAAAGGCCGACAAAAGTTAAGAACCATACTGTGTTCATTGAAAGATGATTCATTACCATGACAGAATTAGACTTTATTAAATTAGATCTATAGATTCAAAATGGCTCCAACAACAATCTCGCCAGAACAGGCAATTGGCCTAGTATCTAAGATCAAGATGCCCACAATCTATATTAGAATGCTTGAGTCCTGGCTCTGCTCCCAAGTCTAGCTTTCTGCTAAAGCAGATCTTAGGAAACATAAGGTATTAGCTCAAATAGTTTGTTTACTGCCTCCCATATGGGAAGCCCAGATTGAGTTCCCAGCTCCTGGCTATGGCCTGGCCCAAGTCTAGCTTTTGTGGGCATTTGGGGAGTGAACCAGCAGATGGAAGACCTTTCTGTCTCTCCCTCTGTAGTTCTACCTCTCAAATAAATAACAATCTTTAAAAAAATAGATGGGATCAGCCGGCGCCACGGCTCACTGGGCTAATCCTCTGCCTGTGGTGCCGGCACCCCAGGTTCTAGTCCTGGTTGGGGCACCGGATTCTGTCCTGGTTGCTCCTCTTCCAGTCCAGCTCTCTGCTGTGGCCCGGGAGTGCAGTGGAGGATGGCCCAAGTGCTTGGGCCCTGTACCTGCATGGGAGACCAGGATAAGTACCTGGCTCCTGGCTTTGGATCAGCTCAGTGCACTGGCCATAGCAGCCATTTGGGGGGTGAACCAATGGAAGGAAGACCTTTCTCTCTTTCTTTCTCTCACTGTCTAACTCTGCCTGTCCAAAAAAAAAAAAAAAAAAAATAGATGGGATCTTTGTCTGCCTACATCTGTCTTCTGCCTTGCAGACAAACAAAATTCTTTTTGAATACTGCTCATGTTAATTTTAAAATGTGTAAAAAACAAAGAGACATGAATAGCCAAAACAAAGTTTGTCCTACCAGAATCTAGCTGTATGATGAAGCAACAGTGATTATGACATTGCAGTAACAGTGAAGGGAGTAGTGGAACAGATGGGAGGGGCACCTATGTAGAGAAGACAGACATAAGGAATGGCATCAGCACAGACAGGTGCAGGAGGATGGGCTAGTCACAGGGTGCTGCAACAGAGATTCATTTTCAAATGAATAAAAAGGGTTTCAGGTGAGCCACACCTCAAATACAACTCAAAAACTAGTTTTAGTTGGATTTAAAAAAGTTTGAAAGACAAATACTGTAAAAACCTAAAGAAAATATTGGAGGATAATTTTTTAACTTTGAGGGCAGGAAACTTAAACAAGACAAAGAAGTACGCACATATGTAATAAAGCCAAGATGAAGAAATCCTATTAATAAGAAGGATGCCATAAAGAAAGTAAAAAGGCAACATATAAACCATACAATCTTTGTAGAACACATAATATAAGGAATTATGACCAGAACCTAGAAAAGGTCTCCTATAAGTAAAAAGATTTCAACATAAAGAATATTTACTGCAGTGTTGTTTATAGTAGCAGGAAAACTGGAAACAAACCAAATGTCCTCAAAAGAAAACTGATATACTTGGTATATTCTTGTAATGTAATACTGAGTAATAGTGAAAGTGATTAAATAATATAGTATTAATAAATCACAGTAACAACGTTGAGAGAAAACTGTAATATGGTATTAATTATAATATCACAAAAGCATAGAGATAATGTATTGGTAAAGACACATCTAAAACACAATTATAGTAACAAGAAATGTAATAAATATAAAAGGCACTGTTTATCCCAGGAAGATAAGGTAATAGAATGTGACCCAGAAGAGGTACACAGGAGTTTCCAATTATAGTGGTTCTATTCTGCATGTCAATCTGAGTTGTTACTATTTGGATCACTTAACATGAAAATAATGCCTCCTAGAATATTGGAAATACTACATTTCATAACAGACTTTTTAAAGAGTTATTATTTTTATTTGAAAGGCAGAGTTTCAGAGAGAATGAGGGAGAACAAGAGAGGGAGAGGGAGAAGGAGACAGTGACAAAGACAAGAGAGAGTGATCAATCTTTCATCCACTGTTTCACTCCCCAAATGGCAGTAACAGCTAGGGCTGGGCCAGACCAAAGCCAGGAGCCAGGAGCTTCTTCCAGGTTTCCCATGTGGGTTCAGGGTCCCAAGTACTTGGGCCATCTTCTGCTACTTTTCTCAGGCTATTAGCAGGGAGCTGGATGGAAGTGGAGCAGCCTAGTCTTGAACTGGCACCCATGTAGGATGCCAACTTGGCAGGCAGTAGCTTTACCCACCACACAACAATTCCAGCCCCTACTATAGACCCTTTTTTTTAAAAAAAAAAAAGATTTATTTATTTATTTGAAAGTCAGAGTTACACAGAAAGAGGAGAGGCAGAGAGAGAAGAGTGGTCTTGCATCCTCTGGTTCACTCCCCAACTGGCTGCAATGGCCAGAGCTGTGCCGATCCGAAGCCAGGAGCCAAGAGCTTCTTCCAGGTCTCCCACGCAGGTGCAGGGGCCCAAGGTCTTGGGCAATCCTCCACTGCTTTCCCAGGCCATAGCAGAGAGCTGGATCAGAAGTGGAGCAGCCGGGACTCAAATCGGCACCCATATAGGATGCTGGCGCTTCAGGCCAGGGCATTAACCTGCTGCACCACAGCGCTGGCCTGAGACTTTTAACAGCCATATACATGTGTGCACTCTGCTTTCTCAGACATTTCTCATGTTTCAAAGATTCTTAAAAGTTCCTCTTATCCTCTTAATCTGTCACTGTATGAGTCATCTTCACATTACTATCATTAAAATGCATGAGGAAACTAACTTCATACAGAGAAAAGGTTTCTTCAGTTCACAGTTTTACAGGTTCAATTCCAAGATCAGGCAGACTCACTGATTTTTGCCTTGGGTGAAGACAATGGTGGGATTTGTGGAAAGGGGGAACATGTATGCATAGGAACATGTCATGATCCAGGAAGCAGAGAGTGAGTCAGTTTGGCCCAGACTCGAGCTTTTACAATAATCCTCTCCTGAGAGCCATTCTCCTAGTAGTTCTTAGGGATGCCAGTCCCTTAAGGACCTCCTAGTAGGCTCCATCCACTAAGGGTCCCAATAGTTCCCAATAGCATCGCCAGGGGACTAAACCTGTAACACATGAGCCTTTGAGAAACACTCAACATGTTTACTCATAGCCACAGCATAGCAGTTACTATTCCTAAGTAAACAATTATGATCAGAATTGAATACAATACTCATTTGCAGGTTCTATCACAGATTCCCTTGAATAAGTGATCGATGACTTCCACACTCCATTCTCCTGGACTAAAGACTCAATATAAAGCTGTTCCCACCCCACTATTATTTAGAGTTGTTACAGAGCTCACATTTCTAGAAGGGTGGCCTGGTAGACAGAAGAAAGAATGGGAAAGGAGCTCATAAAATCTCACTTGCCATTTGAAAGGCACAGGAGGCAAGAGCACCCAGTTGCTAAGCAACCAGAAAGTGTCACTAACCTTTAAATGCTGCTGACTGCAAGTAGCACATGGACCTCAGGTCTATCTTTGTGTGGCAGTGATATAGCCTAACTTCTTCCTCTCAACGCCAGTCTTCTTACATACCCTAAGTCTAAGATTCTGCACAAGTTCCTTAATTTTGCATTTTCTATTGATGTCTTTTCTTCCACTTGCCACATTGACATCAATTTGACTCACAAAAATAATCATTGCTGTGGGTGTGCATTTGGCTGAGCTGTTAGGACACTCACATCAGAGTGCCTGGGTTTGATCCCTGGCTCCTGATTCCATTTTCCTGCTAATGCAGATCCTGGCCAATGTTGGTGATGGCTGCAGTAGTTGAGTTCCTAACTCCTGGGTTTGACCTGACCCAACCTCAACCATTATAGGCATTTGAGTAGACTCAGTGGTTAGAAGAACTCTTCCTCTCAACTATTTTTAATGGAATTTTCTGGGTTAAAAGTGTTTCCAAAAAATCTCCTGGAAATATCTTTAAATGTAATTTTAATCTCTAAGTATTTGCCTGTGTGAGTGAGTATACATATTCTCAAGACATTTTTACAAAGCGTTGAGGCAGTTGGAGTGTTATGTATTTCATTCTCAGTTGATCAAATGAAACAATATGAATTCCTTCTTCCAAAGTGTGTTCTGAAATATAAGTATGATTTTCAGCATGAAGAGTGTAATGTAGAAACCATGCTACTCCAGCTGCATGATAAAGGTGATTGAGTTTTGGGGAATACAGGAATATGGAATTATTTACCAGTGTAACCCTCTCAAATGTCAATGAATTCTAAAGCTTTTGTGCCAGAAAATCGTGCTAAGTATTAAATCAGTATTTCTCAAGTCAGTGCCCTGTATCAGAATTGCCTAAAGGATTAAAGTGCAGATTTCCTACTTTAAAAGTTCACTGGACTGACATCCTGGAATTTATATCTTTATTTTTTAATATTTTGCTTTCAGCACAGCACCTGAATATTATCCTTTATTTTTTTGAAAAGTTAATAGACAAAATTATAAATATTTATGGAGTACTATATCATATTTCATTACAGGTATACCTTGTGCAATATCCAATCAAGGTAAATATATGTATTCTTTCAAGTTTTTAACATTCCCTTATAGTGAAAACATTAAAAAAAAATCTCATCTTCTATATATCTCTTGTATTATAGAGAAGTACACAGTAAACTAACAGTATCTGTCTTCACCCTACTGTGCAATAGAAACCCAAGACTCGTTACTCCTATCTAGCTATAATCTAGAACCTGTCAATCAACCTTTACCAATCCTTCCCTCACCAGCCTCTGGTAACCACAACTATATTTGCGTTTTTAGTAAGTTTTCCAGGTGATTTCAAAACATGACCTTCTAAACTGTGAAGAATTAGCATTGCTCCTAATCCAGCAGTCTATCTTAACAAGGCATTAAAAATACATTACCAGAAATTCACAACACTTACTGAAATATTTTACCAGAGGTGACCAAACACAACCATAGTTACCACACAGTCTACAGTTCCAAATAACTCACCGTGTTGATATCACCAGATCTACTATTTCTTCCAAGACTATGAGGTCTGGTGACTTTTCTTCTTTGGGTATTCAACCTGACAGCAACTGCTCACACCTGTTTTTGAAGCCAGCCTACTCCACCCCCTACTTGCCTTCCTGACGATTATGCAAAGCTAAAGATTCAGTTTGCCCCAAATGCTCACACACACCATTTCTACTGTGGCCCATTTGATTATGGTATATTTTTGTTTGGCTTCATTGCCCTAATTCTTAACTCTTTAGACCTCATCTCTGTATTTTATGGTAGTTAGAAGCCTTTTAGCATCACTATTACCTCCAGAATTTCCAATTTTTAGGAGATATCTTTGCTGCTCTGTCAATATGGCCAGGCAGAGTGAGCGCAGCTCTGTAACACCTTCAAAAAAAAAAAAAAAAAAAAAAAAAAAAGGAGAGGTTTTAGGTTCATTGAGTAAATGCATTCTGGAAACCTTTAATGTGCCAAGCACTATGGCCGGTGATGTATACAGAGGTGAAGTATTTACTCTATGTTCTCAAAAAGTCCACAGTCCATCAGAAAGAGAGATGAGCTAAAGACAGTTGCAGGGCAGTAGGTAAGTGTTATCACGGAGGTGATCAGAGTGCTAAAGGATCCTGTGGGGATGCATGCAGGCTGGGACCTGAAGGACAAAGAACAGTAGTCATGGTAAGGGGTATGGGGGAGGGATGGTGAAGAAAGACTTACCTTTGGCCTCTCCTCTAGGAGACCTCACTAGGACTGGAACATAAAGAATGATGGCTACAGGTTTTTATTTTAATGTTTTCATTATCTTTTTAATGTTTTATTTATAAATATTTATTATAAAAAGGGAATGAGTGCCATGTATTTTATAGACACAGTCCTTTTTTTTTTTTTTTGACAGGTAGAGTTATAGACAGTGAGAGAGAGAGAGACAGAAAGAAAGGTCTTCCTTCCGTTGGTTCACTCCCCAAATGGCTGCTACAGCCAGCGCTGCACCGATCCAAAGCCAGAAGCCAGGTGCTTCTTCCTGGTCTCCCATGTGAGTGCAGGGCCCAAACACTGCAGGGCCCAAACACTTGGGCTACTCTCACTGCCCTCCCGGGCCACAAAAGAGAGCTGGACTGGAGGAGAAGCAACCAGGTCTCGAACCGGTGCCCATATGGGATGCTGGCGCCACAAGAGGAGGATTAACCAAGTGAGCCATAGCTCCAGCCCCTATACACAGTCTACACAGTCTTCTTTTTTTGACAGGCAGAGTGGACAGTGAGAGAGAGACAGAGAGAAAAGTCTTCCTTTGCCGTTGGTTCACCCTCCAATGGCCTCTGCGGCTGGCGCGCTGCGGCTGGCCGGCGCACCATGCTGATCCCATGGCAGGAGCCAGGTGCCTCTCCTGGTCTCCCATGGGGTACAGGGCCCAAGTACCTGGGCCATCCTCCACTGCACTCCCTGGCCACAGCAGAGAGCTGGCCTGGAAGAGGGGCAACCGGGACAGAATCCGGCGCCCCGACTGTGACTAGAACCCTGTGTGCCAGCGCTGCAAGGCAGAAGATTAGCCTATACACAGTCTTAAGAGCATAATGATACTTCCCACCCTACCCTTCCTAATTTTTAACTTTTACAATGAAATACTTTCAATTTTCTTTATAGTCACAAGCTTAACCCTCCATTGAATACAGAAATTAACAAGTAATGAGTAGAAAAACCACTGTTCTGCATTTTTTTTTTGACAGGCAGAGTGGACAGGGAGAGAGAGAGAGAGACAGGGAGAAAGGTCTTCCTTTGCCGTTGGTTCACCATTCAACGGCTGCCACGGCCAGCGCGCTGTGGCCGGCGCACAGCGCTGATCTGAAGGCAGGAGCCAGGTGCTTCTCCTGGTCTCCCATGGGGTGCAGGGCCCAAGCACTTGGGCCATCCTCCACTGCACTCCCTGGCTACAGCAGAGAGCTGGCCTGGAAAAGGGGCAACCAGGACAGAATCTGGTGCCCCGACTGGGACTAGAACGCGGTGTGCTGGCGCCACAAGGCAGAGGATTAGCCTATCGAGCCGCGGTGCTGGTCTTGTTCTGCATTCTTTTTTTTTTTTTAATCTTTTATTTAATGAATATAAATTTCCAAAGTACGACTCATGGGTTACAATGGCTTTCCCCCCCATACCGTCCCTCCCACCCACAACCCTCCACTTTCCCACTCCCTCTCCCCTTCCATTCACATCAAGATTCATTTTCGATTATCTTAATATACAGAAGATCAGCTTAGTATACCTTAAGTAAGGATTTCAACAGTTTGTTCCCACACAGAAACATAAAGTGAAAAATAATAGATGATTTTTTTTTAAATCATGATGAAATCAGATCAGACCTATTGTCATGTTTAATCCCAGTGAGAGTCAAGTTGGGAATTGATAATTTCTTTCTTTTTTTTTTTTTTTTTTTTTTTACAGAAGATCAGTTTAGTGTACATTAAGTAAAGATTTCAATCGTTTGCACCCCCATAGAAACACAAAGTGAAATATACTGTTTGAGTACTCGTTATAGCATGAAATCCCAGTGTACAGCACATTAAGGACAGAGATCCTACATAAGGAGTAAGTGCACAGTGACTCCTGTTGTTGACTTTACAAATTGACACTCCTGTTTATGGCATCAATAATCTCCCTATGCACCAGTCATGAGTTTCCAAGGATATGGAAGCCCCTTGAGTTCTCCGACTCTTATCTTGTTTAGACAAGGTCATAGTCAAAGTGGAGGTTCTCTCCTCCCTTCAGAGAAAGGCACCTCCCTCTTTGAAGACCTGTTCTTTCCACTGGGATCTCACTCACAGAGATCTTTTTGCCAGAGTGCCTTGGCTTTCCATGCCTGAAATACTCTCATGGGCTTTTCAGCCAGATCCGAGTGCCTTTAGGGCTGATTCTGAGGCCAGAGTGCTATTTAGGACATCCGCCATTCTATGAGTCTGCTGAGTATCTCACTTCCCATGTTGGATCACTCTCCCCTTTATTTATTCTATCGGTTAGTGTTAGCAGATACTAGACTTGTTTATGTGCTCCCTTTGACTCTTAGTCCTTTCATTATGATCAATTGTGAACTGAAATTGATCACTTGGAATAGTGAGATGGCATTGGTACATGCCACCTCGATGGGATTGAATTGGAATCCCCTGGTATGTTTCCAACTCTACCAATTGGGGCAAGTCAGCCCGAGCATGCCCCAAATTATACATCTCTTCCCTCTCTTATTCCCACTTTTATGTTTAACAGGGATCACATTTCAGTTAATTTTCAACACTTAAGAATAACTGTGTGATAATTACAGAATTAAACCAGTCATATTAAGTAGAACAGACAAAAAAAAAATACTATGAGGGATAATATATTAAGTTGTCCATTAGCAGTCAGGGCTATGCTGATCAAGTCACCATTTCCCATAGTGTCCATTTCACTTCAGGAGGTTTCCTTTTTGGTGTTCAGTCAGTTGTCACCGATCAGGGAGAACATATGGTATTTGTCCCTTTGGGACTGGCTTACTTCACTCAGCATGATGTGTTCCAGATTCCTCCATTTTGTTGCAAATGACTGGATTTCGTTGTTTCTTACTGCGGTATAGTATTCTAAAGAATACATATCCCATAATTTCTTTATCCAGTCTACCATTGATGGGCATTTAGGTTGGTTCCAGGTCTTGGCTATTGTGAATTGTGCTGCAATAAACATTAGGGTGCAGACCGCTTTTTTCTTTATCAATTTAAACTCCTTTGGGTAAATTCCAAGGAGTGGGATGGCTGGGTCGAACGGTAGGGTTATATTCAGGTTTCTGAGGAATCTCCAGACTGATTTCCATAGTGGCTTGACCAGTTTGCATTCCCACCAACAGTGGGTTAGTGTCCCTTTTTCCCCACATCCTCGCCAGCATCTGTTGTTGGTAGATTTCTGTATGTGAGCCATTCTAACCGGGGTGAGGTGAAACCTCATTGTGGTTTTGATTTGCATTTCCCTGATTGCTAGTGACCTTGAACATTTTTTCATGTGCCTGTTGGCCATTTGGATTTCCTCTTTTGAAAAATGTCTATTGAAGTCCTTGGCCCATCTCTTAAGTGGGTTGTTGGTTTTGTTTTTGTGGAGTTTCTTGATCTCTTTGTAGATTCTGGTTATTAACCCTTTATCTGTTGCATAGTTTGCAAATATTTTTCCCATTCTGTTGGTTGTCTCTTCACTCTCCTGACTGTTTCTTTTGCAGTACAGAAACTTCTCAATTTGATGCAATCCCAATAGTTGATTTTGGCTTTGACTGTCTGTGCCTCCTGGGTCTTTTCCAGAAATTCTTTGCCTGTGCCAATATCTTGAAGGGTTTCTCCAATGTTCTCTAATAACTTGATGGTGTCAGGACGTAGATTTAGGTCTTTAATCCACGTTGAGTGGATTTTTGTGTAAGGTGTAAGGTAGGGGTCTTGCTTCATGCTTCTGCATGTGGAAATCCAGTTTTCCCAGCACCATTTATTGAATAGACTGTCCTTGCTCCAGGAATTAGTTTTAGATCCTTGATCAAATATAAGTTGGCTGTAGATGTTTGGATTGATTTCTGGTGTTTCAATTCTGTTCCATTGGTCTATCCATCTGTTTCTGTACCAGTACCATGCTGTTTCGATTACAACTGCCCTGTAGTATGTCCTGAAGTCTGGTATTGTGATGCCTCCGGCTTTGTTTTTGTTGTACAAGATTGCTTTAGCTATTCGAGGTCTCTTGTGCCTCCATATGAATTTCAGCATCATTTTTTCTAGATCTGCGAAGAATGTCTTTGGTATCTTGATTGGGATTGCATTGAATCTATAAATTGCTTTTGGGAGAATGGACATTTTGATGATGTTGATTCTTCCAATCCATGAGCATGGAAGATTTTTCCATTTTTTGGTATCCTCTTCTATTTCTTTCTTTAAGGTTTTGTAATTTTCATCGTAGAGATCTTTAACGTCCTTGGTTAAGTTTATTCCAAGGTATTTGATTGTTTTTGTAGCTATTGTGAATGGGATTGATCTTAGCAGTTCTTTCTCAGTCATGGCATTGCTTGTGTATACAAAGGCTGTTGATTTTTGTGCATTGATTTTATATCCTGCCACTTTGCCAAACTCCTCTATGAGTTCCAATAGTCTCTTAGTAGAGTTCTTTGGATCCTCTAAGTACAGAATCATATCGTCTGCAAAGAGGGATAGTTTGACTTCTTCCTTCTTGATTTGTATTCCTTTGATTTCTTTTTCTTGTCTGATGGCTCTGGCTAAAACTTCCAGAACTATGTTAAATAGCAATGGTGAGAGTGGGCATCCCTGCCTGGTGCCAGATTTCAGTGGAAATGATTCCAACTTTTCCCCATTCAATAGGATGCTGGCTGTGGGTTTTTTATAAATTGCTTTGATTATATTGAGGAATGTTCCTTCTATACCCAATTTGCTTAGAGTTTTCATCATGAAAGGGTGTTGAATTTTATCAAATGCTTTCTCTGCATCAATTGAGATAACCATATGGTTTTTCTTCTGCAGTCTGTTAATGTGGTGAATCACATTGATTGATTTGCGAATGTTGAACCATCCCTGCATACCAGGGATGAATCCCACTTGGTCTGGGTGGATGATTTTCCTGATGTGTTGTTGTATTCTATTGGCCAGAATTTTATTGAGGATTTTTGCATCTATGTTCATCAGGGATATTGGTCTGTAATTTTCTTTCAGTGCTGCATCTTTCTCTGGCTTAGGGATTAAGGTGATGCTGGCTTCATAGAAAGAATTTGGGAGGATTCCCTCTTCTTCGATTGTTCTGAATAGTTTGAGAAGAAATGGGATTAGTTCTTCTTTAAATGTCTGGTAGAATTCAGCGGTGAATCCATCTGGTCCTGGGCTTTTCTTTGTTGGGAGGGCCTTTATTACTGTTTCAATTTCTGTCTCAGTTATGGGTCTATTTAGGTTTTCGATGTCTTCCTGGTTCAATTTAGGTAGGTTGCATGTGTCCAGGAATCTATCCATTTCTGATAGGTTTTCCTGTTTGCTGGCATACAGGTCCTTGTAGTAATTTCTGATGATTCTTTTTATTTCTGTGGTGTCTGTTGTTACGTTTCCTTTTTCATCTCTGATTTTATTGATTTGGGTCTTTTCTCTTCTTTTTTTAGTTAGTTGGGCCAATGGGGTGTCAATTTTGTTTCTTTTTTCAAAAAACCAGCTTCTCGCTTGGCTGATTTTTTGTAATGTTTTTTTGGATTCAATCCTGTTAATTTCTTCTCTGGTTTTAATTATTTCTCTTCTCCTACTAGATTTGGGTTTGGTTTGCTGCAGTTTTTCTAGGTCCTTGAGGTGCGCTGAAAGCTCATTTATTTGGTACCTTTCCAATTTCTTGATATAGGCACCTATTGCTATAAATTTGCCTCTCAATACTGCTTTTGCTGTATCCCATAAGTTTTGATATGTTGTGTTGTTGTCTTCATTTACTTCCAGAAAGTTTTTGATTTCTCTTTTGATTTCTTGAATGACCCAGTGTTCATTCAGGAGCATGTTGTTCAATCTCCATGTGTTTGCATACTTTCTGGGGTTTCCTGAGTTGCTAATTTCCAGCTTCATCCCGCTGTGGTCTGAGAAGCTGCATGGTATGATTCTAATTCTTTTAAATTTGCTGAGACTTGCTTTATGGCCTAGTATGTGATCAATCCTAGAGAAGGTTCCATGCGCTGCTGAGAAGAATGTGAAGTCTGTAGATGTAGGGTTGAAAGTTCTGTAGATATCTGTTAGATCCATTTGGGCAATAGTGTCAATTAAATCTGCTGTTTCCTTGTTGATCTTCTGTCCGGATGATCTGTCTATTTCTGAGAGTGGAGTATTGAAGTCCCCCAGTACTATTGTATTGGAATCTAAATCTCCCTTTAAGTCCCTTAGCATATCTTTTAAATAGACCGGTGCCCTGTAATTAGGTGCATATACATTTATAATAGTTACATCTTCCTGTTGAATTGAACCCTTAATCATTATATAGTGTCCCTCTTTGTCTCTCTTAACAGTTTTTGTATTAAAGTTTATTTTGTCTGATATTAATATGGCTACACCTGCTTTTTTTTGGTTTCTGTTGGCATGGAATATCTTTTTCCAACCTTTCACTTTCAGTCTGCATGCCTCTTTGTTAGAGAGATGTGTTTCTTGTAGGCAACAAATAGTTGGGTTGTGTTCTGTGAGCCAGTCAGCCAAACGGTGTCTTTTAACTGAAGAATTCAGACCATTAATGTTCAATGTGACAATTGATACGTAGTGACTTTGCCCTGCCATTTTCCCGGAAATATTTTCTAGTATATGCTTTGAGCTTCCCATGCTCTTTTACTGGTAGGTGTTCTTCCTTTCCCTTCTTTCATATTGATGGCCGTGTTTCTGTGTTTCTGAGTGTAGCACATCTTTAAGTATCTTTTGCAGGGCCGGACGAGTGGCCACAAAGTCCTTCAATTTCTGTTTGCTATGAAAGGTCTTTATTTCACCTTCATTCACAAATGAGAGCTTGGCAGGATATAATATTCTGGGCTGGCAATTTTTCTCTCTTAGCACCTGTGCTATGTCTCGCCATTCCCTCCTGGCTTGTAGGGTTTCTGATGAGAAGTCAGCTGTGAGTCTGATTGGAGATCCTCTGAGAGTAATCTGACGTTTCTCTCTTGCACATTTTAGGATCTTTTCTTTATGTTTCACTGTGGTAAGTTTAATTACCACGTGTCGTGGTGAGGATCTCTTTTGGTCATGTTTATTGGGGGTTCTATGAGCTTCCTGTACTAGGATATCTCTGTCCTTCTCCAAACCTGGAAAGTTCTCTGCTAGTATCTCACTAAAAAGGCCTTCCAATCCTTTCTCTCTCTCCATGCCTTCAGGAACTCCTAGAACTCGAATGTTGGTTTTTTTTAATAGTATCCTGTAGATTCCCAACAATATTTTTTAGGTTTCTAATTTCCTCTTCTTTTCTTTGGTTTGACTGTATGTTTTCCTGTGCTCTATCTTCTAAGTCCGATATTCTCTCTTCTGCTTCACCCATTCTGTTTTTAAGGCTTTCTAATGTGTTTGTCATTTGATCTATTGAGCTCTTCATTTCATTTTGATTTCTCTTGACTATTACACTTTCCTGTTCTACTAGTTTCTGAGTTTCATTTTGACTCTTCCTTAAAATTTCATTTTCACGAGAGAGATTTTCAATCTTGTCCATTAAGGATTTCTGTAGTTCAAGGATTTGCTTTTGAAAACTTCTAAATGTTCTTATCATAAATTTTTTGAAATCCGTATCTTGCATTTCTTCTATCTCATCATCTTCATACTCTTGGCTTGGGGTGTTTTGCTTATTTGGAGGCATCATAGTGTCATCGTTGATCTTGCTCCCTCTATTTCTGTGTTTGTTACTCGGCATAGTTAATTCTTCTTGCGTCACTGTGCGTTTTTTTTTCTTTCTTTTTTTTTTTTTTATACTGTGTCCGTGTTAAGTGGACTGCCTGCTGTTGGAGGAGCCTTGGAGGCTTGAGATGGGTGCGGCCTGAGAGCTCTGCCTGGTTCTTCCTGGTTAAGGGTGTGCAAAGGTGACACCCTCAGGTTATGCGTGGTAAATCTCTCTCTTTTTATTTATTTATTTATTTTATTTATTCAGGGGGTAAGTAACACCGCAGGGCAGGGCTGTGCAGCATTGATGGTATTTAGCTTCCAGTCTTTGGCTCCTCTGGACTCCCACTGGGTTGCCTAGGCTACTGAATTGTAGTGACTCAGTTCCTTAACTCTCCCCCATTGATATGTAAATCCAAAGAGGAGGCCTGCTCTTTGTCTCTTGGGAATTCTTCAAGCGTTGCAGCCTTGTAACCTTTGCAAGGTTAGGGGGAAGAGAAACCCCCGAAGCTTTTTTTTTTCCTTCTTTCCGGTAGTGAGTTTGCTGCACTTTCCGGCCCCCCTCTAGATTCTGACCCCCGTTTCCCCACCAATGTCTCGGGTTATTGAGCTCACCTCCCCTTCCAGCGCCGATGTGTGGAGCCCTGAGCGTCCCAAGTCTCCCCGCTGTTGTCTGTGTGGCATGCACTCCCCTTGGAGCACTGTCGCGTAGACCCTGGGGCTTCTGCGGCTGGGTCCCGCAACTTGGCTTCTGCGCGGTGGGCGACCTTGTTCTCCCAGTAGGTCCTCCAATTCACGCCTGCTCCATCCAGAAGGGTTTCCCCTGCAATTTTTTGGTTCTATTTTCTGCGGCTACCGTAACTCCCCTTTTATTAAACTAAATTTTCCCGGACTATCGGTGCGCGCCCTCACTATTCCGCCATCTTGGCTCTGCCTCTGTTCTGCATTCTTAACTTGAATCTCAGGAAAAAAATTTTAACTTGGGTCTATAAAGTATGTTTCCACTTCTTTTCTAGTGAACTTTGAAGTATAAGCACGAGACCAGCGCTGTGGCATAGCGGGTAATGCAGCTGCCTGGATCGCCGAGTCCCAGCTGCTCCACTTTCAGTCTAGCTCTCTGCTATGGCCTGGGAAAACAGCAGAAGATGGCCAAGTCCTTGGGCCCCTGCACCCACATGGGAGACCCAAACAAAGCTCCTGGCTCCTGGCTTCCAATCAGTGCAGCTCTGGCCATTGCAGCATCTGCAGAGTGAACCAGCGGATGGAAGACCTCTCTGCCTGTCCTCTAACTCTGACTTTCAAATAAATAAATAAATCTTTTTTTAAAAAAAAGAAGTAAAGGCACAAAAGTAAAATAAGGGGATAAAATGATAGACATTTTAGTTAAAAATACTGTAATGTTTTATAATGTTGAAGGTTTTACTTCAGATGCTAATGGAGAGAAGAATAGTCAAGATTAAAATTATGACTTTGCAAAAACTGATGGAGAGAGGTGAGGAAGGGGGCATTTGGGGGAGCATTGGAATGAAGGAAGTGTGGTTGTCTCCTTGGAACTGTACCTATGGAATGCATAAAGTTTGTTCTTTTTATACTAATAAGAAAACTTTAAATAAAGTTAATGGGTGCTTGGTAGGATATTATATAAACTGTGTATGGCGTTAGGCAAATAGTGAATGTCAGTTAATGATGTTCTCCTTATCCTCAGCCTATCCTCATCTACAGCTCTTAGCTCAAATTCCATCTACATCAAAATAACGTCTTCAACTCATGGGCCCTGGTTCTCCTTTTCCTGTAAATTTGCATCATCTATGAATTATTCATTTTTCCCTTACAACCTGTAACCTTTCATTTTTGAAAAGTCTTGTTATGTACACAAGGGGACTTCAAAAGTATGTGGAAAAATGGAATTTAAAGTATGAGTTAATTGTACTGCAAAATATTTGGAAATCCATAGACTTTTCATAATATATACATTTTCATGTATTATATAAAGAATTTTTGGGACCAAATTCTTTTTGCATTGCAATAAACTCTTAGTTTGCTTTACATTTCTCCATTACTATATGAACAAACTCATACTTTTAATTTCATTTTTTCATAAGCATTTTGATGAATCATCTGAGTTGTTTTATTGTTCACATTAAAGGGTTGGAGTTAATAGGCTGAACTGGAGAGCCAATAAAGAGTTAGATTATATTCATCTTCATGTTCCATTTTATAGACCAGACTTTATTGTAAAGGCCCCAGAGAGCTGTTGAAGGCTTTTAGAAATAACCCTCTGGTTAGAGTTTGGAGTTTATTTTGGAGTCACTGAACACAGTTATCTCCAAGGTGATTACACCAATCCTGAAAGAAATGAATCAGGACCCAGACTCTCAGAGGGCAGAGTGCTTGCACTCCAAAACTCATTGGCTTAAAGAATGAATAACTTACTATTTCTTATGATTTTGTGGACTGACTAGTTGGTTTTCCTATATGATATGGCATCAGCTAAGGCTTAAGAGTCACAAGACCTCATTCATGTGGCTGGAAATTAGGGTTTTCAAGCTGGGTCCTCAGATCTCCTCCACGTAAGTATATTTATGTGGTTATTAGGGTTCCCTGAAAGCATGATGGTTGAATTTCAAAAAGGAACATTCCAGGAGTGCAAGACTCTATATGAAAATGTTTATCAAATCTCCACATTCATCACATTTGTCAATGTCCTATTGCAAAAACTACATGTGTACTCAATCCTAGAGGGGTCTATATTTAGGGTATGAAGATCAGGCCACCAAAGTCTGCCATAGGAATGGAACACGGATGGTGTGATGGCAAATATTACATGTCAACTCACTGGAAATATTTGGTTAAACATTAATGTACATTTGAAATAGTAGGCTGAATAAAGCAGACGGCCTTCCTGATGTGAGTGGGATTCACTGAAAGGTTGAATAAGTGAGAATTTGCTTTCTCTGATAGATTCTTTTCAAGCTGGGACATGAGTCCCTCTCCTGTCCTTGGATTTACATTTGGACTGGACTTCACCTTTCATTATTGGCTTTTCTATGTCTCAGGCTTTTGGACATGGATTACCCCATTGGCCCTTGGAACTTCTGAGCCTCTAGAATCATATGGGCCAAATCCTTATTATATTAATATGTTAATTCCTTATAATCTTTCATGTATAAAATACCATGGAGAGAGAGAGCGTGTGTGTGTGTGTATTCTCCTACACAGAGATCTAGATACCTCTTGGTTTTGTTTTCTTCATGAACCCTAATATAGAGAAGAAACTGCTGCTTCTAACATTCACCCACCACTCCAGTCTGTTCTTCAGGATTTTCTTAGATGACATTTACTTGCCCCTTTCCTCAGATGGAAGCAGAGAGTCAATAGGGAAGATATTTTGTCCTACATTGCCTAAAAGATTTGGAAACTTCTAGAAAAAAGCATCATTAAAATTTAAATTCTCTATCCCACTTTTCCCCCAAAGTACTTGACTCAAAAATGCCACTGAGTAATTTTATAGGAAATAAATATGACTATTAAGCAATTAGTAACATTTTTTAAAGGATGCTCTGGGTTGAAAATTCACGGATATTCTTCCACTTTATGACTTGAAGTCTCCAGGGCACAATTAGTGTGCAATTTAAAATATGAAAGTGAGGTCAGGCTGAGAAAAAGAAAACAGGAAAGAGTATAGCTACAGAATGAGCTGCACTGCTTCTAAATGTGGTTGAACATGCCTCTTTTACCAGAATGGAAATGACTTTTATGGTCTTGGTAATTGGTCCCTACGATCCCTTGCAAATGTGATTCTACTGAAGTGATGAAATGCTTTGCAAAGACATTTATTTGTAAAGTATAAGCAACATACATAAATTATCTCCCCTATATTCAAAGATACTATGCAAAATTAATCTTTTTATGCCTAGTTTCTGACTTGTGCTCCAATTTCTGCATTTGTAAAAGAGAATAGCAAATTTCTCACAGGTTTGTTGTGAGGATGAAATGAGATAACGTGTATAAAGTGTTTAAACAGCACCTGGAACTTATAAGTGTTCATTAAATGTTAACTGTAAATCTCATATTCTGGGAATTTTTTTTAGATATAATGTGCTATGAGCTATGTACCTCTGAAAAATAGCTCTACTATGAATGCCTTTGTTAAACCAAATAACTGTTGTTGAGGAGCAGAGTTGGCACTGATGAGGCACTTGACCCCGCGTCTTCTCAAGCCTTGTATTAACCATGCGGAAAAGGAAGAAGTTGAGCACAGTGTTGTCTGTTTTCTTGACCCACCAAACCAGGCTATCCGACGTCGTCCATCATAAGTCACCAGCAGCACTGCCTCTGCTATTCCTCCTGTTATCTATGATAGACATCCTCATCTCTTAGGATTCCATTTTATTTGGAACCAACTGTCTCTTAGGAAGCCTAATCACCTTTGATGACAGTGTCTCATGCATGGTTCTGAAGTTATAATTCAACAGTCAGAACCTTCTGTCTTGTGGGTATCTTTTCTACCTTGATTTGATTTCCCTTTATTCTCTATAGAGGTAACCCACACTCCTTCCTCTCTAAGAACACTAGATTGCCCTTCACACGCTTGAGTAGAGTAATTCTTCCTATCTTTTCACCTTCTCCAAAAGCAAGTATTCTCTGTCATGATGCCACATGGAAATGATGAATGTGAGCAAATGTTACTTAATCCTGATCTCCCCAGCTTAACCTGTGTCGCTATTGTGGAAGGTGATTGGATGACATAATGCCACACATGCCAATGCTCACACAGAGCACCAAGACTCCATGCACAGTTTTTCTATCTAGAAAATTGTTTACCTCCCAATGGTATCCAAGAGCAAACCACACCCAGTTCACATCAGTCCCTGCCTGTTCACAAGACACTGAAGTAGCACATTGCAACTGCTAGTAAGTAAACAGGAGGCCATTGTGTTGAGGCTGTCTCCCTACTTTAAAGCCCTACATAAGGAACTGCAAGCTAACTTAGTATGTAAATGCAAAAAATCTTATTTAAGAGTGTAGTTCTTATAACAGATAGTTGGTTCTCAAGCTGATTACAACCAGTTGAGCTTCAGCCCATCACAAGCTGTCAAATAACCAGGCTTTGCCAGAATAAGGCAAATGCCTGGCTGTAACCAATCAAGCTATTTTTGTACCTCACTTCTATTTTTTGATTAGAATGATTCATTGCCCCCATTGCAGAGTAGAACTCGCTGAACCTCTCCCATTTCTGAGTACAGCCCACCTCATGAATCATTCTTTGCCCAAATAAGCTCTGTAAATTTATCTGAATTTAAAAAAAAATGGTCTAAGGGTAAATTAAAATTAATCTCCAAATTTTTTTTTACTAGTACAAGGAACTTTCTTTCTTTCTTTCTTTCTTTCTTTCTTTCTTTCTTTCTTTCTTTCTTCTTTTCTTCTTCTTTTTTTTTTTGACAGGCATAGTTAGACAGTGAGAGAGACAGAGATCAAGGTCTTCTTTCCGTTGGTTCACTCCCCAAATGGCTGCTATGGCCGGAACTGCACCAATCTGAAGCCAGGAGCCAGATGCTTCCTCCTGGTCTCCCATGGGGTGCAGGGCCCAAGCACTTGGGCCATCCTCCACTGCCTTCCTGGGCCACAGCAGAGAGCTGGACTGGAAGAGGAGCAACCGGGACAAAATCTGGCACCCCAACCAGAACTAGAACGCAGGGTACCAGCGCCGTAGGCGGAGGATTAGCCTAATGAGACGCGGCACCAGCCACAAGGAACTTTCATTATGCTCATTTTGTTTCTCTGAGATTTGTTTAAATTTTGTTTTAAAGATTTTATTTATAAACTTGAGAGGTAGAGCTACAGATAGAGTGAGGGAGGGAAGAAGGGAGGGAGGTAGGAGGGGGAGGGGGAGAGAGAGAGAGAGAGAGAGAGAGAGAGAGAGAGAGAGAGAGAGAAAGAGACAAAGTAAGTCTTCTATCTACTGGTTCACTTCCCACATGGCAGCAATGGCCAGAGGTGAGCCCATGCAAAGCCAGAAGCTTCTTCCAGGTCTCCCACGAGGATTCAGGGGTCAAAGAACTATGGGCCATCTTCCACTGCTTTCCCAGGCCACAGGCAGAGAGCTCAGTCAGAATAGGACCAGCTGGGACATGAACCAGCACCTATATGGGATGCTGGTGCTACAGGCAGAGGCTTAGCCTACTATGCCAAAGTGCCGGCCCCCAAAATTTTTGAAATTTATGTAAGGAGAGCAAATTTCATGTATTTCATATATACATATTTAAGAGAATAATGATCCTTCCTGCCCTCCCTCCTGTCTCATTTTTTTTTAATTTTTACAATGACATATTCTCAGTTATTTTGTAATCACAAGTTGGACCCTCCATCAAATAAAGAATTCAACAAGTAGTAAGTAGAAAACACTTCCCCTCAAGAGTATAGCCATGGGCTGTAAACAATCAAATCTAAAAATGTCAATTTCACTCATATACAAAATTTTGGTTGATTCACTTTCCACAACCAAACTTGGTGGTATGTACAAGGAAAGAAATTTCTATTTCTGAACACAGCAAAGGTTCTGTGACTCCACATTGCAGAACAAAGATTCCCTGAAATTGTCTGACACAGCCACCCTTGGGCACTAGCAAGAGGTTTAAATAAGACAGGTGTTATGAGGACTGTTGTATGAACATTGAAGCCTATTTTACCAATAAGAAATTCTCAACCTGGCTTGCCTGAGACTTACTTTTCCCCTTTTGAATTGAAAACAGAAGGTTTTATTTCAATACTGTATGAGTCTATTCAGGCTTCTATATCAAATATAACAAGGTATCATAGGTTGGTTTGCTTACAAGGAAAAAAAACTGTCACAGTTCTGAGAATTAAAATCCATGATCATGATGCCAGAAAGGTCAGGTTCTTGGGATAGCCCTCTTCTGAGTTGAGGACTGCTGCCTTCCCATTGTTTCCTCTCATGAATCAAAGGGTGAGAAAGCTCCCTGGATTATCTTTTACAAAGGCAATAATCCCATCTACAATATTGTAATCATTAACACAATCTCCTCCCTAATCTCCACTTCCTAATCTTATGGCATTAGAAGTTAAGATTTTGAGGCTAGTGTTGTGGTATAGTGGGTTAAGCTGCCACCTGCAATGCCAGCTTCCCTTAGGGGCACCAGTTTGAGTCCCAGCTACTCCACATCTGATCCAGCTCCCTACTAATGTGCCTGGGAAAGCAGTGGAGGATAAATCAATTCCCTGGGCCCCTGAACCCATATGGAAGACCCAGATGAAGTTCCTGACTTCAGCCTTGCCCAGCCCCAGCCATTTGGAGAGTGGACCAATGAATGAAAGATCAATCTCTCCCTCTCTTCCTCTCTAACTCTGCCTTTCAAATAAATAAAATCTTAAAAAAGAAGCAAAGAGGAAAAAAAGAAGTCAAGGTTTTAATATATGAATTTTAGGAGGAACACAATCATTCAGTTCATTGCAAATACCCAAATGTGTCACTTTTTCATACATTATAGAATTAAAAAGATTCATCAACAAGTAACAAAGTAGATACTTTTGGCATATATAAAAGTAAAATCTATGAGGAATGCAACGCGTGTCATGTTTCTAATCTTCTCCCCCCAAAGCTATCCAATGCTATGCTCCTAATAATATCAAAAGTGTAATTGGAATACCCATCTCCTAAGATGACAAGGCAATTACTAGAGCATCCAACAAGCATGTAGCAAACATATCGGGGTTTTCACTGAAAATTCACAACCCAACCTCAGTTCTTAAATATGCATACCTCATGAAAACAAGTCAAAAGCCTATTGTCTTGAGCATCTTTGGAAGATTTTCTCCTTGTGCACATATTTTCCCAGTGCATTCTGAACATGCTCCTGAACCATCCACAAAGCTCTTTGAGCTCCTGCCCCTGAGGTACTATCACCTTATGTTTCTCTTCTCCATCTGTTTCTCTCCTGCAAGTCCTTTTGAAGATCAGCCTTTTGGAACAGGAGAACAACAAAGATGAAAATTATCACCATCGATCACTTTTAGATAAAGCTGGATTTCTCCCAGCCACTTTGAATTGATTTTCTTTTCCAATTTGAGAAAGTAACAGAAAGTTGTTAGAAACCAGGCAGGGGACTGAATCAATATAGAAAGAAGGAGCATTCTGTGAAGATAATCATGTATAGAGAAGCAGGGTGCTCAAGGAACTAGTTATAGATGTAAGTTGCTGACTCAGCTTTGCTATTAACCCACTAAGGAAGGCATAAAAATCCTGGATTTTTCCACATAAATATATGTCCTTTCCCTCTTATATAGAGAACTCAACTGTTATTTCTTTAACCATTTCTGTGATTCAGATACTTGTCAGTCCTGTCAGATGACATGCAGGTATGACCATTGTATGTACAGCAGCATCATGCTGAAAAATGTGCTCCAAAGTCAGGTAAGAGGATAATAGTAATGATAATACTGTCCTATGAATACCACTGCTTGTTTACACTTAAAGATAATTTTCTTACACTGCCTTCTTTTGACCCCCAAAGTAGTTGATTACCATGTTCTCTTTAATGTATCTTGAAAATAAGATTTTGTGTCAAGAATTTATATATAATGAAATTTGCCACTTTAGCCATTTTAAAGTATACAATTCCATTCACAATATTGCACAATCATCACCACTATCTATTTGGGGTCTTCCCCATTGTAACTTCACGTGGTACCAAGAGGGTGAGAGAACTCTCTGGGATTTCTTCATAAGGGCACTCACTCCATCCACGAAGTCTCAATCCTTATTACCCATTCTTTCATCATCCAAAATAGGAACTATTTGTTAAGCAAACTCTTCTCATTACTGCCACACAACAACTCTGAGGCTGTAGCAGTCTTGTATCTGTTTAATTTTTAAAAAATAAAAATTTTCACTATGCTGAACATTTTTATACTGTCTATACATATTATATACTACAAATCAGAAAACACATGTGATATTTGTCAGGATCTGGCTTATTTCATAAGCATATTGGTCTCTAGTTGCATCTGTTTGTGTGAAAGTCAGGATTTCATATTTTTATTCTATCATATATGGATGTGTGTGTCTGTATGTATGTATACACAGTTGCATTATCCAGTCATCAGTTGATAGGCATCAAGGATAATTCCATATCTTAGCTATTGTGAATTGAACTGCTCTAAACATGGTAATTCAGGCAATTCTTTCATATGCTGATTTCATTTTCATGGTATATATTCCCAAAAGTGGGATAGCTGGGTCATATGGTAGATATATTTTTAGTTTCCAGAGGAATCTCCATACTGTCTTCCATAATGGTTGTACCAGTTTGCATTCCCACCAACAGTATATTAGGGTAACTTTAGGCCCACATCCTCATCAGATTTTTTTTGTTTGTTTTTTTTTATTTTTGGATGATAACCATTCTAATTGGGATTAGGTGGAACCTCATTGTGGCTGATTTGCATTTTCCTGATGGCTAGTGATCCTGAGCATTTTTTAATGTGTCTGCTGGGCATTTCAGTTTCCCCTCTTGAAAAATGTCTGCTCAAGTCCTTTGCCCATTTCTTAACTGGATTATTTGTTTTTGTGCAGTTTGAGTTATTTATAGATACTGGGTATTAATCCTTTATTAGTTGCATAGTTTGTGAATATTTTCTCCCATTCTGCTGGTTATCTCTTCACTTGCTTCCTTTGCAGTACAGATGCTTCTACTCTGATATAATCCCATTTGTCTATTTTTCTTTTATTGCCTGTGCTTAGTTTCTGTCTTCTGCAGCAGTACCCAGGGACACCACACACAAATCTGGCAGAGGCTAGAGGGGACACCAAGGTTATATCAGTGAGTTGAGGGCAGACTACGACAGCCCATGCCACGGGTGATATCACATCAAACAGAACCTCGAAGACCATGCCGATTTTGAGTCCAGCCTGGATCTCTAGGATAAGACAGGGCATCCACCTGATCTAACAAAGGAAAACCGCATTTCTTTTTTCCCTCCCCCTGCAAGGATGCCCAGCAGCCAGTCGGTATCTCAACACCGGTAAAGGTTGCCATGGCTCTCACACAAACAACCAGGGGATTTTAACAGAGGGAAAAATCTGTGTTTCCTACTGACTTTGAGTCTGGCTCAGAGGGCTAACAGGGAATTAGGCACCCACTTGAAATTCTGAGATGCTCTCATTTTCTCAACTTATCACAGGTTCTGGCACTCAAATTGCCAAGGCAGAGCACCCACTACCAGATGGCTCTGGAAATGACTCTGCTCACTGTGGATGGGGCAAGCTTGCAGGACGGAGAGAGGATACTCTGTATTCTGTGACTGTGGGGCCTTACATGCTATGACTGTGGGAAAAACCCATTAGTAGAGAAAACCAACATCTGTTTCCACAAATACCTAAAAATAAAAGCAGGAATATAAAAAAAGAAGACAACAAAATGACTCTCCCAAAGGAAGACAATAATTCAATATTAGAATGTGAAGATGAGGAGATTGAGGAAATGCCTGAAACAGAATTCAAAAGAATGGTCATGGGATTATTCAGAAGCAATGAGAAGCAGATTCATAAGATAAACTAATCCATAAGTGGAAAGGATGAAAAATTTTATCATTAGACATTTTAAAGAGAAATCAAGCTGAAATAATTGAAATGAAGAATTCAATATGTCAAACAAAAAGTACAATGGAAAGCCTTAGCAAAAGACTTAATGAGGCAAAAGAAATAACACCTGAGCTAGAAGAAAAATATTTGGAAATAATTCAGATCCAAGAAAAGAAGACATTAGAAAAATTAAAAAACAATGATCGATATTTATGAAATGCTATCAATGACCCAAACACGGTCTTACATGTTCCTTAAAGTGTGGAAAGAGAATGGATAATAAGGCCTATTCAATGAAATAATTTCAGAAAACTTCTCTAATTTGAAGAAAGAAAGGGATATTCATGTACAGGATGCACATAGAACTCCAAATAGACATGAACAGAAAAGATCCTTACCATGAAACATTGTGGTCAAAAATTCAAAAGTAAAAAATAAAAGATTCTAAAATCTGCAAGAAAGAAACTCCAAGTACCTTCAGAGGATTTCCAATTAGTCTTACAGCTGATTTCTCATCAGAAATCCTATAGGCTAGGACAAAAATGGAAAGATATAATCCAAGTCTTAAAAGAAAAAAAAACTATCAACACAGAATACTATACCCTACAAGCTCTCATTTATAAATGAAGGTGAAATAAAGACCTTCCATAACAAACAAAAATTGAAAATTTGTCACCATTCATCCAGCCTTACAAATGATGCTTAAGCAGATTCCACAAACAGAATCACAAAATGTCATAATTATGAAAGAATGTGAAATGCAGAAAATCTCTTGATAAAGGTAAAAATGGTAATCTAAAGCAAACAAAGAATGTTTAAAGATAAATGGAAGGGCCAACTTGTTACTTACCAATAGTAACCTTGAATGTAAATTATCTAAATTCTCCAATTAA
This sequence comes from Oryctolagus cuniculus, assembly GCF_964237555.1. Classification (NCBI taxonomy): domain Eukaryota; kingdom Metazoa; phylum Chordata; class Mammalia; order Lagomorpha; family Leporidae; genus Oryctolagus; species Oryctolagus cuniculus. The sequence continues at coordinate 82,799,835 of NC_091440.1, forward strand.
AATATACAGACTGGTGAATGGGTTAAGAAACAAGACCCATCTATTTGCTATCTACAAAAAACACACCTCACCAACGAAGATGTATGGAGACTGAAAGTGAAAGGTTGGAAAAAATACCCATGCTAACAGAAAGCAAAAATGAACATGTATAGCCATCCTAATATGAAACAAAACAGACTTCAGCACAAAAACTGCAAAAAGAGAAAAGGATATTATATGATTAAGAGATCAATTCAACAGGAAGTTATGACTATCATAAATGTATGTGCACCCAATGCCAGGGAATCTGGATATTTGAAACAAATGTCAGCCAGTGCCATGGCTCACTAGGATAATCCTCTTCCTGCGGTGCTGGCATCCCGGTTCTAGTCCTGGTTGGGGTGCTGGATTCTGTCCCAGTTGCTCCTCTTCCAGTCCAGCTCTCTGCTGTGGCCCAGGAAGGCAGTGGAGGATGGCCCAAGTGCTTGGGCCCTGCACCCGCATGGGATACCAGGAGGAAGCACCTGGCTCCTTGCTTCGGATCAGCGCAGCTCTGGCTGTGGCAGCCATTGAGGGGGTGAACCAACGGAAGGAAGACCTTTCTCTCTGTCTCTCTCTTCCTCACTGTCTAACTCTGCCTGTCAGGAAAAAAAAATGTCAATGTATCTAAAGAGAAACATAGACTCCAACATAATAGTAATTTCAGGCTTTAAGATCTCATGTTCATCAATGTATAGATCAACTAGACAGAAAATCAACCAAAGACAGAGCTAATCAACACTATGGACAAAATATTCCTAACATATCTATAGACAGTTTCACCTTACAGATGAACAATAGACATTCTTTTCATCAATGCATGGAGTAACTTTATCTATGATAGACCAAATGTTAGGCCATAAATCAAATCTCAGCATGTTAGAAAAAATGAAATTGTGTCATGTATCTTTTCTGACCACAATAAAATAAAGCTGAAAATAATCTAAGACTCTCTAGAAAATATACAAACACATGGAGAATGAACAGCACATTTCTGAATAAAAAATCATTTGTAGAAGAAATCAAAAGGGAATCAAAAATTCCTGAAAATGGCTGAAGATAATAATATCTAAATAGACCAATAAGCAAAATGGAAATTGAGTCAGTAATAACAATAAAAAACCTCCCAATAAAGAAAAGCACAGGACCATATGGCATCAGTGGTGAATTCTTTATTTCTAAAAGTAATATTTATTTGTTTGAAAGGCAGAGTTACAGAGAGAGAAAGAGAAAGAGTCTTCCATCTGCTGGTTCACTCCTCAAGTGGCTGCAAGGGCTGGAGCTGCACTGATCCAAATTGAGGAGCCATGGGCTTCTTCCATGTCTCCCACATGGATGTAGGGGCTGAACAACTTGGCACATTTTTCACTGCTTTCTTGGGCCATAGCAGAGAGCTGGATTGGAAGCAGAGCAGCAGGGACTCAAACTGGCATCCCATATAGGATGCCGACACTGCAGATGGTAGCTTTACCCACTATGCCACAGTGCCGGACCCCATTGCTGAATTCTATCAAACTTTTAAAGAACTAATTCCAATTCTTCTCAAACTATTCAAAACAATCAACAGGAATGGAATCCTCCCAAATTCCTTCTATTAGGCCAGCATCACCTTAATTCCTAAACCAGAAAATGATACAACAGAGAAACAGAACTATAGGCCAATATTCCTGGTGAAAATAGATGCAAAAATGCTCAATAAAAAATTAGGTGATTGAATCCAACAATACATCAAAAGAACATTCACTGAAACCAACTGAGATTTATCTCTGGTATGCTGGAATCAATTAATGTGATACATCACATAAACAACCTGAAGAACAAAACCATATGATTTTCTCAACAGATGCAGAGAAAGCATTTGATAAAATACTTTCATTCTTTCATGATAAAAACCCTAAGTAAATACTGTTTAGAATTAACATTCCTCAACTCAATCAAGACAATGTATGACAAACACATGGACAGCATCATGATAAAGTGAAAGTTGGAATAATTTTCACACAAGGATAACCAATCTCATCACTGCTAATCCAATATAATTCTGGAAGTTTTAGCACGAGGCATTAGGCAAGAAGAAGAAATCAAAGTGATACAAATTGGAAATGAGGAAGTCAAGTTATCCCTGCTGCAGATGAAATGATTCTATATATAAGGGAACCAAAAGGCTCCACTAATAGACTACTGAAACTTATAAAAGTGTTTGGTAAAGTTGCAGGATATAAAAACCAACACACAGAAATCAATAGCCATTGTATACACAAACAATGCCATGGCTGAGAAAGAACTTCTAAGATCAATACCATTTACAATAGCTACAAAAAAAACACCTGCAATAAATGTAAGCAAGGAGGTAAAAGATTTCTACAATAAAAATTATAAAACATTAGGGAAAGAAATAGAAGACACAAAAAAATGGAAAAATCCTCTATGTACTTGGATTAGAAGAATTTTTTATATTTAGTAAATATAAATTTACAAAGTACAGTTTATGGATTACAATGGCCTACCCCCCCATAAATTCCCTCCCACTCGCACCCCTCCCATCTCCTACTCCCTCTCCCATTCCATTCACATCAAGATTCATTTTCAATTATCTTTATATACAGAAGATCACTTTAGTATATATTAAGTAAAGATTTCATCAGTTTGCACCCACACAGAAACACAAAGTGTAAAATACTGTTTGAGTACTAGTTATAGCATTAAATCATGATGTACAGCACATTAAGGACAGATCCCACATGAGAAGTAAGTACACAGTGACTCCTGTTGTTGATTTAACAATTTGACACTCTTGTTTATGGTGTCAGTAATCTCCCTAGGCTCTAGTCATGAGTTGCCAAGGCTATGGAAGCCTTCTGTGTTTGCCAACTTCGATCTTATTCTGACAGGGTCATAGTCAAAGTGGAAGTTCTCTCCTCCCTTCAGAGAAAGGTACCTGTGGGGAGCAACTCGGACTAGACTAAGTTACTGGAATTAAGACTTATTCTATGCATCTGCTCTCCCACAATATGGCGCTGAGAAGGGAGAAACAGCTTCTACACAGCTGCCTCCAGTTCAACCAATAAACTGTAGGACCTGCTCCTGATTGGAGGAGAGCAGCGTACTCAGCGTGTGGGTAGCAGAGTTGGTATTGGTGGAAGAGGACTATAAAGGAGGAGAGAGACAACATGCACCAGGAACATCTATCTGAAGGAACACCTGTGCAGCCCCCGAGAGAGCCGGCCAGCGGTGTGCCGCTCCCCTGCGGAAGTGGGGAAAGTGGCAGGGGGCCCGCCCCTCCACGGAGGTGGAGGGACAGTAGCCAACCCGGGAAGAACCAGCAGCAAACCCGGGGAGGGCCGAGCAGACGAAAGAACAACGCAGGGTCCTGTGTCATTCCTCCATGAAGAAGGGGAGCGACAGGTACCTCCTTCTTTGATGGCCCGTTTTTTCCACTGGGATCTCACTCACAGAGATCTTTCATTTAGGTCTTCTTTATTTATTTTTTTTTTGCCAGTGTCTTGACTTTCCATGCCTAAAATACTCTCATGGGTTCTTCAGCCATATCTGAATGCCTTAAGGGCTGATTCTGAGGCCAGAGTACTATTTAGGACATCTGCCATTCTATGAGTCTGCTGTGTATCCCACTTCCCATGTTGGATTGTTCTCTCCCTTTTTGATTCTATCAGTTAGTATTAGCAGACACTAGTCTTGTTTATGTGATCCCTTTGACTCTTAGACCTATCAGTGTGATCAATTGTGAACTGAAATTGATCACTTGGACTAGTGAGATGGCATTGGTACATGCCACCTTGATGGGATTGTATTGGAATCCCCTTGCATGTTTCTAACTCCACCATTTGTGGCAAGTCCAATTGAGTATGTCCCAAATTGCACAGAATTAATATCAAAATATCCATACTACCCAAATAAATGTACAGATTCAGTGTGGTCCCAATTAAACTATCAATGACATTCTTCTCAGATCTTGAAAAAAAGATGCTAAAATTCATATGCAAACATAAAATACTCTGAATAACTAAAGCAAGCAGGCAACAAAAACTAAGCCAGAGGCATCACAATACCAGATTTCAAGATATATTACAGGGCAGTTATAATCAAAACAGCCTGGTATTGGCTCAAATATAGACACATAAATCAATGGAACAGAGTAGAATCTCCAGAAATCAATCTACATAGCTACCTCAACTTATCATTGACAAATGAGCTAAAAATCAATGCCTGGAGAAAAGAGTTTTTCAATAAATGGTTCTGGGAAAACTGGATCTCCATATGCAGAAATATGAAACAAGACCTCTGTGAAACACACAAAAATCCACTCAAAACGGGTCAAGGATCTAAATATATGACCTGCTACTGTAAATTCACTAGAGGAAAACATCAGGGAAACTGCCAGACATTAGCATAGGTGACAACTTACTGGAAAAGACCCTGGAAGCACAGGCAATAAAAGCAAAAAATAGACGCTGGGATTATATAAAGCTAAGAAGCATCGGACTGATAAGGAAATACTCAACAAAGAGGTGACCAAAAGAATGAGAGAAAATCTTTGCAAATTATGAAACTGATGAATGATTAATATCAAGGATGTATAAAGAGCTCAAGAAACTCAACAACAAAATAATCTAGTTAAGAAATGGGCAAAGGAATTGTTCAGGCATTTTTCAAAAGATGAAGTACCAGGATAGGGCAGAGATTGGCTCCACCTTGGCAAATTTTGCCTGGCTCTTTGGTGGGAAGACGGGGAAGGATGAAATGTGGCCTCTCCTCATGGGGCTAAGTGGGTGCCCTGCTCCCCTGCAAACTCCCCAGCCTGGTCTCAAATTCAGTGGAGACCATAGAACTTTTCAATCAGAATCGCAAATCGAATTCGCCAGTGGTGCAGGCCATGGGAGCATCCTCTCTCTTCGTTCTGCAAAGGTGATGTCTTCCCACTGGCAACAGGTATCAGTAGTGCTACACAGGTGACTGCGATGTCTATCCACTCTCCTCATTGCTCCATGGAGTCTCAGCTCTGCTCTGTCCATTTTCCACTGAAAGCTATTCTCGATCAGTCCCCTGAGAACATGGTCCTTCCTTTGTTCTTCTGGTCTCTCAGGGTAGCTAAAGTCAGCATGTCCTTTCACCATTCAGTCATCTTGGATCCTGTGTTTCTACAGATTTGTCTGCTATAGTGAATTTTTGTGTGTGTGCATGTGTATATATACACAATTCACACACAAAATATACTATATGCATATATTACACTATATATATAAAATGTAGTGTATTGCTGTGTCTGGCTTATCTCAGCCTGTTTTCAAGTTCTATTTGTATAGTATTATATTATTCTTTTTAATAGAAATATATAAACTGGATAATAGTTCATTATATATATATAGTGGTTTCTCATTATTTATAGGCTGAATATTTGCAAATTTGCTTACTTGGTAAAATATATTTGTAACCCCCAAATCAATTACTATGTACAGAGTGACAAAATATTTGATTTGCCTGACCCTTATGTTCTCAGATGAGGATGAACAAAACACTACTCTTTTCTCATTTCAGCTCTCATGCTGCAAACAATTGCCATTTTTTGTGGTCTATTTAAGGACATGGTTTTCACATCTTTTGTGTGCTTATTGTTCATGATTTCATTGTTTCAAATGGCCCACATGATCCTAAAGTCCCTAAGTGCAGGAAAGCTATAATGTGCCTCATGAATAAAATGTGTGATAGAGAACTTTCATTTAAGCATAAGTTATAGTCTATTGTCTATGAGTTTAATGCTAATAAAGATACCTTATTTAATGTATTCAAACTGAAATACAGAGAACATGGTTTTACACTGATTAGTTAATGAAAATATGGTAAAAGATGCTTTCAGGAGCCAAACCCTGTATTTCTCCTACTAACAATGATTCATTATTTCCAAATTCACTCTTTATGGTGAGTACAGACAAAATAAATACCATAGATAATGAGAATCTACTTACAAACTACATTGTTTATTCACTCATCTACTGATACTGATGGACACTTGTGTACTTTCCATCTTTTGGCTACTGTGAATAATACTGTCATGAGTATTAGTACACAAGTTTCTATTTGTGTCCACTTTAAGTTTTTTTCTATTAGCAGTGGAGTAGCTGATTCATAATTCGATACTTAAATTTTTTTATGACCAGTAAAATGTTTCAGTGTCTGTACCATTTCAAAGTCCCACCTGTAAAATACAAAGGCTCCAATTTCTTCATATCTTCACCAGCACATGGTATCTTTGATTTTTGTTTTCAGTTAAAGCTAACCTAATAGATGTGGAATGCTACTGGATTGTAGTTTTGATTTTTTTCACTGATAATTAATGATGTTTAACCTCTTTTCATGTGCTCCTTGGCCATTTTTTTAATCTTCTTTGGAGAAATGTACTTCTAAGTTCTTTGTCCATTATTAAATTGAATTGTTTGTCTTTATTGTTGAGTTGTAGGAGTTCCTAAATAACCAAAGTACTAGAACCTTCTTAGATATATAATTTGCAAACATTCTTTCATACTGTCAGTTGCCTTTTAACTCTCTTCTTAAAAAAAAAGATTTATTTATTTGAAAGAGTTACACAGAGAGAGGAGAGGCAAAGGGGGGGGGGTGTTTTCCATCCTATGGTTCACTCCCCAGATGGCTGCAATAGCCAGAGATGTGCCAATCTGAAGCCAGAGCCAGGAGCTTCTTCCTGGTTTCCCACGTGGGTGCAGGGGCCCAAGGACTTGGGCCATCTTCTACTGTTTTCTTGGGCCATAGCAGAGAGCTGGACAGAAATGGAGCAGCTGGGTCTCAAACCAGCACCCATATGGGATGCCGATGCTTCAGGCCAGGGCGTTAACCCACTGTGCCACAGCACCAGCCCCAGCCTTTTAACTCTTTTGATAATGTCTTATAGTACACATAATTTTTACCTTTAATCAATCCCATCTCCCACTGTTGCTTTACATCATATCCTTACACTCTCTAATTAGAATTATTTCACCACTTTCTGGTCTCCAACTTGTGTTCTTGCTTCTGCTCTCACACCTGTCTGCTACTGCAATCCATTCTCCACTCAGTCATTTAAATAGTATTTTTAAAAGACAAGTCTGTGAAATATATTAAGTTTGTAACTGCAAAGCTGTATAGTTCTTCATATATTCCTGTGGACTTAATTCTAAGGTTACAGCTTAAAAACTTGTCATGGAACCCCAAATCTCCTTAAGCTGGGTGCTAAAAATAGCATTTTAAATGTTATAGAGATTGCATCGATAAGATTAAGTGTTAAAGTGATCATATAAATAGGACTAAGTGTTTGGTAATAATGGATTAAATTAAAAAGGAGTCAACGCTGTGACAAAGGAAACAGACTCATAGAATGACAATCGCCTTAAGTAGTACTCTGACCTCAGAATCAGCCCTTAAGGCATTCCGGTCTGGCTGAAAATCCAAGGGGAGCATTTCAGGCATGGAAAGCCAAGACACTGTGGCAAAAAATGTTCTACATGAATAATCTATGTGGGTGAGACTCCAGTGGAACAAAGCAGCCACCAAAGAATGATGTACTTCCCTCTGAAGGGAGGAAAACGTTTCTACTTTGCCCATGCCGTTGTCAAAATACTGAAGGAGTTTGTGGATTGAAAGGCTTCTATACCTTAGGCAGCACTTGTCAAGAGCCTTGGGTGATCACTGATGTCATACATGAGAGAGTTGATTGTTAAATAAGCAAGGAGTCACTGTGCACTAACTTCCCATGCAGGACCTCTGTCTTCAAAATGTTGTATTATGAGATTTAATAGTAAAATTTGTTCTCAAAGAATTACTTCGTTTCAGTGTATTAAGTGGAAGATATTCTTATGTCTCATAAGTTATAATTATGTCTAAGTGCTCGCAAAAAGATGTATCACTCTTGGGTCCTTCTTTAAAAATAAAGACGTTTCTAAAAAAAAAAAGTGAAATTACCTTCAAGATGCAATGATTTTGAACTGCCTTTGGACTGTTGAAGAACAGTTTGTTTTTTTGTTCATTTTTTTCTTTTTCTTCCTCACACAAAGTGTTGAACTCTTTACCTAGAATAGAGTTAATCTGTGTACAAAATTAAATGAAAATAGGTCTTAGTAAAAAACAAGACTGGGGTCAGGAGAGGGAAAAAGAAGAGGGGTAGGAGTGAGAGTGGGAGGGCAGGTATGGTGGGAAGAATTACTATGTTGCTAAAGTTGTATTTATGAAACATATGTAGATAAAAAGACAAATCTGATTAGACTTTCCCATACTGGTCACAAGAAAGCACAAACTCCCAAGAACAATATTTAAACTTCATTATCTTCAGTCTCATAGACCCTGCTCCAACTTACAGGCAATGCTCCAGCACATGTTTCTTTACCTCTGCTAATATGTGCATGTAGTACTCTTGACCTGGCACACCTGTGTCCTTGCAGTATTCATCTATTAAAATTCTACCTATTTGGATTTAAATACAAAATGCCATGATGAGCATGGATGTAGCGAAAAACATGAGAATCTTCAACAAATTGTGAAAATACATTATCTTAATTCTTTCCACAAACACATATGAAAGACCTCTCATATATCTCATTAACTTAAAATACATTAGTGTGTTTTTAAAATAGGACAATGAAGAAGCACTGGGTCAGTTTTATGCTAATTGAAATGTAAGAGATAAAGGGAGCTCAATAATATGGCTGTTTGCTTAAGATAGATATTAGGAAGCTCCTATTTCTTACATATAACACTGATGAAAACTACTTAACATTACCCTTATTCAAGAAGCTGCCAGACAAAGCAACTTGGGACAGCAAGTCATTCCCTGTATTATGGCATGGTGATAAATGAAAGAGGCTGAATGAGCTGCAAGGCAGGGACATTTGCCACACTATTGAACAAGTTGGTAGAGAGTGCCCAGAAGGTGGTATTGGCAAGAATCTGATTAGAGTTGAGATAAGGATCAAAGTCCAGTGGTCCCACAGTATTCACAGGGATTGGTTCCAGGATCCCTGAGGATGTCCAAAATCTAGATGCCCAATTATTTTATATAAAATGGCATGCTATTTGCATGTAACCTGTGTTTACCCTCTTGTGTACTTTAAATCATCTCTAGAGGACTTATAATACCTAGTTCAAAGTAAATCCTATGTTTATAGGTATTACACTGATTGTTTAGTGAGTGATATGGAAAAATAGCCTGAGTATATTAAGTACAGACATCTTTTCCCATTTTTTAATACATTGTTAGTTGAGTCCATAGATGCAGAACTTATAGATATGGAAGGCTACTGTAGCTGACTATTGAGTTGCTCAGATTTGATATTGCTGATTTTGAGATAACACCTCTCTGTTTCTTCCAGGTACCCACTTGCTGGCCATTGTAGCCAGGATAGAGCTGGTAGATTCTTCTCATTTTGTCTCCTCTTCTTTCTATTACTGCAATAACTGGTTCTTGCAGTGCTGAGTGCATGAGTCACAGCAATTGCAATAACCTACTTTAACCTAGAGGTTAATAAACTTCTTTCTGTAAAGGGCCACATAATAATTAGACTTTGAGACAAGAGCCTAAATCTAGGCTACTACATAGTTACTTATATAATGGGAAGGATGAAACAAATTTTCCCAGAAGATTTCTTGATAAAATTCAAAATACAATGGAAATTGGGAGCAAATTTTAAAATAAGGCCTATTGATAAGAATAGAAGTCTTCTTTTTGTAAAAGTTTAATTGGAGTAAAAAGTTAGTGCTCTCCATCAAGTGATCATCTGGAAAACCAGTCTGTTTGTCAGCTTTACAAGCATAGTTAAAGGCCTGATTGGACCCATAAACTCTGATGTGCCAATTCCTGTAGTTTAATCAAATAGCTCTTCTTGTTTCTCACAGCTGCCAAGGAGACATGAAGAAGAATAAAGGGTTGTAAACAAAACACTTTATTCTTATGTGCCCCCAATATTTCTTCACAATCACCTCAGTTGTCTTTGAAAATACCCATAAATAATCAAACACAGATACTCCCGCACTGTACTTTTGTCATCTTTTCAAAGAGGCCTTCCTGACTACCACAGTTAAATTCAAAATCTCCTCTTCCAATCAGTTACTGCTGATTTCTTCTTACTATAGTCTGAATCACTTTCTTAACATGCTACATGATTTCCTCATTCAGCATTTTATTGTCCATATCTAAATATAAGTTTAATGAGAACAGCAGTCTTTGTCTATTTTGTTCACTAATATATCCCAAGTAGACATAATAGTGTTCTAAATTGTACATGCAATAACTTGAGGGCAGGAAAGCTAAATGATATGCGCAAGTTTATACAACAGCACTACGGCCACCATTACTACCCTGATAAAACTAATACTGACATATACCAAAAATAATATAACTTTTTGCATATCAGTGGGAGAATTGAAGTTTGAACTTGTAGGAATGTTTTTGTTCTAAAAGGGGATAAATATAAAATATAATAAAAATCAAGTCAGTAAGATGTACATATAATTTTGAAGCAATGGCATTAATAAATCAGTTCTTTGAAAAAAAAAGCTGAGGAGTTATTTTTCATGAATCTAATTAAGTAAAATGAAGGTAAAGCAAACAGCAAAATCACAAAGGAGACATAGCTCAAATGTCGAGGAGGCCAAAATTGTGAAACAGTCTTACGTAGAACTGATAAGGGTTGAACTGTGTCTTCCCCATATTCATATGTTGAAGTCCAAATAACCAGAGCCTCAGAATGTGGCCTTAATTGGAGATGAGGACTTTGTGGAAATAATAAAGTGAAGCCATTAGGGTGAAATTTAATCTGGTATAACTGGTGTCCTTATAAAAAGGTGCAATTTTAGGCACAAGAAAGGTAGGGGAAAAAACATCGTATGAAAATATAGATTGAAGGTGGCCATCTACACGCCAAGCAGAGAGATCTGCAACAGATCCATCCCTCATAGCCCTCAGACAGAACCAATGCTATCGACAACTTAGTTTAGGACTTCCATTCTCCACAACCACGAGATAATACATTGGTTTAAGCCACTCTAGTTGCAGCACTTTGTTACAGCAGCACCAGAAATCTAACATAGCTCCCAAAGTGGGGGTTACTTGTACTTTCAATCTGATATGGAAAAAAATGAGCAATTATTTTGCGGGTTAAGCTTTGCAAGATCTGGAATCAAAACCCATCTTAAATTTTTTCATATTTCTTACTTTCTATTTTGGAATCACTTGAATGTCACCAATATTTTTTCTATGAAATTCCTGGTATTCATTAACTAGGGAGGTTTTTGAGAATCCATAATTACGGAGGTGAGGATTTCAAATGAAATCTGACAGTGAAAAGCAATTATAGGCCTGGGAAAATTTCATAGATCCAGCAGACTCAGTGTCAGGAAGGTTTCTTTCAGACTGGACAGGAATTTGTGCCCTTGGTGGTAGAACTCTAACTACGCTGAAATTCTTGGAGCTATTCACATTTGTCATCCAGTTTTACTGCTTTTCTTCAAGTCCAATACCCATAATTAATGTTCATTTATTATGGTTCTGTAAGCAAGAACTACTTGTTCTTCACGAGATACAAATATTCCATGAAAAATATCTGAATATTATGCTTCTGTTTCAACATCTGACCCAAGTAATACATTGACTCCCCATTTCCTTTGGCCTTGGCACTCTGTAAATTAGTGGGGCTTCTGACTTGACAACCAGCACATTACTATGGTCACACATTAACTAAAAATGATTTTCAAGCCAGGAAGAATTTGATAGTATGTCCCTTGAAGTGGAGAAAAAAAAAATATCTCCATCACCAGGACCAATGCCCAGGTCAGGTCAGGATCAAATCTAAGAATTTACAGTTGAGTCATGTTTAGAGAATTCAGAACCAAGTGTGTAGGCATGAGTCAGAAAGAAGCACCAGGCAGGGCCAGACAGATAATTTAGGTTGTCTGTCTCTTTCTCCAGGTTGTTCTGACCCCTCAGATCCCATGAGCAAAGCTTAAATGGAAGAATCTGCTGTTTGGTATAAGGGGAAGCATCATGTATAGTGGAAAGAGATTTGGTGACTTGGGGTCAAGTAGACCCAAGTCCAAATCCTGACTCATTTGCTCCTAGTTGTGCGACCTCAGGAAGACTGATGAGTCACTACAGTCATCACATCTTGTATCTTGCATTTAGAGATCAATGTATCACATCTACCTCAGAGGAATTTTGTCAAGTATGATCCTATTCATTAATCTCCTAATGTGCATGACACCTAATAATAGTTCATCAAGATTTAAAAAATACAAAACAACCCAACTGGTCTGGGAAGCATGATATGAAACACGGCTGTCACTGATCTTCATGGGGGAGACTGTAGGGTCTATTTGAGCCCAGATGATCTTGACAGATTTCTGTGAAAGCAAGCCCTGAAATGATCACTTGGCCTCTGCAATAGCTCTGGGCTTGAATGAGAGCTGGTGGCAGATTGAGTCGCCATGTGGAATCCCAGACTAGAAAATGTCCTTCCCACCCTCTCTGGCCCTGAGTCTCTTTTCCATCTGCCCTGAGGCCCCCAACATTGAGATAGAATCAGAAGAGGAGTTTCACAGTGCCTGAAGACTTCAGATATTCCATGGGGACACAAAACCAATGAATGTTCTTATCAGGCTCTTAGATTTCAGCTTAGAAATTGTCATTTATCCTTTTGCTTGAATGATCCTAACAGCTAGTGGAGAAGATAATATCACCACCTGCCATTGGTTTTGACCCCAACCTAGACTCTCATGGGTTCAAGCCCTCAATTGGTGAAAATCAATTTTTTGTTACTGTTAAAAATAGAGTCTGAACACTTTTTAAAGATTATAAAGCACAAGACTGCTTGAGGAGAATAAATGGTTTTGAAAGGGTAACTTTCTTTGGGAATGTCATTTAGGAACAAAAATTGGCATGTGGGCTCTCCAAATAGAAGGGTGAAAAGGGCCTTCCAAAATCTTATGATGATTTGTGTAAATTTCAAATAATCTTCCCTTATTGAGCCTAATGAAATTTCATACCCTTGAAAAACATGATAAAATCGAGTTCTCTGGCTTGATGGGAGCACAGAGTCTGAGTGAACATCCAAATCAGTGTGGCTTACAAATGAAGACAGAATTCTTGGTAAGTTCATGTGATCACCTGGTGCAATTCCAAATGCTTCAAGATGGGGTCGGAATCATCCATGGCTACCTTCTTCAGATACACATATGCTCCAGTGTTGTCTCGCACGATTTTGGTATACATCTCAGTACCCTGTCTTAATACTCATCTGACTGCCATAAGGAAATAGGACGTCATAGTTTTGACAACAATGAATGAGAAGGACACCAACTCTAAATAGTCTGAAATGACCAATTAACATTCTTAGTCCTTCCTTCTCTCAGGCTAGGAAATCCTTAATATAATCTTGAGAACAATACCTTGCCGCAAATTACACTCCCTTAAACTCTGATGGATTGATGAATGACAGAATGGGAGAAGGTTCTTGTCAAACATTTTGATCTGAGATTCACTTAAAGATTTACTTAAAAAAAACTAGGCTTTTCAAAATTGCAAACACAAGGCTTAAAGAAGGGAAAACAGAGGGCAGGCATGTGATGTTAACAATGAAGTTGTTGCTTGGGATGCCCATATGCTATAGCTGAGTGCCTGGTTTGAGTCTCAGCTACTCTCAGTAGCTGGAAACTCTAGTTTCCTGCTGATGTGCACTCTGAAAGGCAGCAAGTAATGGTTCAAGTACTTGGGTCCCTGCCACCTATGTAAGAGATCCAGATTATTTCCAGCCCAGCCCAGCCCTAGCTGTTGCAGTCATCTGGGGAGTGAGCCAGCAGATGGAAAATCTCTACCTCTCTGTCTCTCTCTCTCCCTTTCAATAAAATAAACAATGGAACGCAGTAGGTGACAGAATTAGATTTTCAGAGATTTCCTTGGCTGAAGCAGTGAGCCACATCTTAACAAGATAAAATGTCATGGAGGCAGCTATGAAAGGCTGTGCACTTACATTTGAAAAATTTATTAAATAAAAGTTTAAAAAAAATCAAAATGTCACAAGTAGATATTGGAGAAGAGGTGGCTATAACAGCAACTTGGGTGGAAAAGACACACATTCTGGTAAAAACAAAGTTTCATAGTGTTGCTCCCCCATTCGCGGAGGAACGACACAGGACCCTGCGCTGTTCTTTTGTCTGCTCGGCCCTCCCCGGGTTTGCTGCTGGTTCTTCCCGGGTTGGCTGCTGACTCTTCCACCTCCATGGAAGGGCGGTTCCCCCTGCCACTTTCCCCACTTCCGCGGGGGAGTGGCACACTGCCGGCCGGCTCTCTCGGAGGCTGCTCAGATGTTATCCGGATGTTCCCCTTAGATGTTCCCGGTGCATGTTGTCTCTCTCCTCCTTTATAGTCCTCTTCCACCAATCCCAACTCTGCTACCCACACACCGAGTACGCTGCTCTCCTCCAATCAGGAGCAGGATCAGCTCCTGCAGGTCATCACTCAAGTTGGCGAGAGGCAGCTGTGTAGAAGTTGTTTACTCCTCTCCCAGCACCATATTGTGGGAGAGCAGATGCATAGAATAAGTCTTAATTCCAGTAACAGTCTAGTCCGAGTTGCTCCCCACACATAGGAATGAAAAACATGATGTACCTGTTGGAAAACATAATGAAATAAAAGAAGCAGGTATCTAGAGTAAAGGAGATAATAGCTTGCTCAAATCCACACCTGTGTCTCATATTCAGGTCCAGACTTCACACTTGATGAGCAAAACTGACAAACTGGAGCATGGTCAGAGGAAAGAAATGCAAGGTTTGTCACATAAGGAGAGCTCCTCAAACCACCAGATGTATGGCTCATCAAGATGACTTGGAGCCACAACAGCTGCCTTCAAATGTCATGAGGGAAGAGAAAAAAGCCGATTCTATTTGTCATGATATAAGGGTAGGATGAACATAACTGATTTTAACAATTTAAAACTTTTCAGTAGTCAGATACAAGCTGCTACAGATTGAACACGATTTGGCTCATGCAGTTACTTAAACCTCAGAGCATTGAAGTTAATGGTTTGGGATGGAGACTTGTTCTAATTATGGTGACTAGGAGATGGGTCCCACGGGAGGTCCCTTGAAAGGTAGTGCTGGCCAGCACCACGGCTCAATAGGCTAATCCTCCGCCTGTGGCGCCAGCACACTGGGTGCTAGTCCCGGTCAGGGCGCCAGATTCTGTCCCGGTTGCCCCTCTTCCAGTCCAGCTCTCTGCTATGGCCTGGGAGTACAGTGGAGGATGGCCCAAGTGCTTGGGCTCTGCACCCCATGGGAGACCAGGAGAAGCACCTGGCTCCTGCTTTTGGATCAGCATGGTGCACCGGCTGCAGCGCACCGGCTGCGGCAGCCATTGGAGGGTGAACCAATGGCAAAGGAAGACCTTTCTCTCTGTCTCTCTCTCTGTCCACTCTGCCTGTCAAAAAAATTTAAAAAAAAAAAAAGAAATGTAGTGTTGTAGGAGGGTTGATCATTTGAGTTATCCTAACTTCTCTCTGCTCCCTGATGCACTGTGTGGTTGTTCCTCTGCATGTGTGCACCATTGGCACACCCTGACAGATGCCTGATGAATGGGCTGATTGGTTTTGAACTGTGCACCTCCAAACTGTTGGCTGAAATAAAACTTTTCTTTCATGAACAGCTCCTCTTAGGTATTTTAAAGTAATGAACACATAATCTTACCTTTCTTATCATTCTCATAGCCACAGCCTGTACATCCTGACAAAATCATTCACTTCTGAAATCTTGAAATTTGGTATCCCAGTGTATGCATTAGGCTTAGGTTCGGGTGGAAATAATAAGCCCCCAAATAGACATGTTCAATTGGACTTGCCCAAATGGTAGAGTTAGAAATGTGCCAGGGGGGCCGGCGCCGCGGCTCACTAGGCTAATCCTCCGCCTAGCGGCGCCGGCACACCGGGTTCTAGTCCCGGTTGGGGCGCCGGATTCTGTCCCGGTTGCCCCTCTTCCAGGCCAGCTCTCTGCTGTGGCCAGGGAGTGCAGTGGAGGATGGCCCAGGTGCTTGGGCCCTGCACCCCATGGGAGACCAGGAAAAGCACCTGGCTCCTGGCTCCTGCCATCGGATCAGCGCGGTGCGCCGGCCGCAGCGCGCCGGCCGCGGTGGCCATTGGAGGATGAACCAATGGCAAAAGGAAGACCTTTCTCTCTGTCTCTCTCACTGTCCACTCTGCCTGTCAAAAAAAAAAAAAAAAAGAAAGAAAGAAAGAAAAAAGAAACGTGCCAGGAGATTCCAATTCAATCCCATCAAAGTAGCATGTACCAATGCCATCTCACTAGTCCAAGTGATCAATTTCTGTTCACAATTGATCATAATGATAGGACTAAGAGTCAAAGGGATCACATAAACAAGGCTAGTGTCTGCAAATACTGATAGATTAAAAAAGGGAGAGAATGATCCAACATGGGAAGCAGGATACACAACAGACTCATAGAATGGCAGATGTCCTAAACAGCACTCTGGCCTCAGAATCAGCCCTTAAGGCATTCGGACCCAGCGGAAAAGCCCATGAGAGTATCTTAGGCATGGAAAGTCAAGACACTATGGCAAAAAACAAACAAACCTGAAATGACCTAAATGAAAGACCTCTGTGAGTGAGATCCCAGTGGAAAGAACAGTTCTTCAAAGAAGGAGGTACCTTTCTCTGAAGGGAGGAGAGAACTTCCTCTTTGACTATGACCTTGTCTAAACAAGATAGGAGTCGGCAAACTCAAAAGGCCTCCATAGCCTTGGCAACTCATGACAAGAGCCTAGGGAGATTACTGACACCATAAACAAGAGTGTCAATTTATTAAGTCAACAACAGGAGTCACTGTGCACTTACTCCTCATGTAGGATCTCTGTCCTTAATGTGCTGTACATCATGATTTTAACTAGTACTCAAACAGTATTTTTCACTTTGTTTCTGTGTGGGTACAAACTGTTCAAAGCTTTACTTAATATATGCTAAATTGATCTTCTGTATATAAAGATAATTGAAAATGAATCTTGATGTGAATGGAAGAGGAGAGGGAGTGGGAGAGGGAGGGCTGTGGGTGGGAGGGAAGTTATGGGGGAAAAAACGCCATTGTAATCCGTAAGCTATACTTTGGAAATTTATATTCATTAAATAAAAGTTAAAAAAATAAGCCCCCGAATAGCAGTAACATTAACCACATGGGACTCAATCTCTTTCATATAAACACCAAACTAAAACAAAATTTCCAGAGACATCTGTGTTCATGAGAGACATTGGCAAGTTTATTAGTGGGAAAAAATGATAATTGCAAGTCACTTATTTTGATAGGCAGAGTGGACAGTGAGAGACAGAGACAGAGAGAAAGGTCTTCCTTTTGCCGTTGGTTCACCCTCCGATGGCCGCCACGGCTGGCGCACTGCGGCCGGCACACCGCGCTGATCTGATGGCAGGAGCCAGGTACTTCTCCTGGTCTCCCATGGGGTACAGGGCCCAAGGACTTGGGCCATCCTCCACTGCACTCCCGGGCCACAGCAGAGAGCTGGACTGGAAGGGGGGCAACCGGGACAGAATCCGGCCCCCCAACCGGGACTAGAACCTGGTGTGCTGGCGCTGCAAAGTGGAAGAGATAGCTTCTTTTTAAAATGGAAATACGGCAACTTTTCCATTAAAATAATTCCTAGGTCAATTGAAAAAAGTTCATCCACTGAGTTTACTTCTCAGCTTTGTACAAGAATAGTTCTATCTCCTGGTTCCTCCATAATCACAATGTCAGAATCCCAAAAGCCAGAAGTCATCTGCCGCCACACTTCCATGGCTGACACATTCCTACTTTAAGAACTTGACATCCCACAGGCAGGCATTTTGTACAGAGGGCCACCCACTGCTTGGGGCACTCACATCCCCTATCAGAATGCCTAGGTTTGGCTTTTAGTTCCAGCTTCCTGCTGTGTGCACTCTGGGAGGCAGCAGGCAGATGGCCCAAGTACTGTAGTCCCTGCGACCTCCATGTGGGAGACCCAGGCTGAGTTCCAGGCTCCTGGCTTCCCCCTGATATAGCCATAGCTGTTGAAAAGGCATTTGGGGAGTGAACCAGCAGAGGGAATTTTTCTATCTCTATGTTTCTCTTTGCCTTTCAAATAAAAAGTGTAAATGAAATAAGTGAGTACTAGAGATCCCAGAATTGTGGAGGCAGCATCTTCTTTTCAGAGAGTTATCAGTAAACTCAGCAATCAATAAGAGGTACCTGGAAGGCATCAACAAGGTCTTAATTTTGAGCCTCTCACTAAGCATAAAATCCTCTCCCTCAAAAAACAAACATCCAGCAATAAGAATATTTCTAGCACTTCAAATCTAACTCTTAAACCTGAATGTCAACAAAGCTACCCATTTATTTATAAACGGGGGAAAAAGGAATCAAAAATACGCACTCACTCAAAGCAATAGAGTGTTTTTCCATAGGTTTAACAATATCATCCAAAAGGTCACTAAAGCACAGATATGTGTTTTCCTTCTTGGAGTTTAAACATAAATTAAATTCAATTTACAATTCAGGATACTTGAGTTAATTTGGCAGCTAAAAGAACATAGATTTACTATAGCTTTTTAAATCTTCCATCATGCCAGATTTCAGCATATTGATTGTTAGTTGTTTGTGCATATTTACAGCTCCTCAGCTATGGAATTTAGCTAGTATAGTATACTAGCTAAATAGTATAGGATGCTAAGATAATTGGATTGCCTGAGCTATGGTCTAATTCAGAACTAAATACCGAGGATAACAGATGCAAAATCCATAAAGTCCATGTAGACTGGCCCTCTGGAGCCAGTAAGTCAGAATACTAACTCCAATTTAAAATTCCTCTAAATATAAATATCAATAACACAAATGCAAAATCAAGAATGCAGCCTTAACTGCAATTCACATGAGAAAAGAGAATTTCAGTAAAAGGTTTTAAAAAAGGTTAACTTGAAAAATACCACAAAGAGAAAAACAGAAACAACATTGATGCACATAAGCACAGTGTTCCCATCAGGAAGATTACATGTATTCCCATACTGATTAGACTGAGACCAGATTAACAGGGGATCTATGAAGCCAGAAGCAATCCAGCAAATTTCCAAAGAGAGGCAGACTTTCAGAGTCTTTCCTTAGTACCAGCAATGCACTGATATGGCATCGCATTTAGTATTTTATTTTATTGTCCTAGGCAATGCAAACACATTTTAAGTGATAATCCCAAGAATGCGATTGAGAGACAAAAGCCTCATTTTTTGTTCTAAGAGTAGGCTTATTTTCTTCTGCCTATATTTCTGGAGCAGAATGAGCAGATGAAGTGTGGAAGGTCATAAACCAGAGAGCACAAGACACATACACTGGGTCTGACTTGGGAATTGATTCTGTTCCATTAGTAGATTAATCAGGTGTCCAGGGATGGAAAAAAGCTCTCATTAATTGAATGAGAGCAGGATTCAGTTCTGTGAACCGGGTATTTACAACATCTTTGGAAGGGCCAGAGAAGCAGGCTGTTGGATAATCTTCCCAAAATGATTTCCAGGAAAACTCCTCTGCGGGTGTACCATGGAAGCTGCCACAGTCATTCACTGTGTGATGACATTTCAGTCAAAGGTAGTCCATAAGAACAATGCTGTTCCCATATGACTATGGTCTAGAGATGTTGGGGCCATCTTAGTTTGTGTAAGTACATTCATATTTGTACAATGATGGCATTGCCTAGCAGTGCTTTTCTCAGAAAATGTCCCTGCTGTCCCTGTCATTACATGATGTATGACTGTATTCCACCACAATTGGAAAGTAAGGAAGCCGGGGCCACATAGCATCTGTTCTCCTCAGAAGCACACAGCTGAAACTTCAGCTCAGGGATCAGGAAGCTGCTGCTTCTGCAATTGCTTATCTGCTGCTACAAATCTGGTTAGAAAACAAAACCAAAATAAAACAGATCCCACACTGTTCACAATCATGCTTGCCAGCAGTGGTATTTAAGGTAACAGCTAGGTAGCCTGTCATTTCTTTCTTCAAATTTATTGGCAAAATCTAGTGTATAGAACATAACCACAAGGTAGTATCAAGCTCTATACAAATACTCCATGGCTTATGAAGGCATTTGAGTCTGAGAAAGTTGTCAGATTCCAAGTGGAATTACTTGTGTTAAACCCCAACAGTAAAAAATATATGCAGGAGGTTATTGAGGGGATCTCATGCACACGTGCATGATAAAAGGAACAAAAGACTGCCAGAATCACAATCTTACACAGAAAATACTCTTTCAAGGGTGTCTCCAACAATCGCTTATCCAACCTTGGACCAACACTACCCATGTTGATCACTGTAGTCAAAGATTATCATTTCGAGAACTTAGACTCTTTCTCATTTTACCTTTAAAAATTTCTCCTTGCTTCAACCTGCTTAAATAGTCACACATCTTACTATGGCACATGCTTTCCCTTTGTGATACCCATTCTGTAATAAATTCTTTGTCTATGGATACTCCCAATTTGTTATTTAAATGATCAGTTCTGATCAACCCATAAAAAATATTGCTAGCTGAAAATTCATTTCTTACTCATACATCTCACCTACCAAACACGGCTTAGGCAGGCTGTGTACTGTACAATATCAGTTTACCCTGTGATGGTATGGTTAATGGGGAGCTACAGCTCACTGCCACTGCCCAGCAACACGAGAGAATATCTTAGAGCATATCACCAGCCTGGTAAAAGATCAAAATTCAAAATTTGAAGTACACCTTCTACATAAAACGATCACTTTTGCACCATCAGAAACATCAGAAAGTCTAAAAAGCCTCAGTTAAATCATAAGCCAAGGTCTCCACTAGAGAGGTTTAGAATAAATTTTGAGAATCCAAAATGGCTAAGTAGGGAAAAGAAAGGCTGATTTTAACCATTGGAAGAGAACAGAATAAAAGTAGAGGAAGTGTATTCCCCAGAGAATTGGAGAGGTGGTTGCAGAAGAAATTCTACAGAAAGAAGAGAGACGTTATGGAGCAGAATGGACAGTACATACATGCAACAGTGGGAGGTGACTCCTCTGGTGATTCCTGCAGCTAGGGGCTAGATGAGACACCATCTTCTGGCAGGAAGGCGAGAGCAGACTGTGGCAGCCCATGTTACTTACAATATTGCCTGATCTTGAAAAACAATGCTAAAATTCATATGGAAACACAGGAGACTCTGAATAGCTAAAGCAATCTTATACAATAAAAACAAAGCCAAAGGCATCACAACACCAGATTTCAAGACATACTACAATGCAGTTATCAAACAGCCTGGTACTAGCACAAAAATAGACATGTAGAGCAATGGAACAGAATAGAAACCCCACAAATCAGTCCACACATCTACAACCATCTAATCTTTGACAAATGAGTTCAAATCAATCCCTAGAGAAAGGACAGTCTTTTCAACAAATAGTGCTGGAAAAATTGGATCTCCATGTATAGAAATATGAAATAAGACCCCGAACTTACATCTTATACAGAGGTCAAATCAAAATGGATCAAGGATCTAAATATACAATCTGATACCAACAAGTTACTAGAGAAAAACATCAGGGAAACTCTGCAAGATATTAGTGTAGACAAAGACTTCTTGGAAAAGACCCCAAAAGCACAGGCAAGCAAATCAACACTAGACAAAAATACATCAAGCTAAGAAGCTCCTGCACTGCAAAGGAAATACTCAAAGTGAAGAGGCAACTGACAGAATGGGAGAAAGGATTAATATCCAGAATCTATAAAGAACTCAAGAAACTGAACAGTGGCAAAATGATCTAGTTAAGAAATGAGCAAAGGACTTGAACAGGCATTTTTCAAAGGATGAAATTCAAATGGCCAATAGACATATGAAAAAAAGTGCTCAGGATCACTAGTCATTAAGGAAATGCAAACCAAAACCACAATGAGGTTTTACTTTACCCAAATAGAATTGGGCATCATCCAAATATCAATAAACAATAAATGCTGGTGAGCGTACAGGGGAAAAAAATAATCCGATGTTGATAGGAATCTAAATTAGTCTAACCATGATGGGAGACAGTATGGAGATTCGTCAGAGCTCTGAAAATAGATCTACCATATGACCAGGTTATCCTATTCCTGGGAATTCTCCCAAACAAAATGAAACCAGTATATGAAAGTATTATCTGTAACCCCATGTGTATTGCAGTTCAATGCACAATAGATAAGCTATGGAATCAACCCAGATATCCATCAGCAGATGACACACACACACACTGTGGTATATATACCCTCTACACACATACACTATGGAATACTACTCATATGTAACAAAGAATAAAATTCTGGTTTTTTTAATAACAAAATGGATGCAAATAAAAACTACTACACTTAGTGAAATAACCCAGTCTCAAAAACACAAATATTATATTTTCTGATATGTGGCAGTTAATATAGAAAACAAAGTATAGGAATGAAATTGACATTTTGTAATATGATTGTCATTTTAGCTCTCGCATTTACTCCTGTGGAACTGTGGTCTTTTTACTTGTTGAATATTATAGTTAGTAGTGAATTAAGTCTGTGAATTTAGAGCAGGTTATTATTACATCTTTGCAAAAACTGATTAAAGGAAGGGGAGGTGGTAGAGGTTGTGGGAGTGGGGAAGGGATAGGGAAGGGAAGTGTGGCTGTCTTATTGGAACTGTACCTATTGAATCCAAGAAATCTGTTCTTTTTATATTAACAACAAAAAAGTTGAGTTTTTAAAATATTGAAGTTTTAACATTGCCAAATGCACTTTATGTGTAGATATTGTATACCTACACAATTTTGCTTGAAAACAAGGATATTAACATCACATTACATGGGATTCATGAAAATTATATAAAATGATAAAAGGGAATATTATGTAGCTGGAACAATTTAGTAAAGACTATACATGCAAACACACACCCCAAGCAGGATATTCACAAATGTATGGTGTATTAACTTCCACGTATGAGAGAAAACACATGGAATGTGTCTATTTCTGTCTGGCTTATTTCACTTAGCGTAATGATCTATTATTTCATCCATTTTATGGCAAATGTCAGGATTTTATTCTTACCAAGTAATATTCCTTTGTGTATATATTCATATTTTCATAATCCAGCCATCATTTTATAGATATCTAGGTTGATTATCTTTGCTTTTGTGAATTTGGCTTTAATAAACATGGAGTGGAGGTATTTCTTTTTAAGGTGATATAATTTCCTTTGGTTAAAATCACAGATATGGGATAGCTCAAATATATGATAAATCCTTTTTGTTTATTGAGGAATTTCTATACTGTTTTTCATAATGGTTATACCAAATTAAGTTCCCACAAACAGTATGTTAGGTACCCTTTACCTACAACTTTACCAGCATTTGGTATCTTTCATTTTAAATAAAATGAATCTTGATAAAGAATGGGATGGGAGATGGGAGTGGGAGATGGGATGGTTGCAGGTGGGAGGGTGGTTATGGGGGGAAAAGCCAATAATCCAAAGGTTGTACTTTCGAAATTTATCAAATAAAAGTTTAAAAAAAAAAACAAAAAACAAAACAAAAATAATAGTCATTTTAACTGGAAGGTACTTCACTGTGGTTTTAATTTACATTTCCCTGATGATTAGTGATCCTGATCGTTTTTTCATGTGCCTGTTGTAATTATTTTTGAACAATTGTTTTGAACAATGACTACTCATTGCCATTTCTTCACTGGATTGTTATGTTGTTCAATTTCTTGAGCAATGGCAAGTATTGATCCCCAATTTCAGTGAGAGATATGACAATGCTGAAGTGAGAGCAGAGGAGCATAATGATCTGACTTAGCTTTTTACAGAGATCACTGTGTCCACAACGGGGAAAGGACCACGAGAGAGCGAAAGAGGGGACACCGATGTCCAGTGACAGGCTCTAGAGATGGTCCAGATGCAGGAGAAGAGCACTCAGACCTGGGAGGTAGAAGTGAAGGAAGGAAGAATGGGAAGATTTAGGATATTCTGAAGATAAAACCTGAACTGTCTCCTGATGGAGTGGATATGGGTTGTAACAGAAAGACAGAATGAATTCAATATTTGTGACTTGAGTAATTTGAAACCATTTATTTAGATAGGGAAGACATTGGGACAATCACAGTTTTAGTTGAAGAAAACAGAAGCCTGAAGTGGAGATTCCAGGTAAGGTGGGGAGAGGGTGGGTAATGCCATAACCACATAGTTGGCATTTAACATCATAAGATCAGATAATATTCAATCAGTTAAAGTACGTTTAAAAAGAAAAGTTGAGACCTGAGTACTAGAGAACTCCAGTGTCTAGATGGCAGGAAGTTAAAGACGGCACAGCCAAAGAGAATGTGAAGGATTGATGAATCAAGTAGGACGACGGAGACACAGGGACATCCTTGAAGTCCAGAGGAAAGTGTGAGCCAGAGGAGACAGTGGTCACTTGGATGAGTATCAAATACTGCTGGTAAATTTCATCATACAATGAGAATGTGTCAGTGGGTCATAGAGGTCATTGGGATGGATTGCTAAGACCAAATTATGGTTGGAATCAGTCTGGGAAAGAAAGCTCTTTCAAGAAAACTTACAACAAAAGGGAACAGAGAAATTTCAAAGTTGGATGCTTGAGCAAAGAATTGTTTTTTTTCAAGTGGAGAAATACTCAGCTATGGTTTACACATAGGAATGAACTAGTAGTGAGAGAAACATTAAACACATCCTGTACTTCGCACAATGGTTAAAATATCATTTCAGTTGCCCTCATTCTATATCAGAGTGCCTGGGTTTCAGTCCTGTCTCCTTCCCAATTCCAGTTACTTCCTGTTAATGTTCACCCTGGGAGGCAGCAGGCAATGGCTTCAGTATTTGGGTTCTTGCCACCCTATAAGAAACCTGGGGCTTTTTTCAGACATCTGGGAGTTAATCAGTAGATGTGCAGAGCTCATTCACTCTCTTTGGCCTTCAAATAATTTTAAGAAAGGAGTTGTAAATAAAATTTTTATTGAATTTTATTTGAAAGGCATAGTTTGGAGAGAGCGAGAGAGTGAGAGAAATCAATTGATCTTCCATCCATTGGTTTACTCACCAAATGCCAACAACAGCCAGGGCTGTCAGGTCAAAGCCAAATGCTGGGAACTTGGTTTGGGTCTTCCATGTGTGTGGCAGGGACTCAAGTACTTGAATCATTACCTGCTGTCTCCCAGCCTGTGCAACTCTAGGAAGCTGCGTCAGAAGCAGAAGAGCCAGGAATGGACCTGGGCACTCTGATATGGGGGAGGGGGCAGTTATTCCAGGTAGCAACTTTAGTGCTGTGCCAAATGCTAACCCAAATATATTATACATTTCTGGACACTGTTTCTGCTAATATTTTGAGTATATTTTCATGATATTTTAATTTGTATAGATGGCTTTAGCTATTGCAGCATTTCCTACAACATGACTAGAATGATTTTAGAGGCCTCCTTGTGTTGTGCATTTGGGCTATTCATTTGTATTTGCTACTATAAATATCCACAGGAGGAACATCTCTGTCTATATTTTTCATTTCTTATTGTCAGCAAAGTGTTTAAATATTTTAAAGCTTCATACACTGGCACATTTGCTTCTCAGAAAATGCTTTTCCAAGTTTTCAACTTGGATTTCAAAAAAAAGTTTTTTTAGATTTGTTTTAAGAGAGACACAGGCAGAGAGATACAGAGAGACAGAGAGAGACAGAGACAGAGACATAGAGAGGAGATCCCATGAGCTGGTTTACTCCCCAAATGTCCACAATGACTCAGCCAGACCAAAGCCAGGAACAAAGAGCTTTTTCCAGGTCTCCCATGTGGGTGCAAGAGCCCATGCACTTGGGCCACCCTCTGTTGCTTTCCCAGGCCACTAGCAGGAAGCTGGATTAGAGGTGGAGCAGCCAAGACTCAAACTGGTTCCCATACAGGATTTTGGCATTGCAGGCAGCAGCTTAACCCATTGTACCCCAATGCCAGCCACAAAGTTTTTATTTCAGTGATTTAGACCGCACATTTTGATCAGAACATGCTGAGGGGCTGGGAGAGCATTGGAAGTTCAGAAAAATGCCCACAGCAGCCCTTCATCTCAACAGGGTTATTTAGAAGCAGTTGCTTATTTTACCACCAAGCAGTATCCTTTTTGTCTTTTTGTTGAGATCATATGTATTTACAGAGTCCCTAATGGGAGGTATGAATTACACAGAGAGATTTTTATCTAGAAAGCAGTGTCTAAGAAACTGATGGATGCTTTTGACTTCTTACAGGGAGCTTTTCTGGCACTTATGACCCCCACTTCAAAGTGGGGGAAAGGTGGCGTACATTTTCTAGGTATTTGAAAATGGGCAGGGGGTAAATAAGTGGTAAGTTAGCATCAAAAGACAAAATTATCAAAATTTTGCAGATCTAATTGGCATTTATTTTGCAATTCTAGAATTGGCCAACATCGCATTCTATGAAACAGAATGAATGTTTTCATAAGCTGAGCAGAGGATTTATAGACAGAGAGCTGAAGGAAGCAGAAACAGGGAACAAAAAACGCTCATCTCAAAGTTACTTTTCTTACTGGGTTAAAACAGACAGGGCTTCCTTATTCCACAGCCTTAGGTTGACTGGCACCTCCTGGTGGATTGTGTGTGTTGGGGGGGGGGGTGTAAAATTTCAGAGTCATTACACGACACTTAATACAAGCTATTCCATTCCAGTTTGGTCTTGTCTAATAGAGCTAGTGCAAAACTTCAGTCCATCCCAATGGTCTCCCATAAGCTTTAACAGCTATAATTGTCTGTACTTTGGTTGGTGAAGGGGGAAAGGAAATAAGTCAAACAAGCAACACACACCAGTGATCAATCAGCTAGAATCTTATTATTCTGTACTTTAAAATCAATTTATTCCTATAGAATTGAAGAGGGGGAAAGGTTTACTTTATAGCTGCTCTCCTTTTCTCACCCTGCAGAATATGTACAATCAAATATGTGTTCAGTCTTTTTATAGCCCTATCTCATTTTAGAATTTCAAATAGTCAAAATCTCAAAATAACATTTGGGTTTTGATATGATGAAAATAGACATTTATTAATTTGCTGTATCTTATTTGCACAGTATACATAGCCTGAAAGATTAAGTACCTTCTGTGTTTGTAAAATCCAGAAATTCATTTTCATAACCAATCAGCAAGATTCTATAGAAAAACCCTACAGAAAACCACCCAGCCATGTAAAACTTTCAAAACACAGTTCCTTTCATAGTAGGTGTTTGACTTATTATCTATATATCCAGGGATTTTTTTTAGGAACCCCTGAAAATTTTTTCATAACTCATTTAACTGCAAAACCCAATCTGACCTCACCTCATTTGGCCAAACTTCACTGACATGAGGCTGTAATTAGTATATTTACCCGTTTGTAAGTATTTCTACATTTCTATATAGAGATATTCATGCAGTTAATCACTGATAGAAATATGCTGATAGAAAAGTCTGAACACTGAACCACCTGACTCTAAGGACTTCATATATACTTAATTTTTAATTCTAATATATTACTCTTTAAAATTTCCTTCTCTGAAAATAATTGTGATATTCAGAAGTCATTGATAATGGAATTTTAAGATAGAGTCAGACTTTAAATTAGAATTAACTAAAGCACAATATTCTTATTTTCAGCTCTGTTGAGATTCACTATGTCTAGTTAGAATAGAAAAGGGGCTTTAATAATTAAGAAATAGATTTGATTAAAGTATTATGTATATCTATTCTTGCCTTCTTCCAAGGTGTCTTCCAGTACATGAATACTTGATTTTTGGTAAATATTTGATGATATTCATATATAGCTGATGTGTTTATTAACTTTTTGACCCAAAAGAATTGTACATCTTCAAATTGTACCTGGTTGATTCTTAACACAAGTAGACCAGACCCAGCATTCAAGAAATCCTGACAGTAATTTCTCCTTTAGCAAATTTTTAGATAACTTAGTTTAAATACTTAACACAGGTAGAAAATAACTAGTTTTTAAAATTATTTCATTGTTCACTAACTTACTTCAAAAAGACTGTATAAAAAATTGATTGCCACAAAATAGATGAGACGCCTTCCTAAATACATAGTCTTCTTGTTCGTGATTCATGTAACATCTGGAGATGGCCAGAGAACATCCCAGAAATCACATCAATGAAAAAACAAAAACAGCCTAGGTAACTACTTCTATGACTTGGACATGTGTTCAATCAGACCTTCTGGTTCCAAGTGAAGTGTGTTGATGTAGGGCAATTTTAACCCTGCTCCACTTCCTTACTCATGTTCATAGAGTTTGGATTATATTTTTATCTGAATAAGTAACAGTGACAAGAAAACAATCTCTGCAAAGATAACTAGAATGCCCTTTACAGAAAGGACTACCAAGAACCCAGAAGCTGAGGGAATACAACTGGGAGCCATGCACCAAAGAACTAGCTCAGTAAGCTGAGAGATTGGACTGAGGGATTAAAAGAGGTAGTGAAGAAAAGATAAAACCATTGTTGCCAATAAGTTGCCAAAATGAGGACTACGGCATATTTGTAGTATCCATATTTTGTTATTATTGTATCACCTAAAGATAATGCCTTTGAAATTTTAAAATTTTCAATTGTTTTGTGTTTTCTGTGGTGGTTTTTAAGTTTCAGTAATTTTTTTTATTTTTTAAATTTAAGGGATACAAGTTTCATGTATTTCATATACATAATTTTAGGAACATAGTGATACTTCTCATCTTCCCTCCTCCTTCCTCTTATTCCCTCTTAATTTTTACAATTATCTACTCTGTTTACTTTATACTCATAATATTAACTCTACACTAAGTTAATAGTTCAACAGAAGAAAAAAACCTGTTCCTCAACAGTAGAGACAAGGGATGTAAACAATCAGTAAATCTCAAAATATCAATGGAGAAAGAAAGAAATAGAAACTTATCTTTCCCAAATGCCCGCAACAGCCGGGGCTGAACCAGGCTGAAGCTAGAAGCCCCAAACTCAGTTTCATATGTGGGTGCCAGAGACTGAAGTACTTGAGTTTTCAATTGCTGCCTCATAGGGTACACCTGATTAGGAAGCAGAGGCGCTGGAACTCAAACCAGGCACTCTAATATGGGATCTTGGTGCTCCAAGCAGCAATTTACTTGCCATACCAAATGCCCACCTCTTCTTTTTGCCTGGTGTGTATACTAGTGAACTTTCTAGATTTAGTCTGGAGGCTTCAGGATACCAGTATGGGATGATGAGAAAAACTTGGTGAAAAAATGGTGTTGGCCCAGAATTCCTGAATCCGGAGATGGATACAAAGAGACATTCTAAGGTTGTTTCCTGTGGAGATATGGAGTGGATTTTGATCTATTCAATTGTGTTAAAAGGGATTTTTTGGTTGAAATTTCAAGTACATAAGACTGCATAGATATCAGAAAGTGGACAATTGTTATTCCTGCTGCTCATCACTTTTGTCCTGCCTGCCCAATGTGGAAGTCCAAACTAAAAATCCCTGTGACCCTTGTCTGTAGGATCTGAACATTGGAGCCACGTGCACCTTTTTGGAAGACAGCCAAGTGAGACTGAGGCTCTGCCAGAGCTCCCATTTTGCTGAGGCAGGTGGCAATGGGAGCTTCTGGATTTAGGTGAGATCAACTGAGACTGCCAGATGGAGTACCTCACTCATGGGGTCTTGGGGACAGCTCTGCCCAGCAGAGAATTCTCCATTGTGGTTCCAACCCTGTGACAAGTCTATCTGGACCTTAAGGCTGTCCAAAGTATCTTTTGAAATCTAGATGTGGAAAATGTCCCTACAGCTCTTGCCCTTTGTGAGCCTGTAGAATCAGCACCACATGGATGCTAGTAGGGCTCACTGCTATGTCCCCTGGAACAGCAGCCCGACTTGCTCCCTGGCTGCAGCTTGGGTGGCCAAGTAGCACTGCTACACTGGAACTGAAGGGTTAAAACTTCATGTGACTCTGTGCAGCATGCCCCACTTGTCGCCTGGACACTTCCCTTTGCATAGTTCTGCCCTCAGAGCCCCAGCACTCTGGGCCTGCACAGGGAGGGGAAGCCTCAAAATCCTCTCAGGTGCCTTTGGAGGTCACTATTCTGTGCCTTAATGAAAAGCTCCTGTTCTCTTTCCATCCCAACTGATCTCCTTACCAAACAGGATCTTGATCACACTCTTCCGTTTTTCTCCTAAACTCCTTTATTCTTCACATGACCGGCTAAGAACTTTCCAGGTTTTTGCTCTAGTTCCTCTTTAATTATAAATCCCAACATTTAATCATTTCTCTCTCTCCCTGCATTTTACTACACCTGTTAGCCATCAAAAAAAAAAAAAAAAAAAAAAAAAAAAACCACAAGGCTGGCGCCGTGGCTCAATAGGCTAATCCTCCGCCTGCGGCGCCGGCACACCAGGTTCTAGTCCCGGTCAGGGTGCCGGATTCTGTCCCGGTTGCCCCTCTTCCAGGCCAGCTCTCTGCTGTGGCCAGGGAGTGCAGTGGAGAATGGCCCAAATGCTTGGGCCCTGCACCCCATGGGAGACCAGGAGGAAGCCCCTGGCTCCTGCCTTTGGATCAGCGCGGTGCGCCGACTGCAGCGCCCCAGCTGCGGCGGCCATTAGAGGGTGAACCAATGGCAAAAGAAGACCTTTCTCTCTCTCTCTCTCTCTCTCCACTCTGCCTGTCAAAAAAAAAAAAAAAAACAAAAAACAAAAAACAAAAACAAAAACCAAACCAAAAAAACAAACAAAAAAAACCACAAAGCACCCTGAACAATTCACTGCTCAGAGCTTTCTTTGCCAAATGTCCTACTTCATTGCTTTATGTTCTGCCTCTCACAAAGCCCTAGGAAATGGGCATAATTCAGCCGTGTTCTTTGTCAGTTTAGCAACAAGAATATCCCCTTCATTTCCAATACCACGTTCCTCGTTTCCATCGGAGGCTTCCTCAGAATCCTCTTTACCGTACATCTTTCCACCAACATTTTGTTCAGAACCACTCCTATAATTTCCAAGACAGAGGAGCCCTCTACAGCTCCCTTCCCAGCTCTCGCCACAGTTCCCCTTAATGCTCATTTCATAGTGACACAGGCTGTCTTCAATATCCACCTTAAGACTCGTCCAGCTTTTATCCAGTTCCAAAGCCATTTCCACATTTTTAAGTTTTTGTTATAGCAACACCCCACTTTTCTAGTACCAATTTCCATCTTTACATGCATGCCACAACAATATCACAGACATGGTAATTTATAAAGAATAAAAATATATTACTCCCAGTTCTGGAGGTGTGACTTCTAAGATTACAGTGGTGGCAGTGGTTGTCTGGTAAATGCTGTACCAACTGAAAGGTAGGAAGGTTGCGTCCTGACCTTGCACAGGAGTGAGACAGGGAGGGGGGCTGTGTTCAGCCTCTTTTTTTTTTCTTTTGACAGGCAGAGTTAGTGCGAGATAGAGAGAAAGGTCTTCCTTCCATTGGTTCACTCCTCAAATGGCCACTATGGCCGGCGCTGCACCGATGCGAAGCCAGGAGCTTCCTCTTGGTCTCCCATGTGGGTGCGGGGCCCAAGCACTTGGGCCATCCTCCACTGCCTTCCTGTGCCACAGCAGAGAGCTGGACTGGAAGAGGAGCAACCGGGACAGAACCGGCACCCCAACTGGGACTAGAACTTGGGGTGCCGGCGCCGCAGGTGGAGGATTAGCCTAGTGAGCCGCCCGCCAGTACATCCTCTTTTTTAAGGGCCTAATTGCCTTCCAGAAGGAGAAGCTGCCATGACCTAATCACATCTTAAATATCCCCGCCTACCTCTTAATTCCATCACATTGGCAACACCTGGAATCGGGAGGCTACGCTTCCACACTGTAGTAGACTTCTGCCTCCTGTATCATCAGGGCGGTATGTGCACATGACTGAGACCGGCCAGGAGAGTGCTGTAGCTCCAGGGACACTGGGATTCCCCAAGAGTGGGTATATGATCCAACAGGGCTCACTCTGGGATTCATTCAGATGCTGGGAGGCTGAGTACCATCTGCAGGTACTGTCTCTCAGGACTATCAAGTTGCTGTGACCATTTTCAAGGAAGCCCTGGCTTAGGGGAAATCAAGCATTACAGGAGCTGAGACACAAAGACAGAGGGAAGGGAGAAAGACTTGAGGGCAGCTCATGAATATCTTGACCAAGCTGTGTCTGAAGTTACCAAACGGCTTTGCAATGATGTGAGCCAACAAATTCCATTTTTGATTTAAGCTATTTCGGATGGAGTTTCTGTCCCTTACAACAGAGAAAGTTCTGTCTGAAAGACCAAAATATTGTGGTCCTTTAAACTCCCAGGATAGTGAGATTTTCAGAAAATTTTGTCTTTTTCCTAGGCACCAAATCATATATAGACCTTGTCACACTCACTCTGTATATATATACTTCACCCTTTAAACAGAAATTCTGGAAAAATGTATTATGATATTAACATGTGATTCTCATCATTTGTTTCAAAAGAATTCACTTCCACTCAGAAAATTTGGAGTGGTAAAATTGATTCAATTTAAATGGAATCCTAATTAACAAAACTGAGATGATTTGAGAAATTGATACTTATCAAGTATTACTTTCCAT
Source organism: Oryctolagus cuniculus (assembly GCF_964237555.1). Classification (NCBI taxonomy): domain Eukaryota; kingdom Metazoa; phylum Chordata; class Mammalia; order Lagomorpha; family Leporidae; genus Oryctolagus; species Oryctolagus cuniculus. The sequence continues at coordinate 82,832,510 of NC_091440.1, forward strand.
GCTACATTTTGACAAGAAAGACACATTTCACAGAGAGGTCATTTGAGAGATAGAATTTGTTTTTAAACTGTACGTGACCTTCAGAGGTTAGAAAGCCAGGTGTTTAATGAGGTATCTTGGTATTTCAATCTTCTCCGGGGACTGGAGAGCAGAAACAAGATCTTAACTATAGTAGCTGTAAGTACCAGCATCCTAATATCTTGTTAGCACCGGCTGACTTTTTTTTGGAAAATATCATTTTCTCCATAACCTCTCAGACACATGCATCAAGTCCCAGTAGAAACAAGTGTAATTGACAGAATAGTGATATGAAGTTAATATTTTTTTTCAGGGAAGATATGTGTCAGAAAGGCTTTGGGTGGGAAATGAACAATTAGGGTGCCAGAGATATTTCATTACAGACAACAGCTCAACATGAGAGGCCCACTTGGCACCTCCACTTTTTAAAAGAGTCTGAAACACATTGGCTGGCTCAGACAGTGAAAAGTTTAATTTTACAGTTCAAAATTTAGATCTAGATTGCAGTTTAGATTTAGAGCTCAAATTTCCCTTGTGCAGATTTTTCTCTAGCATTATAAGAAAATACGGAAAGATGAACTAAATATTAAAATACAATCAACAAACTGTGATACTTTGAGGTACAATTTATTAGAGAAAATGTATGTATATATGGACAAGTAGATACTAATTACTAATCTGGGGAAATGAATAATGATGTCAAAAGAGGTGCATGTTCTAAAATTGATAAGAAAGAAAGGGGAATTACTTTCTGAGTTGTGATGGAAGATTACAAGGACAAATGAAGTATAGTCCAACCACAGATAAAATGTTTCAAATGAATAGAAGCAAATAAATAAATTGAAATACTTTTTAACTAGAAAATAGTTTTGAATGAAATAACAATTTACATTCTCTCTATATCAAAAGTCTTCTCTGGAAATGAGTTAGGGGTATTGAATCTAGCCATTCTGGATCCAAGGAAATTATGGACTACATGAGCTCACAAAGTAAGAGTTGAGCTGCCACAGAGGGGCCAGTAGGAGGGGTACTGGTCTGGAATCAGAGAGACCAGTACTCTCATCCTTCTGCCTGGGCTACCAACTTGCTGTGACTTCATTTGTTTTTCCTTATTGTTAAGTTCAGCCAGGGAGAGCATTGAAAATTAAGGCTCACTTGCAGCTCTTGAATTTGTGGTAATTCCTGGAAATACAGGGCCATGTGAGAATGTCATTTCACAAGCACACTAGCTGCTTTGTCCCCTTAGTGACTGTTCCCGTTAGGATAAATCTTGACTGCCGTGCCACTTTTCCTACTAATTGATGACAGGTGTGTTCTAGTGCCTTCAGAATGACATGCAGCTGGTTCTCAATCTTGACTGCTCATTAGAATCCTCAGAAGAGCTTTAAAAACATGATTGTCCCACCCCCAGGGATTCTGATTTAGTTGGTCTCAGGTGTGGTCTGGGTTGGAGACTTGTGAAAACTCCTGGGGTGATTTTACAGTGCAGCCTGTGCCCAGAACTACTGCATAAAGGGCGTTTTCAGATGCTGATAACAGCACCAATTTTGTAAATCAGACCCTGTTGTCTGGAGAGACCAAGTACAGTTTCCTAATTTGCTTACATAATTCTGAAGGAAGCACGAGGCCAATTCTTTGTGGCTGGTGAGAAGTCTCAATCTCAACACCTCCCCCCACAACCAGGACTCTTAGGTCTAACTTCCAGTGGGAATATAGGGATGAGAATGAAGCTGTTCTTCCTTTTCCAAGCTGCTCGAGGACCACCTGTGTCTGAATCATATTAGCAAAAGTCATTACAATTGCTGATTATTTACTACATATGGGAGATGTGTAGTAATCCACTCACAAACCTGTATTTAATGCTTTGAATAATAGACAACACCTGGAGCCAGCATGGTGGGGCAGCCAGTTAAGCTGCTGCTTGGAATGCCAGCATGAAATATCAGAGCACTCGTTCGAGTCCCAGCTGCTCAGCATCTTTTTTTTTTTAAGATTTATTTATTTATTTGATAGGAAGAGTTACAGAGAGGCAGAGGCAAAGAAAGATAAGTCTTCCATCTGCTGTTTCACTCCCCAAATGGCCTCAATGGCTGAAGCTTGTGCCAACCCGAAGCTAGGAGCCAGGAGCTTCCTCCAGGTCTTCCATACAGGTGCCGGGCCAAGCACTTGGGCCATCTTCTACTGCTTTCCCAGGCCACAACAGAGAGCTGTATCTAAAATGGAGCAGCTGGAACATAAACCAGCACCATATGGGATGCTGGCACTGCAGGCGGCAGCTTCACCTGTTATGTCATGGCGCTGGCCCCCAGTTGCTCAGCTTCTGATCTAGCTCTCCGCTAATGTGCCTGGGAAAGCAGCAGAAGATGACCCAAATAGTTGAGCCCCTGCCATCCAGGGAAGCCTGGATGAAGTTCTGGTCCTGACTTTGGCCTGACCCAGCCCTAGCCATTGCAGCCACTTGGGGAGTGGACAAATGGCTAGAGGATCGATCTCTCTCTCCCTCTCTGTCATTCTGCCTTTCAAATAATAAAAAAAACTTTGAAAAAATAATAAACAATTATAAAACACCCAAAGAAAAGCCTCAGTATTTATGAGGCATTAGTTCCCTAGGTCCTTCACCATGGATACGAAATCCACAGACACTCAAGCTCCTTCTATTAAAAAAGGCATAATACTTGTTTGTAACCTATGCACACCTTCCCGTATACTTTACAGAGTTATAGAGAGGAAGAAATAGAGTCAGAGAGAGAGAGAGAGAGAGAGATAGCAAGCGAGCGAGAGCAAGCTTCCATCCCCTGGTTCACTCCCAAAATGGCTACAATGGCCACAGCTGGGTCAGTCTGAAACCAAGAGCCAGGAGTTTCTTCCAAGTCTCCCATCTAGGTGCAAGGACCCAAGCACTTGGATCATCTCCCACTGCTTTTCCCAGGCCATTAGCAGGAAGCTGGATGGGAAGTAGAGTGGTAGGGACTTGAACCAGTGCATCTGGGATCTTCTGGTGCTAGTTGAGTGTGTGCAATCAACAAGCTTCTAGTGAAGTTACTAAATCATTATCCAATAGAGAGATTTAAGAAGTCTAGAGTAGGTAGGGTTTCACCTCTGTGTGTCTGGGAGAACCACAAAGTAAAAATTAGTCAAAAAACAGCCAAATGTAAGAAGCTGCTCTCAAACCCCAAGGCTAAAAACTATCACCGTTTTATTTATGCCTCTTGACTTTGTGGGTATTTAGGGTAAGGCTGGGATGACAGGTTTTTCTGCTCATGTGACACTGGTGGCTGGTCTTATCTGAAAGGTCCAACTGGCCTCCTCACATGTCTTGGTGGAGGCCCTGGCAGCCAGAACTGTTGACTAGGAACTTTACTTCCTCATGAGTCAGGACTTCTCACATAGGGGGATGAACTCCTTGCATGGCAAGGCCTCCACAAGGCCAAGGCAGGGTCACTGGTCTGCTTGTGGACTGGATCTAGAATTTCTTCGGCCGTACTCCCTTGGTCAAAGTAGTCACAGGCCAGATCCCATTCAAAGGCCAGGGAAGCAGATGTTGCTTTTCTGGGGGAAGAGAATCAGGAAGCTTTAACGTGCCACAGCCTGCCCTCTGGCCATACTTAATTTAGATTCTTCAGGGTAACTTTTTTCATGGATCAAATTGCTAGTTCTTAGCTCTCATCTACACCATCAATTCCAGAGACTTACCCATCTTGCTGAACAAGTGTCTGCATTTATAACCAAGTTTCACTGTCTAGAGTCTCAGACCATATTCTAGCCTGGGTCTTTCAACCGATTGTATATCTATAACCCAAGATTTTTGGTATCATGAAGAGGGGATATTTCCGTTAGAAACAGATCTGAGATTCTGAGATTTGAGTTCAGGGATTTATTAAGGTGTATTCTTGTAACTGACACAGTGAAGGAACACAGGAAGGAGAATCCAGCAGTACAAGAATTTGAACTATGGTGTATCTGGAAAAGAGCTTCCATCAATCTAGAACCAAGGCGAAAGGTTCTGGCCATGGGACATTCCTATGTCATTGGGTGCTGGCTACCCCAAGGAAGAGGCAATAACCTCGGGTGAGACAGCTCCCTCAGCCAAGGGGATGTTCTAGAGTAATGCCACGGGATCTGGGTGTTAGACCAGCACATCAATTATAGTCCACCTGTATACTAAGTTCAATGCATTTAGAAATAATTTTCCCAGGAATCTAGTAGCCTCTTTTCCTGGGGAGATTTTAAGAGGAGGTTTATTGGGATGAACTATAATCCCTATTGCTGCAACTAACTTCAAGGCCACAACTGATCACCATCTTCACCCTCCTCTACTACCCATCCCAGACTCCTCATTGCTTTGGCTAGCCCCTCTGCTATTCTAGGGAGCTTCTCTGGTGGGGTAGCTCAGACCCTTCTTCCTCACTCTGGGTGGTACAGGAACTTCATCAAATGTATTGAGGCCCTGGTCATCTTGCCTTTTGGAGATCATAGTTGTTGTCTTTGTTGGTTACCATAAAAACTGGGCAGAGTAGAACAAAGGGCTCTTCTAGTAGGCACCAAAGCATTAAAGATATTTTCCCTGCAACGCTGTGTAACCACACCTCTTTCCTACCAGAGATCAGGTTAATGACACTTACCAGTATGGTGACAACTTTTCCTTTACATGCTGTTCTCTCAGCTCAGGAAGGCTCAGAGATTGGGCAGCTGCCATACTTAAAGCTTATCAAGAATTTTCATTCCCCATGCCAAAGGCATCTTCCATGGGGTTCCAGAACCTCTGCATCTATAGAGCTTAAAAGTGTGAGGATGGGAAGAACAAATTCCACAGCTAGACCACCGGATTTGATATTAGGACCACTTGGACATCTGTGTTTTTGTTCCCAGGCCCATATATTCAACCTTTGGGAAAACCATATACATTGTCACTGGTTAGGGGAATACGTTAATATTGGAATCTGGCCACAGAGTAGTCTCTCCAAGATGACTGATCAGCTATACTTTTTAAATGCTTCTATTGTACTATCAGGCTGGTAGGCTCCAAAAAGTATGGTTATGAAAGGACCTATGAATTCTATGATCACATGCCCATTGTTTCGAGTTATTCAACAGTGACTCACTTCCCTTTTTCAGTAAGATTTTTCCTGGACTTCCTCACTCAGTGGGCCTGATATAGCTCATGATGGGCAGTTCTGGATATATGATCACATGCCAGGTACTCTGTCTCTATCATGGCCCAAGAGCATGCCAAGATCTGTTTAAATTTGTGTATATATGCTCTTATGCAGATATTTCCAAAATGTTAGGGATCTACTTAGTGATTTCTTCCACTGGAGTTCACATTAGTTCCACACGGCATCTCTCTCCTCCACAGATTCCTCTGATATAGTATTTGTTGGTTGTGTGGCCTGAGTGAGAAGCTACTTGCATTGCAGCCTGGACCTGGTACAGAATTCTTTCCTCCTCTGATCCACACTCAAAGCTGGCAGCCAACAGGGTTACATATTAAACAGTTCATAGCAGTATTCCCAAGAATATTTTGCATAGCAGTTAAAGGAAAATGCTAGTTGTGTTTGTACTAGCCCATGATCACCTCCTAGGATTTGTCAGGCTTTTGTAGAATTAAATAGAGATGTTAAGGAAACCACATCTTTCATCTTTTAGACCTCTAAGAATAACACCATTTTCTGCCATTTCCCCAATATCTGTTACTGCATTGGCTGAGGAGGGGTATTTTTAGAGGGGAACACTTGACCCTCTCAGCTACTATAGCTCTTACCCACAGACCAAGGAATAAATGTGTGATACGGTGTGAAGTTTACATCCATTCTGACTGTATATTTGGAGATTATAGAAATGACCACTAGGCAAATGGCCCCACTGTGAGCTCTATTCCTTACCTGGCCTGCATGTATCTCCTCATGATGATATTGGTATAAACATCAGCTCAAACCCTGTGTCTAACAGTTCTCCAAATGTCTAGCCATTGCACCTTCCACTGGATGCAATTATCTGAGTTGAAAGCCTTTGAAAAGGACTTGGGGGATGATCACTTGCCATTAAAAGCTATGTTCATGTTGGTTCCTTTCTCTTGAGACCTCAATTCTCTGTCCATGGGTCTGAAATCTGAAAACTGGTTCTGCTATAGAAACTGAACAGGGATGATGACTTTTTATTTGGGGACGCTTCCCTCAGGATCCTGAGGGATCTTGATTTATTTTGCCTTGTAGATACAACAGTGTGTTGTTGGCTGCCCATCTAGTTTGTCCCTAGGGATGGCATGTTTTGTTAACCATCTCTAAAGCTCTGTGTAGGTCCAGCACCGTGGGTACTGTGGGGAGCAACTCGGACTAGACTGTTACTGGAATTAAGAATTATTCTATGCATCTGCTCTCCCACAATATGGCGCTGAGAAGGGAGTAACAACTTCTACGCAGCTGCCTCTCGCCAACTTGAGTGATGACCTGCAGGAGCTGATCCTGCTCCTGATTGGAGGAGAGCAGCATACTCGGCGTGTGGGTAGCAGAGTTGGGATTGGCGGAAGAGGACTATAAAGGAGGAGAGAGACAACATGCACCAGGAACATCTATCTGAAGGAACATCTAAGAGGAACATCTGAAGGAACATCTGAGCAGCCCCCGAGAGAGCCGGCCGGTGGTGTGCCGCTCCCCCGCGGAAGTGGGGAAAGTGGCAGGGGAAACCACCCTTCCACGGAGGTGGAAGGGACGGTAGCCAACCCGGGAAGAACCAGCAGCAAACCCGGGAAGGGCCGAGCAGACAAAAGAACAGCGCAGGGTCCTGTGTCGTTCCTCCACGAAGACGGGGAGCGACAGGGTACCACAGTGACTTTGCAACTCATTATCATTATTCCCAAATTGCTTCTTTTTTTTTAATGGAAACAAGTCTTTATTAAGTAACTTTTAGTATCAGAAAAATAAAACTCTTATAATTCTCTTTACAGCAAATATATAATATCAGTGCTTTGGCCATCTTAAGTTAAAGGCCCTTTATCATAAAATATATGGTTTTAAACTTTACTCAAATTGAATTTATAATCCCTATGACTTCCCTACATATACATAACAAAAGAGTGTAGTAAAATTACCAAATACTAAACTATATTGATAATTTATCATTCTTAGTTTGCGGTTTTTAGAAACAGTACACGCACCTAATATATGTAGATTCCTTGGCTTATTAGTTGCAGTGTACAATGCAACAAAATACAAAATACATGCTTGGTGAACATTCGTTCATATCTACAAGAAGGCAACTAGAGATTAGGTTTCAATACTGACATTTAACTATCCTACAAGCAGTTAGCATTACATCATAATATGCCATCAAGGCAACTTTTTTATACTGAAAAAATCAAAATAAAAACCATTATTTGTAAACTTTTATATGAAATGTAACTCTTCAAGTGGAAATAAAAAATAAAATTTGTCTATTTACTATTGAATACACATAGGATTTCAATTTTTGTTATACTGAGAAAAAGAGCTCTTTTGTGTTGGGAAAAATAACGCTTCAAAAAATAATTAGTAGAAAAACCCACCAATATAATGTTCATCCTTTCAATGCCAGCACAGATTTGGGAACATACTGAGGATGAAGTGATAGACATCCACAGGTGAAATGTACAAGTGTATTTTAAAGAAATCATTCCTTGTGATTGGAAATAGTTTTGAAATGAAGTAAAATGATTGGAGGTTGTCACAGCTGCTTTTGTGAACTATGCCAAGGGCATAATCTCCCACCCTCCCCTAAATTACTAAAAAATAAAAATATATTTATAATGTGCAAGACAAATATGAATTGAAGTGAGCATGGAAGATTTTTCCATTTTTTGGTATCCTCTTCTATTTCTTTCTTTAAGGTTTTGTAATTTTCATTGTAGAGATCTTTAACATCCTTCATTAAGTTTATTCCAAGGTATTTGATTGTTTTTGTAGCTATTGTGAATGGGATTGATCTTAGCAGTTCTTCCTCAGCTGTGGCATTGCCTGTGTATACAAAGGCTGTTGATTTTTGTGCATTGATTTTTTATCCTGCTACTTTGCCAAACTCTTCTATGAGTTCCAATAGTCTCTTAGTAGAGTTCTTTGGGTCCCCTAAATAAAGAATCAATCCATCTGGTCCTGGGCTTTTCTTTGTTGGGAGGGCCTTTATTACTGTTTCAATTTCTGTCTCAGTTATGGGTTTGTTTAGGTTTTCGATGTCTTCCTGGTTCAATTTAGGTAGGTTGCATGTGTCCAGGAATCTATCCATTTCTGATAGGTTTCCCTGTTTGCTGGCATACAAGTCCTTGTAGTAATCTCTGATGATTCTTTTTATTTCTGTGGTGTCTGTTGTTACGTTTCCTTTTTCATCTCTGATTTTATTGATTTGGGTCTTTTCTCTTCTTTTTTTAGTTAGTTGGGCTAATGGGGTGTCAATTTTGTTTATTTTTTCAAAAAACCAGCTCCTCGTTTGGCTGATTTTTTGTAATGTTTTTTGGATTCAATCCTGTTGATTTCTTCTCTGATTTTAATTATTTCTCTTCTCCTACTAGATTTGGGTCTGGTTTGCTGCAGATTTTCTAGGTCCCTGAGATGAATTGAAAGCTCATTTATTTGGTGCCTTTCCGATTTCTTTTTTTCTTTTTTCTTTTTTTTTTTTTTGACAGGTAGAGTGGACAGTGAGAGAGAGAGAGACAGAGAGAAAGGTCTTCCTTTGCCGTTGGTTCACCCTCTAATGGCCGCCGCGGCCAGCGCACCGCGCTGATCCGAAGGCAGGAGCCAGGTACCTCTCCTGGTCTCCCATGGGGTGCAGGGCCCAAGCACTTGGGCCATCCTCCACTGCACTCCCAGGCCATAGCAGAGAGCTGGCCTGGAAGAGAGGCAACCAGGTCAGAATCCGGCGCCCTGACTGGGACTAGAATCTGGTGTGCTGGCGCCGCTAGGCGGAGGATTAGCCTGTTGAGCCGCAGCACCGGCCTCCAATTTCTTGATGTAGGTGCCTATTGATATAAACTTTCCTCTTAACACTGCTTTTGCTGTATTCCATACGTTTTGGTATGTCGTGCTGTTATCCTCATTTACTTCCAGAAAGTTTTTGATTTCTCTTTTAATTTCTTCTATGACCCATTGTTCATTCAGGAGCATGTTGTTCAGTCTCCATGTGTTTGCATATGCTCTAGGGATTCCTGAGTTGCTAATTTCCAACTTCATTCCTTTATGGTCTGAAAAGCTGCATGGTATGATTCTAATTCTTTTGAATTTGCTGAGACTTGCTTTATGCCCAGTTGCTTCTAATGATGAAGCATCACCCTTGCCTCTGTTGTTTCAAGATTCTATCTGTGTACCAGGTGTCATCTAAGAACCTGATGGAATTGAAAATATTCAGATTCCAAACCAGTTCTCCTGATTCAGAATCTGCACATTAACACCATCCTCAAGTGATCTGTATGCACTGTAAGTTTGGGAAGCCCTGCTCTCTATCAAATCTTAATCTTCTAGTTTTCAACCCCAGCCTTATAAGCTAAAACTTGATTGTTCCTCTGCTATAATGCTATGGTTTTAAAACCAGATTCCATCTTTATGTTGATTATACCAGCCATTAAAGTTCAGTAGGCTGGGCCTCAAAATTTAATCCTGATGTAGAACTGGAGAATTCCATCAGCAAAAATCAAAAAGCGTTTTTGACCTAATCACATACATTTATATAAAATAGTTCCTTTTGAGAAAAAGCAGAGAGAGAAGAGGAGAAAGGGAATCAGATATAGATTAATATAGGAAGAGTGATTAAAGATTTTCTGGTGGGGCCGGTGCTGTGGTGTAGAAGGTTAAGCCTCTGTCCACAGTGCCAGCAACCCATTAGGACACCAGTTTGATTCCCTGCTGTTCCATTTCCAATCCAGCTCCCTGTTAATGCACTTGGGAAAGCAGAGCAGTGGAAGGTGGCCCAAGTGTTTGGGTACCTGTAACTACGTGGGAGACCCAGAATAAGCTCCTGGCTCAGCCCCGGCTGTGAGGCCATTTGGGGAGTGAACCAGTGGATGAAAGTTTTCTCTCTCTCTCTCTCTCTCTCTCTCTCTCTCTCTCTCCTTCTCTCCTTCTCTCCTTCTCTCCTTCTCTCCTTCTCTCTCTGTATTTTTGCCTTTAAGCAAATAAATAAACCTTTTAAAATTTTTTTCTGGAATAATACATAATAGACTGTAAATAGAATTTATCTCTGAAATTTGGAAATGGGAAAGATGCACAGGTGCAGGATTTTATATCTGGTGGCACTAATTCTATCATGAACATTTTTATTTTGGAAATTAATTACATCATTATCTAGCTTCAGGATTAGTATCAGGAAATAAGAAAATATATATAAAAACAACTCAAAATATTTTTAATGTACTCTTATTTATTTGAAAGGCAACGTGTGTGCCAGGAACCAAAGTCTTGGGACATTACCTGCTGCCTCTCGGGTATTTAGCAGGAAGCTGGATTGGAAGTAGAGGCATGACTCCATTCCACTCTGATGTGGAATGCTGGCATCCAAGTTGGCAGCTTGATCTGCTATGCCACAATACTCATCCCCATAAGTATTTCAATAAGTACACTTATCACTCATATAATGGAATCTGGCTTGATGGCCAGACCTGCCTGCATTTCACTGCAATTAAGGCATCTTTCTGTTAGCTTTATCTTCAGCAGAGTTCTTTCAAGTGACAAAAAGCTGCAGTAGTTCCAGGGTTTATGCCAATATATTGTTCACAGAAGCCATTGGCATATCTGCCCTTACATCCCATTTGTATAGCTTTGAAACCAGACTGTATAGCTGGAGGAATACATATCATGTGTCCATTGGTTTAGACCTAGTTTCTAAGTCAATCAGTACAACCAGTGGGTGTCAATCTCAGATAGTATCATTAGTTTTGTAGGGTTGTGTAACAAGGTTGCAGAAACTGAGGGTGACTAAAGGAAACGGATTGCCTCACAGTTCTGGAGTCTCTATGTGGAAGATCAAGGTGACAACCACAGGGTTGGCTCTTTCTAAGGGTGATGAAGCAGATTCAGAGCTATTTTTCTCCCCTGGTTTCTGGTGGCTTCCTGGGTCTTTCTGGCATTCCTTGGCTTATAGAGGCATCACCCTGATCTCTGGCCTCGTGTGTGTGTGTGTGTGTGTGTGTGTGTGTCCAAATTCACCCTTTTATGAGGATCCCAGTTTCAATGGATTGGAGGACCACTCCACTTCAATATGACTTCCCCTTAAACAAGTATATCTGCCACTAATTATTTCCAAATAGGGTCAAATTCTGAGGTACTGAAGGTTGGAGCTTCAACATATACTTTTTGAAAGGACACAATTCAGCCCATAACAGATGACTATTAGAATGCACTGAGGAGCTTTACAAAAAAAGTACTACTACCTGGGCCCTACTTGAGGCTAGTTAAGTTAGAATCTCTTGGCAAGGGAGCTTTTTTAAATGGCTCAATGTGAATCTAATGGGCAACAAGGACCTTAATAGGCCAATGCCAAGAATTGGAGTAGCACCGGGGTCAGCTTTGTAAGAAGCACAAGGTCGCCAAGGGGAAGAGGTGGAAATCTGAATATAAAATGGAAAGGAATGCTGGGGTGGGGGGATTGATTATCCACTTGGGGTTGGTTACTTTTATGTGTCAACTTGCCTGGCTTAAGTGATGCCCAGATAGGTGGTAAAATACGATTTATATCTGTGTCTGTGTGATGTCTTCAGAAGACATTAGCATTCAAATGTGTAAGGGAGGGAAGCAGATTGTCCTCACCAGTGGGAGTGGGCATCATCCAAGCCACTGAGAGCCTGAATAGAACAAGAACGAAGGCGAAGAACAACTTTGCTTTCTCTTCTGAAGCAGAGACTTTCATCTTCTCCTGCTCTTGGTCATCTCAGAACTTCCTGTCCCAGGATCTTCAGACTCTAGGACTTAAACCGTCAGCCCACCAGATCACAGACAGTGGGACTTCTCAGCCTTCAAAATCACATAAGCCATAAGCCAGTTGCCATGATAAATCCCCTCATGTAGCCATGTATAACCTGTTGGTTCAATTTCTTTGGAAAATGCTAATACATCTCCACACAATAGCAAACTCCAGCAGGATTCAGGCAGGTATTTCATGGTGAGGCAGGAAGTCCACACTTTGGGCATTGCTGACAGGCAGGCAGGCAGACACACCCTGGTGCGTGTTCATTCCCAGCAACACCCTCAGCAGAGAGTGGGGGAGAATATCAGGAAGAGAAAAGTCTCATGGGGGAGATCATGATGGAGGCTAATCTGAGGTATAAGGAAAAGAATAAGAGGACCAGCCATATGGCATTCATGAACCAACTGGCTATTTGGGAAGCTCTGATTTGTTGATTCACAGATACCACAGATCCATCACTGACACTGTAACAAAATACTAGGTTTATGGGCAACAAGTTTATTCCTGGGCATGGGACTGAGGCTTCAGGTACCCTCAGTTACTTGGGATTGCCCTTAGACTTGGAAACAGGTGCGAGTTACTGGGAAAGATTAGGTAACACATGGAAGCAGCAACTAGAGCCTTTGTTTTCAGACCTCATTTCTCTTTCTTTTTAAAAAATATTATTCGCAGGTCCATTGTTATGGCATAATGGGTTAAGCCTCTGCCTGTGACATGGGCATCCCATATGGTTAGAGCTCTGGTTGCTCTACTTAAATCCAACTTCCTGCTAATGTGCATGGGAAGGCAGTGGAAGATGGCCCAAGTCCTTGGGCCCCTGCACCCATGTGGGAGACCTGGAAGAAGCTCTTGGCTCCTGGCTCCTGGCTCCTGGCTCCTGGCTCCTGGCTCCTGAGTTTGGCCTGGCTCATCCCCAGCCATTGCAACCATTTAGGAAGTGAAGAGTGAACCAGCAGATGGAAAGAAAGGTAAAAGGAAGAAAGGTCGGAGGAAAGAAGGGAGGGAATATCATGACGTTCTTAGAGTTGTTTGTAAAAATCATATTGATCTGTTTAAAATTAATTGAAATTTAAATTTAAAAATAAAAGAGACAAAACATCTCTATTTCTATTATCTGTCTGGTAAACATCATTCTAATGTTTTGCTTTAATTCTTTAAGAATATTTTCCTTTAGTTCTTAGAATATACTTAAAATAGTGAATTCAATACTTTTCTATATTAATAGTTTCCTTTTGTATGTGTATTGATTTATTGCATTTCTTTACATAGCATGTAATTTATTGAAAATCAGACATTTTGTGTCTACCATTTTGGCATAGCAGGTAAAGTCACTGCCTGCAATGCTGGTATCACATATAGGCACTGGTTTGAGTCCTGGCTGCTTCACTTCTAATCCAGCTGCCTGCTAATGGCCTAGCAAAAGCAGCAGAGGATGGCCCAAGTGCTTGAACCCTTTCCACCCATGTAAGAGACCCAGAAGAAGCTCCTGGCTCCTGACTTCATCCTGGCCCAACTCGGGCTGTTGGGGCCACCTGGGTAGTGAACCAGAAGATGGAAGATCTCCCTCCCCGCCCCCTCTACCACTCTCTCTGTTACTCTTTCAACTAAATCAATCTTTTTAAAAAATCAGACATTCTGAGTAAGATAGTGTGATTATGTGGGCAATGAGATCCCCTCCTTTACAAGAATTCTTGTTGTGGTTCTTGTTGTTTTCTATCTGTTTAGTGGAGTTATTCTTTATGGTCATTATTTTTGATACGTGTGGCCACTGAAGTCTCTGCCCCATTAGCTTGACAATCAGCTAGTAATTGGACACAGATTTTCTTAAATGCACTCCTCTGATATCTCTCCCAGCCTTTGAAAAGGGACATTTACTGTGCCCTGGGCATGGCACCAACGCTAAAAGAGGCAGTTTATCACTCTGTTTTGGCCATCCTTTGCTGCTTACATAAAAACTTACAGTCAACCAGAAGTAAGAGCGTCGGGCCATCACAGGTCATTCCTTGCAACGTCCACAGCCTTAAACCTGCATATGGACTTTGAGAGCTCTAGGAATATGTCAGAGCTTTCCCGAGTTCCTTATGAAAATGTCATTCCTCAATTTTTGCTTTCAAGTGTTTGCTCAGGCTTTAGTTAGCTTCAAGCAGCATTCCCACCTCAGGCGTCTGTGTTTAGTTTGGACAAATATCATCTCAGAGTCAGATCAAATGAAGATAGTCATGGAAAAAAGAATTTTAGAGGTGTTACCACATGGGTCAAATAGTGAAAATGCTCCAGATGTGGGGTTGTTGGGATGCTCCAAACCCATTCAGTGCTCTGTTGTGGCTACCAGGCCAGTGGTTTTTATAGCTAACATAGTTTTAAAGCTTCTGCAATTCTAGAAAGAAGTTGACAGGAACAGGGCAAGTTAAAAACCATAACGTTCACTACCCCAACCAAGATGCAGCTTGTTTTTCTTGAATCCAACATCCTATGATTTTTACAAGTCTTTAGTTTATCTGCAGAGCCCTGAAAAAAATTGATTGTGGCAATTTTTTTCAGTGTTGTCATGGTTTTCATAGAGACTCACATTTATAGAGATCTTTTCTCTGCCATTCCAGAAGTCAGCCCCACTAGTCTTGTATTGCACAGTCAGAAACATACACTGAGAAATGAAACTCAACTTATACTTCAGGTATTACGTGGTTATTTTCTTTAGCTCACTACTGTTATTTAATAAATGCTTTTTGAAAATTGCATACACCACTTCTATTCTATGGTAAATCAAAGAAAAGGTTTATTTTTTTTCCTCAAGGGCATCCCAGAGGAAATAGTGAGTTGAAGAGAGCTGTACACTTGAGCTCTAATAGGCATGTAAGTATTGGAAATTAAAACAAGTAAACCTTAAGAGAAAGGTGAAACTCAGAGTATGTGGCATTGTATCACCTAGTTGCCTAGACATTCTTCTTTCAGTGCTAAAACATTAAAAGGTTTGGACTTTCTTTGAATAAAGGAGGTAGTGAAAGAAATCACAGTCATTTTATGTGGAACACTCTGTCAACTGATCCAAATAACTAATTCTAGAAGTCTTCAGAGTTTCTATCCTGGATTATCTAACTTTATGAAGACACTCAGACTCAGTGACAATCTGTGCATCAGTTAGATCATACAAATTGATTTGAACTTTCAGCATTTCATTCATTTTACTAGTACAGACTTTGGTTTTATATTGCTAGTCTGAAAATCACTTGATTTAACAGAATATAAAAAATTATGTATTGCATTATAACAATAAGAAATAAAAAGAAACCTGAAGCTTAAAACATGAATTGGAGTCATTCATCTAAAAATTTATTGAATACCTACAACGTACAGACTCTGCTGTAGGTATGAGGAATAGTAAAATAAAAGGGAAAAAGAGAAACAAGTGCAGAAACAATTTAATCAATTTTGAATTTTCTCCAAAGTGGAGAAAGTTACATATTTCATTAGAAAAGTTGTGAATTATAACTTTTTAAATCAATGTCAAGGTTAGTGATCCACGCTTGTTTTCATATTACATTCTCATCGTATGTCTCATATGTATTTGTGATGTTTCCACACTCTCAGTATCCTAGGGTACGTATGTTTCAGTTGCACCCTTGGAATCCAATCCAACCCAGAAAATTTTTAAAAAATTACTTTAGTACATCTTGTTCATATAACACGATTTAGCAAACATGCTGATGACAAAGTAGCAGATTCAAAAGAAGAAGTAATACTCATCAGCAGTTTATTAACCTTGCTTCCCACAGTGTCCTAAGAGCCACAACATTTATTTCCCAGTACAAATTCAGTCCCCTCTGATCTTTGCTTCTGAAAACACAGAACCATTCAGTATGTTTCAACCACACAGGCCCCAGTTAACTGAACTGCTCTCCACTAACCCTGTGTTTTCTCATAGCTGGTACCTTCTCCCAAGTCAGTAGAGGCGTCTACATCACACTTGAGCGTTGTGGGCATTAATAGAACCAGCAAGAAAGAGTCTTTCCTGATCTGGCCAGTGAGTACATGTTTATGCCGAGATAATTTTTAAAATTGGAGAAAAGACAGTGGCTGCTCCACTCTCAGGAAGGCTGCTCTGACTCTCAGCCATCAAAGGAAAAGCTCCTAATTTTCCATCACCATACATCCCAATACCCACGCCTATGTGGCCTGCTCTCCCTCCAGTTAGCATGAATGAATCATCTATGTTTCTCACTATGAATTCTACCTGTGTACACATGTCAATATCCTTTTTCCTACTCAATGACAACACTTCAGTAATCCCCTATTCTCTCTTGCCTCTCCTTTTTCTCTGGATTGTCAGTATCAAGCATGCTCTTATTTCACCCACTTAAAAAGTACCACTTAATCTGAATCCCACCTTTTCTGGTAGACTGCTCTATTTCTCCAGGACCCTTTAAAGCATAGCAAGTTTTAAAAAATCATCTAAAAGCATTGTCCAGTTCATCTTTTCCCATTCACTCATGAATCCACTTCAACCAAGACCAATCTCACTTATTGCACTTGACTTCCAGCCACAGTTGATTACTCTGTCCAGTTGGAGCCACTTGTTTCCTGGACTCCTCATGGTTTCCCTCTTATCACTAGGGAGTCTCATTCTCAGTCCCCTTGATCTGCCTCTGTTCATCTGCCCAATCTCTTAATTTTAGAGTGTGCAAGAGTCTAGTCCTTCATCTTTTCCCCGTACCTAGTGACACTGTCTTAAGATAATTTCACCTATTCCTATGGGCTTAGATATTAAAATATATTAAAGACTCCCAGCTCATATGTCCAGCTCGGACCTCTCCCTGAACTTCACATTCATATATCTGACTAATAACTTGACATCTCCATTTAGACATCTAATAAACATCTCTAACTTATATTCAAAATTTATTGTTTCTCTTCCTCCCTCACAACAATATCTACTTCTCAGAAGCCTTTGGCTTCTCAAGAAATCTTAACTCCATGCTGCTGGCTGCTCAGACCTGCAAAGCCATCTTCAAACCCTCTTTTTTCTTCCCATCCAAATCCGCTGATAGCAAATTTTGTTAGCTCAGCCCTCAGACTATCCAGCATTGGATTACATCCAGTGGGCTCTATAGTTGTCACACTGGCCAAACTGTCCATCCTCCCTCAGCTGGACTGTAACAATCACTGTCTCATTGAGCAGACTGCATTGTCCCTTTTTTCCTCTTACAATTTTTTCTTGACACAGAACTCCTGGTCCTCCTACATCAGATCCAGTAACCACCTAGCGCAAAATCTCCAATGTCTTTCTTTCCATCTTATACATAGTAAAAGTTCACATTCTTTTAAAAATATTTTATTTTATTTGTTTTAGAGGCATAGTTACAAATAGAGAGAGAGAGAGAGAGAAGAAAGAGACAGAGAGTAAGGTCTTCTATCTGCTGGTTCACTCCCCAAATGGCCACAATAGCCGGAGCTGGGCCAATATGAAGCCAGGAGCCAAGATGCTCTGCCTAGTCTCCCATGTGGGTGCAGGGGACCAAGAACTTGGGCCATCTTCCACTGCTTTCCCAGGCCATAAGCAGAGAGCTGGATTGGAAGAGGAGCAGCCGAGACACAAACCAGGGCCCATATGGGATGCCAGTACCACGGGTGGAGGCTTAGCCTACTCTGCCACCACACAAGCTGCCAAAGCTTAAATTCTTAGAATGGTCTTTCAGACCCCAAGAATTTGACACCCTTTGTCTCTGACCACTGTTTGTACTACTCTTTCTGTATGCCCTTCCCTTTTGCTGTGTTGATTTTGTAGTTCTTCCAACACACTAGTAGTACATTTCTTTTGTTAGAAAGTCTTTTTAATTGATATTTTATACCTGCATATTTTGTGGGGTATGATTTGATGTTTCAATGTCAGGCACACTTCTACCTCACAACCTTGGCATCTGCTGCTGCACCCAGAATGCCCATTTCTTTGTTATCCATATGCCTGGCTCCCTCAGCTTTCTCATGCCTCATTCACTGCCATCTCCTCAGGGAGAGCTTCCCCAAGAACACCATTCCAATTCCTAAACATCACCCAAACAGGCTACACATTTGTCTCTTCTTACTCTTTTTTATTTATTATTTACTTATTTATTTGAAAAGCAGAAAGACAGAAATCACCCATCTGGTGGTTTACTTCCCAAATGCCCACAATTGCTGTGCCAGGTTGAGACAGGAGCTGGTCTCAGGTTTCTCATGTGGATGGCAGGCACCCAACTGCTTAAGCCATCACCTGCTGCCTTCCAGGGTGCACATGACCAGGAAACTAGAGCCTGGTGAGGAGCTGGGTCAAACCCAGGCACTCCAAATAGTATGCAGTCATTCCCAAGTGGTATTTTAACTATTACACCAAACACCTGCCCCCTCTCCTCCTGTTATGGTTTACTTATTTCCCAAAGCACTTTTGAACAACCAGCTTAGAACATATTCTCTGATGTTACATCCTAAACATTTAGAACTATCCCAGACACATAATGTCTGTCTAATACAAATTACTCAAATGAATGTCAATAGATCACTCGGGAAAAAAATTACTGTGTCTCCTATCAATAGTAATATTGAAACTGTGTTGAGCAGAAGACAGAAACTAAGCACAGACAATAAAAGCAAAAACAGAAAATGGGATTACATCAAGCTAAGAAGCTTATGCACTGCAAAGGACACACTCAACAAAGTAAAGAGGCAACGAAGAGAATGGGAGAAAATGTTTGCAAACTATGAAACTGATAAAGAGTTAATATCCAGGATCTATCAAGAAACTCAATAAGCAACAAAACAAACAATCCTGTTAAGAAATGGACAACAGGCTTGAACAGGCATTTTTCAAAAGAGGAAATTCAAATAGCCAACAGACACTTGAAAAAATGCTCAGGATCATTAGCCATCAGGGAAATGCAAATAAAAACCACAATGAAGTTTCACCTCACTCCAGTTAGAATGGCTCTCATACAGAAATCAACAAACAACAAATGCTGGTGAGGACGTAGGGGAAAAGGTACCCTAATCCACTGTTGCTGGGAATGTAAACCAGTATAGCCACTGTGAAAGACAGTATGGAGATTCCTCAGATATTGGAAAATAGATCTACATATATCCCAGCTCTCCCACTCCTGAGAGGTTAGCCAAACAAAATAAAATCAGCATATGAAAGAGTTATCTGTAGCCTCATGTTTATTGCAGCTCAATTCATAATAGTTAAGATATGGAATCAACCCAGATGTCCATCAACTTATGACTCAATAAAGAAAATGTGGTATATATGTGATATATATATATATATATACACTACTCAGCTGTAAAAAAGAATGAAATCCTGTCTTTTACAATAAAATACATATAACTAGAAACCATTATGCTTAGCAAAATAAACCAGTCCAGAAAAGACAAATATCATATAATTTCCCTGATCTGTGGTAACTAATAGGGTACAAAAAATATAAATGTATATGAGCAAAAGTGATATTATGAGATTTGATTATTGCTTACAATTCTTGTCTCTCTGTTGAGGAACAGCAGTTTTTTTTTCTTCTTACTATTTGTTTAAATCTATACATAGTGGAGGGTTAAGCTTCTGATTATAAAAAACAAAACTGAAAGTATATAATTGTAAAAATTAAAAAGAAATAATAATAAAGGAGGAGGGAGGGTGAAAGTTTGAATGAGGATGGCAGGGTAGGAAGGGTGCTCCTAAATCTGTATACATGAAATTTGTTTACCTTATATAAATAAAAAAAATTACAGATTAACAAAAATAAGACTCCCATATGAAGAAAGTTTCTCCACATAAATCTATAAAACTAATATCAAGCATGATCTTAGAAATAGGAATGACCAAATACATGAGAGACAAATTATGAGTGGAAAGTAATACAAAACAATCAGTTCAATGTTCCCAAATCTGTGGATATTAATCAAATCTTAATGCAGAATAATTAACATCAGCTATTTAAAGATATAAAGATTATAAATGAGGACACATCAGGAATTAACAGAAAGATTTGACAAATATAATTGTTGATGTCAAAACACAATGTGTTCAAGAGCACATTAGACACAGCCAAAGAGAAGGAATATCAGAATTGAACAAATGTTTCATTAAGTGAGTCTGTCAAATGGAAAATATGAGCGAGCTTAAGAAACAAGAGGGCTGAATGAAAAGATCTAACACAGAAATGATTGATGCCACAAGAGGATAAAATGGAGAGCTTGAGAGAGAAAATATTTTAAATGATAATGACTGAGCATTTTGCAAAAGTTAAACAACGCTGCATGAAATCAGGAAGAGCCAGGAAGCACAGTGTATCTCCAGCAGAATACTAAAACAAAGCCCATGTGAATACGTGTAGCAGAGAAAGGGCAAAATACCAAAGGTGCTGTGGGAACACAGGTAGCTAGGGAGGAGCTGAGGTCTGACAGCTCTGTGCCAACACATACCACAGCCATGGGTGGATAATTGACAGCTCCCGTCACACTGCAGCTGAACAGCTCTTTGCCAACCCACTCCAGGGCACAAGTGGGAGATTGACAGCTTCCCACCAACCTTCAGGGGTGGGGATTGACAGCTCCAGGAGATTCGCATTTTGATAGCCACCACTGACTCCCTATAGGACAGCTGCGGCCAGCCCATATGACAGCCTGGCCCAGCCCACGTGACCAGTTCCCTGCTGTGTAGCACTCACATTCTCTTCCCTTTCTGTGTACTGTGTGGGCCAACCTCCCATGCACCAGCAAGCCAGTCCCCCTTCCTGAGTATTGGAAAGAACAACTTCCACAATGTTGTGAATTTGCAATCAGTGCTACCTGGAAATACCCAACATGGCTGCAGGATGTTGCCCCACAAGGACCTTCAGATCATTATAATATCATTGTAATAAAATTGCCACGGGGGCACACCCACTCCCATCATGGATCTGGTGCCATGACACTGTCATTGTTTCCTAAAATGTGCATAGAAATTACCTTGCTCAAACCCCACCCCCAACTCCACCCCCTTTTGAATATTCAACGGGGCTGCACCCAGAACACCCCCATGCCTCCAGAGAGTATAAAGGGAAGACCTAACCTTGTGGACACGGGGCTTTTTCCTTTGTAGAGGCTTTATCACTGCTGGATGTTTTTTCCTTGGAGAGAGGTTTTCCTTTGGGACATTTTCTACATTTTTGCCTATGTGTTCATTTCTAACCTTTTTTCTTGAGCTTGCAGTTTTTGCTTTGCTGTAAAGAAATCTTGCTGTACTGGACATTTTTATGCCCCTACCTTTGAATTCTTTCACATGTGGAAGGAAGAACCTTCAGTGAGCCTAGCCCGGAGACCCCAGTCCACAAAAGAGCCATTTGAAAGAAGATCTTGAGAACGTCCACAATAAAAGGATAGATGATGGTAAAGTGAGAGCAGACTTCTCAACAGCAAGTGTGGAAGTTAAAATATAATTCAGTGTGGCAAGAACATTACTCAATCTAGAATCCAGTGTTCTGCATAGCTGTCATTCAGGAATAAAAGTAAAGTATTTATAAATTTAGTAGCTAATGTCCTGGAAAAAGTGGCAGGAGATGGCCCAAGTGCTTGGGCCCCTGCCACCCAGGTGGGAGACTCAGATGGAGTTTTAGGCTCCTGGCTTTGGCCTGGCTCAGCCCTAGTCATTGGGGCCATTTAGAGCATGAACCAACAGATGGAAAATCTTTCTCTCTCTGTCTGTCTCTCCCTCTTCTCTGTAACTACCTTTCTTTCTTTCTTTCTTTATTTTATTTTTATTAAACTTTTATTTAGTAAATATAATTTTTCAAAGTACAGTTTATGGATTACAATGGCTTTTTCCCCCCATAACTTCCCTCCCACCCACACCCCTCCCATCTCCCGCTCCCTCTCCCATTCCATTCACATCAAGATTCACTTTCAAGTCTCTTTATATACAGAAGATCGATTTAGTATATATTAAGTAAAGATTTCTTCAGTTTGCACCCACACAGAACATAAAGTGTAAAATACTGTTTGAGTACTAGTTATGGCATTAATTCACATTGGACAACACATTAAGGACAGAGATCCCATGTGAGGAGTAAGTACACAGTGGCTCCTGTTGTTGACTTAACAATTTGACACTCTTGATTATGGCGTCAGAAATCTCCCTAGGTTCTAGGAGTTCCTGAAGGCATGGAGAGAGAGAAAGGATTAGAACGTCTGTAACTACCTTTCAAATAATTTTTTAAAGATTTTATTTATTTATTTGAAAGCTAGAGTTACATACAGAGAGAGGGAGAGACAGAGAGAGAGGTCTTCATCCACTCGTTCACTCCCCAAATGGCCACAATTGTCAGAATTGGGCCGATCTGAAACCAGGAGACAGAAGGTTCTTCCAGATCTCCCACGTGGGTGCAAGGGACCAAGCACTTGGGCCATCCAATACCGCTCTCCCAGGCCAGAAACAGAAAGCTGGATCAGAAGAGGAGCAGCTGGGACATGAACTGGCGCTTATATGGGATGCCGGCACCGCAGGCAGAGCTCCAGACTACGCAACAGCCCTGGCCCCCAAATAAATTAAAAAAAAAAATCTTTAAAAGACATTTTAAATTATTTCTTTCAAAAAATTTAATCAAAGACAGTGTCTGGGATGCAAGAAAGAATGGTAGACAATTAACTAATATTTAGGTGAATCCTAACAAGCACTGTCTGTATAAAATTGTGATTAAAAAACATTAAAAACCCAACCAGCTCGGAATTCCAATACCTTCACTAACTATGATTGGAGTCTCTGCTCACCTCACAATGCTCTGACAGCCATTCTCCACTGGGCTGCACAGACTCTCACCTGTGCATACTCAGTATTTACTCGAAGTCTCCAAGGAACTTCAATGAAAATTTCTGAGCTTCCTTATTTGTGCCATTCCCACCTCTGGTGGCCTGAACCCCAAGTTCCAGCTATTTTAGCAGCACCAAGTTCAGATCTATTCTTCTTGCCCTGCCACAAGACTGCTTTCTATTTGAGATCCAATTCTCTGTGCTGTAGTTTGGAAAGTTTCTGAGACACAAAGCTAGAATGATGTTGAGCTCACCTTGTTTATTTCCTTTTCCCCAACAGAACCTAACCTTGTGCTGCCAAATGATCATTGCCTGAAAACAGTGGCTTCACATGTTTTGTACAGGTTGATAATTGTGTAGCCAAAAGGATGAGATACTTATTATTCCTTTTAATAAGCTTTAAGTCCTTAATTAATTAATTGCTTGTTAGCTGATGGCCTGCCTTTATGGTTAGAAATGATGAATTGTGGCATGTGAGGCTATTTGTTTCCCTTTAAGCATTTTCTTTATTCCCCCAGGGTTCAAGTGAATGATGTCAGCATCTGCTCATCTCCGGCGAGGGCCAGATAACAGATGGCACTGCCATGGTGGGAGCTCCTCTAGGACAGGAGGCCAGAGAGATTCAAGGACCAGGCTCATGCTTTTATTTATTTATTTTTTTAGCAACTTGGTCTCATGAAAACTGTGTTTTCAAGTGAACTACACTAATCCCTTCCTAGGGCATGTCCCCCAGGGACTTAATTAACTCTACTAAGCCTACCTCTTAAAGGTTCTATCACCTCAACATCACCATTCTGGGAGCAAGCTTCCAGCAGCTAAATAAAGCTTTAGATTAATACACTCAACTATATGCAAGCCACAGCAGGTGACTCATCCACAATTGCATTTTCTTAATAAAAGACTTGTACAGTGGCCGGTGCTGTGGCGCAGCAGGTTAATGGCCTGGCCTGAAGTGTCAGCATCCCATATGGGCGTCGGTTCGAGACCTAGTTGCTCCACTTCCAATCCAGCTCTCTGTTATGGCCTGGGAAAGCAATAGAAGATGGCCCAAGTCCTTTGGCCCCTACACCCATGAGGGAGACCCAGAAAAATATAAGCTCCTGGCTCTTGAGCTCAGATCGGCACACCTCCAGCTGTTGTGGTCAATTGTGAAGTGAACCAGAGGATGGAGGACCCCTCTCTCTCTCTCTCTCTCTCTGCCTCCCCTCTCTCTGTGTAACTCTGACTTTCAAATAAATAAATAAATATTTTTTAAAAATACTTGTACAAGAATCTCTATAGCCATTTTATTAGTTAATGCCCCAAACTGGCATTAACCTAAATGATTATCAACAGGAGGATGGGCAAACAAATTGTATCTTCACACTGTAGAATTTTACTCAGCAAAAAACTCCAGAATAGGAATAGCAACAGCAGTGAAACTTCAAAGTATGCTGTGGAAAAAGAAACTAGATAGGAAAGAAAACATATAGTGGGATATCCTTGAATAGGAAAATCTGGAGAAGTCAAAACTAACTTACAGGATTAGAATTCAGAATAATGATTGTATCTCAGAGAGTGTAGAAGGAGTGCTTGAGAAGGGGCAGGATGGCAGGTGAAAATTTTAGAATGGAAGAAATAAAACTTTCGTGCAGTGTTAATTTCTAACTCCTGAATCCTAGGAATTCCTGATGTTTCCTTCTTTCCCTTAGGGTTCTGCCCTGGCACTAGGTTCTAAAGCATCACCAAGGACTGGGGCTGGGACCACTCTGCCTTCACTCATTCACCTTGGGTGGTACTCCTGACTGCTACCACTGTAGCCCCTTGGCTACCTGGAGGTGCCACCTTGTGGCACCCCTACAGAGTGAAGCCATCTTTCTAGAGAAGTCACTGATAAATGTAGTCTAAGCTCTTCTGCTTGGAAGATCTTCAGCTATTTCTCTTTTCCCCTCAGCTCTGGGAGAATCCATCATGACTGGGGTGAGAGTGGACATCCCTGCAATTATTCATAATTTTCAAAATTTTTTCCTTTCCTATATGGAGGAATCCTGTCCTCCTTTTGGCCTAGGCTTTTGGAAATACAAAGCCAAGAGAAGACATGTTTGTCAGGTAATGCTACTGTTCTGTCCTGTTTCATCCCCCAAAAAGTTCTATAAACTCAGAGTCAACTCTGGAAATTGAGAGGGTAAAGAGAAAAACACTCATGTATTAATGCAGCCTTAAAAGTAATAAATGAATGAATGTGTTGGTCAGAGAGCTTCTATCTCCTGGGTCACTCTCCAAACTTGCATTGGCCAGAGTTGGGCAAGGGCTGAAAAACCAGGATCCAGGAACTCAGTTGAGGTCTCCCATGGAGGTGGCAGAGATCCAACTAATTGAGCCATTATCACTGCCTCCCAGGCTGGGCATTAGCAGGAGCTGGAACCGGGAGCCAGAGTTAGCACTTGAATCCAGGCACTCTAATGTGGGATGCTGGCATCTTAACTGCTACGTCAAATGCCTGTACATCATGAGTCATGGACCACTTTTAAAGAGAGGTGACTATGAACATATTATAGCACTTATTCAAAAGAAGAGATATCCGAGTGGCATCATATTTCTCTCTCTCTCTCCTCTCTCTCTCTCTCTCTCTGTCTCACACACACACACACACACACACACACACACATTGGTCTGCAATGTTTCTTCAGTACTTCTTGTTCATCTTAACTGTTGTCTTGACTCTGAGGATTCAGTGATGGAAGGCAGTTCTTGTTGCTGAATGCTTTCAAGCCATTTGCAACTGGTATCTCAGCTGTCAGAAATGGGCTTCTCTGTATCATCTGATCAGCACTATGTTATCTTTATCTTCATTCTGCTTCTGTGTTCAGCCTGCGTTGAAGCATCCATGGGCTACTGACAGGCCAAAAAAGCCCATCCCTGACCAGAATGTTTCATCTCACTCTGAAAACCAGTAAGATTTTCTGCTCAGCTATGGCTTATACACATAAAGGACAGAAAAAACTGTCACAATGGTCAAGGACAAAATATTCTTTGGCAATAGCTGGTACAAATTGTGCAGCATGTACTGAAATTAAACATGTGATTGTGAACAATTTTGCTTCAGAATTTCTCCTTTCTCTAATATTCCTGAGGGCTGTTTCTGACCTTTCTCTTGTACTGTGATACAAATCTCTATTCTATTAAAACAGAGAGAATTTCCATGCAAATGAAAAACCAAAAAGCATAGAAGTTATTGAATTTTGTCCAGTGTAAAAAGTGCCTAGTGTATGAGAGGTTTGTTCAAATTCAAGGACGATGTACACAGACTGAAATGTCTTGGTTAGGGGCAACAAGTTAGAAACAGAATGAATTTTCTGAGTCTAATTGACTTTTTGGTTTAAGGTTTTATGTCTTATTTTCTCTGATAATGATGAGCCTCAGGGCATTTGACTTTTACTTAGCCAAGGATGTGCCCTGTAGCCCTTCTAGAAGAAAGACCTAATCCTGTCTGTTGTGTACTGTGCCCTGTTTCCCCACTCCCTAGCTGCTGGTCTCCAAGGCTGTCCATCATCCAAGTACTGCCTCGTATTGTGAAGAGACTTCCAGCCTATATTGTAATAGATCAGTCGGGAGAGGAGACTGTCCTGCATTGAAGTTGTCTTCTTGGGACAGGCATTGTGACACAGCAGGTTGAGCTGCCACTCAGAATGTCTGCATTTCTTTTAAAAGTGCTTGGTTCAAGTCCTACCTATTCCATCCTTCTGATCCAGCTTCCTGCTACTGTGCCAGTTCTTGTGTCTCTGCCACCCATGCAGGAGACCTGGATAGAGTTACTGATTCCTGATCCAGCCCTGCTTGTGTATATTTCTGTTCAGCACACAGGAGATATTCATTCTCTTTCTCTTCTTCTTCCACGCTCTCTTTCTCGGTGGATATCTATCTAGGTAGATATCTATCTCTATCTAGGTAGAGAGAGAGAGAAAGAGAGAGAGAGAGAGAAATAGATCAGATATGGGATATTTGGGTCACAAGCAGCAACCAAAATCTTATTTTAAAAGTTTGTCTTCTCTCTCTCTTGGGAAAATTCCTAGGTGTTGCACATTCTGTGGACTGGGTACACAATCCTCAGCAGAGTGCCGACACACAAGTGAGCAAGTTCAGAAACCACATTTAAACATTAAGAGTAAAATCAAAGAGCATATGTAACCCAGGGCAAGAATGCCATCTTCTTAAAGAATACTTAAATACAAAGTATGAAGGAAAAACATGAACAAATTTGACTCCATCTGAACAGCCATGGCATGAAGATTCTTCAAAAAGTTCATAGCAAATGTGCATTACGAAAAAACTATGCATAGATATTAAAATTTCTGTGCCAAAAAAAGAAAAATGCTAACAGCCAACGGACACAAAAAGAGCTACAGCACAACCACTATAGCAGTATATCAGCAAGCAAACTTAGCAATATACACATCTGCCATATGACCCAGAGACTCCAGGAGAAAGCTCCCCATCTGTGGAAAAGGAAATACTCAAGGATCTTTCTGAAGCATCTTTTGCTGTAGAAAAGTCTAATGTAAACTCACTGCCCATGAATAGAGGCATGTACTAATAAATGTACTTAGAACAATGAAAATGAATTAATTAGAGCCACATTTATTAATGCACACGTATATTGAAAACTGGCTAATATATTGCAAGATGATCTGAACATCATGTGCTGTTTGTGTTAATTTTAAAAATACTTTAGTATCTGTAGCCTAAGGCATGAGGATGCCTCACTATGTTTGTGGGGAAAAATGAATCAAAAGATAAGATTTTTGGGAATGAGCTAGTAGATGGAAGATCTGTGTGTGTGAGAGAGAGACTCTCTTTTTGTCACTCTACCCTTCAAATAAATCAATAAATCTTTCTAAGAAAGATCAATTTAGGGGAGGGCATTTAGTCTAGTGATTAAGATGGCCATAACCCACGCTAGAGTGCCTGCTTTCAATACCCAAATCTAGCTCCTGTATCCAGCATCCTGATAATGTAGACCCTAGGAAGCAGTCATGATGGCTCAAGTAATTGGGTTTCTGTTCCCTACATAGGAGACCTGAGTGGATCTAAGCTCCTGGCTTTGTCCTGGCCCAACCCTGGCAGTTAAGAGAATTTGGGGAGCGAACAAATGGATGGGATCTCTCTCTCTGTGTCTCTCTCTCTTTCTGTCCTTTCACCCACCTCTCTCTCAATTGAATAAATACAAATTTTAGAAAAAGATGATTATCTTGGTACAGAAAATATTTGAAATCCATGCATAGCTTTTTTCATTATACGTACTTCACATGAACTTTTTGAAGATTCTCTGGCACTATATACATAATTATCTCTCACACCCATCAATATATTTGGAATTTACAGAACAATTTTAGAATATTGATAACCTCTGGGGAGGAGAAGATAGGGAAGAAGGAGAAGAGGAGAGAGAGGAGGGGAGGGAAGTTGTTACCATTTGGGGAGTCCATCTTGTTCATTCATCACAATGCTAATTATGTTCAATGTATGACCCCTTTCATTGCTCCTAACAACCTAACACAAGCACTATTAATATCATCCTCATTGCACAGATATGGACATGGGATTTCATCTACATCTGGTGTAAGATACATCTTTAAAAAAAAAAAACAAGATCTGAAATAAACTTGATATTGAATATTAACCTTTATTATAACAGGGTAGGGGCCAACAAGGTAGGGGCCAATATTTGTTGAGGTGAGACTGGGAACAAAGAAGCAGGAAAGTGAGATGAATAGGATCTCAGAATATTAAAAAGATAAATCATTCTCCTGTGACTCATTCTTCTGAAGTTCTCATGACTGATCAACCTAGCCTCAATATGCTTATTTGATACCAATAACCAGAAAAGCAAAGAAATAAATGCACTAACATAATGGCCTAAGCCATCCCTTGAATTAATTTCTTACTTCACAAGCTAATATCCATGCTAAACTTTAGGTTTAGTATAGAAAATGATGTTTCTGATCTGATAATTAATTTGTAACTTACATAATTTTACTTCTGCTAGTTTACATACACTAATTCACTCAAAATAAGCTGGTTGATTGGAAGAATCAGAAATTGCTACATGAGGGGTCTTCAACAAGTTTATGGAAAACGCACATTATCTAAAAACTGTATACATGGAACTCAACATTTTTTGGCACCAAAACAAATTTATCTCTTTTTTAAAAAATTATTTTTATTTGACTGGCAGAGATAGATAGAGAGATCTTCCATCTGTTGATTTACTCCCCAAATCCCTCTACCAGCTGGGGACTGGGCCAGGCTGAAGCCAGGGGCTGGGAACACAGTCTTGGTCTCCTACATGGGTGGTAGTACCCAAATTCTTGATCCACTATCTGCCACATACCAAGGTGCACATTAGCAGGAAGCTAGAATAGAAACCAGAGCCAGGACTCAAATCCAGGCATACAGGATGAGGGCTTCCAAATCATTGTCTTAACTGCTGTGCCAAACACCCACACCATAAACTTATCTTTTAATTCCATTTTTAGCACAAACGTTTGAGGTACCCTTCTACACCACTCTCCAGTGCCTTGTCTTGCCTCCCATTTTCCCAACATTTCCCTAAATACTTCAGTTCTGGATGACACAGTCTATGTGCCAAGAGGCAGCAGGTGACAGCTTTGTCAAATGTTTCGCTACTGCACAGCTAGGGTTTACCAAACTGCAGTATGGGATGCTCACTGCTCACTCATCATTACTCTATCTTCTCTGCGTTGCCATTTTCCATATTTTATGGAATGTAGGCACCCTTGTGTCTAAAAATCACACATACATATCAGCTATGAATTTATACAACTGTAAGTAAAAATTGGTTTACCTGTATAACGTGGCAAGTGTGGAGTAAGTGGGTACTGACGTGCACCCAGCTGCCAGATTATTCCATTAGAGACCCAGGCTCATTCCAGCTGTCTCTCCATTGCTCTTGGCGTACAGGTTTTTGACCTCAAGCTTGTAACTTCATTGATATTAAAACGTTACTATAGGGGCCAGTACTGTGGAGCAGTGGGTTAATGCCCTGGCCTGAAGCACCAGCATCCTGTATGGGCTCTGGGTTGAGACCCAGCTGCTCCACTTCTGATCCAAATCTCTGCTATAGCCTGGGAAAGCAGTAGAGGATGGCCCAAGTCCGTGGGCCCCTGTACCCATGTGGGAGACCCGGAAGAAGCTCCTGGCTCCTGGCTTCAGATCGGCGCAGCTCTGGCTGTTGAGGCCAATTGGGGAGTGAACAATCGAATGGAAGACCCCTCCCCCACCCCGCCTCTCCTCTCTTTGTGTAACTCTGACTTTCAAATAATTAAGTAAATTTTTTTTTTTTTTAAAGTTACTATAGTTCCAACAAGGCAGAGAATGAAGTTTAGTGGAAAGCAGTGCTACCTGGGTATTTTTCCTCTCGACACTAAGTGAATATTGTCTAAGAAATACCAGCAGACTTCTACACACATTTCTTTGATTAATAATATAATCATCCTGGGCTTCAAAGGAGGCTAGGAAAATGGAAAATTGATTGATCCCACTGATTTTAGGCCAGTCTTGATCTATCATCTTCTCAATAATACATTGCCTCCTAGAACAAAGCAGTTACCAGCATAGAAAAGAGGATTGTTATTGGGGAGGCAATCAGGTAATATCACAGAGTTCAGGCAACTTATTTTCTTTGGGGAGAAAACAGTGTAATTTATCCTGACTTAGCCTTATTGGACAATGGAGATTTTTTAGGAAAGGGTAGGGTTGGGTAAGTTTGGTTCGCTCTATCTTCTTCTTGGATCCATAACTGTAAATGAAACCCACCAAGGGTTTCTAGACATCACCAAAGAAAACCAGAGTGTATGAATGAATGTCAACAGAATTTTCAAAACTGATATGCAAATATGAAAAATAATTAAAAAGGTATGATATTCAAGAATCCTGAGAGAATTTTACAAGGCATATAATATGTGTGTAGTGGTAATAGCCAGAAGAAGCAGCAGATGGTGGCTCAGAGGAAGTGTTTGAAGTAATAACAACTTAAAATTTCTAAAATTAATAACAGACATAAAATCAGAGTTCCAAAAATCTCAGAGAACATCAAGCAATATAAGCACCAAATAATCTGTAGATAGGCATATCATGTTTAACTTATAAATTACTGAAGATGAAGAGAAAGTCTGAAAGAAGCCAGAGGAGAAACATCTTTCCCATAGGTGTTAGGGATAAGAATTACATCAAATTACTCTTCAGAAGCAAGCAAACAAGAGGAGAGTACAGTAAGATATTTAAAGTGTGGAGAAAGAAACCTCACCAAGCTAGACATCTACACCCAACAAAGTCATCTTTCAAAAGTGATAGAGGAAAAACCAGACTTTCTCAGAGAAGAAAACTTAGGAGATTTTTTTTTTTTTGCCAGCAGCCCTGCCTTGTCAAAAAATAGTAGTTCTTGGCCGGCGCCGCGGCTCACTAGGCTAATCCTCCGCCTAGCGGCGCCGGCACACCGGGTTCTAGTCCCGGTCGGGGCGCCGGATTCTGTCCCGGTTGCCCCTCTTCCAGGCCAGCCCTCTGCTGTGGCCAGGGAGTGCAGTGGAGGATGGCCCAGGTGCTTGGGCCCTGCACCCCATGGGAGACCAGGAAAAGCACCTGGCTCCTGGCTCCTGCCATCGGATCAGCGCGGTGCGCCGGCCGCAGCGCGCCGGCCGCGGCGGCCATTGGAGGGTGAACCAACGGCAAAGGAAGACCTTTCTCTGTCTCTCTCTCTCACTGTCCACTCTGCCTGTCAAAAAAAAAATAAATAAAAAAAAAAAAATAGTAGTTCTTCATTGTGAAGTTCTTCATGGTGAAGGAATATTATACATGCCAGAAATGTGAATAATATAAACCAAGGAAGAGGATTAGAGAAAGTATAAAAAAAGTCAAATAAAATCTTTTATGTTTGCTCTTCTTCACTGATCTAAGATAAGTGAGAAGATGAAAATATATAAAATGTATGATTAAATCCAGAGTAGGTAGGCCACATGTGAGAAACCAGGATGGAGTTCTTGGCTCTGGCTTTGACCTGGTGCAGATCTGGCTGTTTTAGCCTTCTGGGAGTGAGCTAGAGGATGGAAGATATCTATGTCCTTCTGCCTTTCAAATAAATAAAAATATTTTTAAAATAATAAAAATAAAAGTAACCACAATAGACAGAAAAAGAGCAGAATATTAAAAACCAAATAGACAAAAAAAGATGAGCAATGAATAAAAAGTAGTAACAGATATAAATCTGACAACATCAATAATCATTTTAAATGTCAAACGACTAAATACATCAGTTAAAGAAACTGTCAGAGTGAACAAAAAATCAAGACAAACTAAATGTTGCTTATAAAGAATGCACTTTGCATATAAAACATGTGGATTAAAAACAAAGGGGTAGAAAAGTTATACCATGGTAACAATAATCAAATATGGCTGGAATTGATACACTCACTCCAGAAAAAGCAGACTTCAGAGTAAGGAAGACTACCAGGAATAAATACAGACATTACAAAAAGATAAGCTGGTCAGTTCTCAAGGGACATTACTTTACATTATCCATAATGTGTATGTGCCTAACAACAGAATGTCAAAAAATGCGAGACAAAAACCAACAAAACTGCAAGGAAAAAATAGATGAATCCACTATTACTGCTGGAGACATCAACACTCATGTATTAATAATATTATAAAATAATTGGCATATTTGACAGAAGAAAATTAGTGAGAATATAGTTGAACCCAACAGCACTATCAATCAGTTGGATCTGATTGAAATTTACAGAACACTTCATTCAATAGCAGCAGAATGCACATTCTTGAATGTTCTGGACTTAAAACATACCTCAACAAATTTAAAATGATGCAAGTCATACAAAGTATGCTCTTGATCATCCTAGAATTAACTTGAAAAAAATAATAACAGAATGATAGCTGGAAAACTTCAGATTAGTTGAGGATTAAATAGCATACCTAAAAATAAAATGTAGGTCAATAGAAATTGGAAAATATTCTGAACTACTTAGAATTAAAATAAAACATCTCAAAATTTCTGAGATACAGTAAAAAATAGTGCTTAAAAAGAAATGTATACTACTAACTGTATATATGAGAAAAGAAGAGAGGTCTAAAATAAAAAAACCTAAATTCCTACTTTCAGAAACCAGAAAAAGGTAAAGCGAATTAGTCCCAAAGTAAACAGAAGAAAAGGAATAGTAAAAATTAGCAGGAATCATGAGATTGAAAACAGGAAATCAACAGAGAAAATCAGCAAACAGAAGCTGAATTTTTGAAAACATCAATATAATTGAGTAAAAACCTTAGCCAGATAAACTAGGAACAAAAGGAAGGACACAGATTAATAATAGCAAAAATGAAGGGGGTTGGGTGGCATCACAGCTGAACTAAATCACATCGAAAGGATAACAAATGAAGATTACGGCTAAAAAAGTTAAAGAAATCATTCATTGAGAAACAATCTACCAAAACTCACACAAGGATAAACAATATGAATAGATATGTTGAATAGATATGTATATCTATTAAAGAAGTTGAATAAAAGCTAATAACCTTTTATTGCAGAAAGCACTCTTTTCTCTCTCTCACTCTCTCTCCCCCTCCCTCTCTCCCTCTCCTGTTTCTGTGTAACTCTGACTTTAAAACAAATAAATAATTTTTTTTTTTAAAGATGGGTGGTAGCGCTGTGGCACAGTTGGTTAATGCCTTGGCCTAAAGTGCTGGCATCCCATATGGGCACTGGTTCAAGTCCCAGCTGCTCCACTTCCTATCCAGATCTCTGCTATGGCCTGGGAAAGCAGTAGAAGATGGCCAATCTTGTTGGGCCCCTGCACCCATGTAGGAGACCTGGAAGAAGCTCCTGGCTCCTGGCTTCAGATCAGTGCAGCTCCGACTGTTGCGGCCAATTGGGGAGTGACCCATAGGATGGAAGACATCTCCCTCTCTCTCTCTCTCTCTCTCTCTGCCTCTCCTCTCTCTCTGTGTAACTCAACTTTAAAATAAATAAATAATCTTAAAAAAAAAAGCACCAAGGCCATTTCATTTGTGTCATCGATGAGTTCTACCACGCATTTAAAAAAAAACTTAGTCATTTCTCTACTAAACTATTTGTAGGCATTTTTTGATTTCCTGATATATTCTTCATATTAATGGTTTGCATATAAGTAGTTTGCAAATATTTTCTCATTCTCTTGTAAGTGTCTTCTCTGTATTGGTTGTTTCCTTTGCTGTGCAGAGCTTCTGAGTTTAACATAATCCTATTTGCCCAGTTTTGATTCTGTTTTCTCCACTTTGGGGGCCTTATCTAAGAAATCCTTTCCTACACAAATATCCTGATGTGTTTTTCCCATGTTTTCTAGGACTTTGACTCATCTGGAGTTGATTTTTGTGTATGGTAAGAGATACAGATCTATTTTCATTTTTTAAAAAATATCTATTTATTTATTTATTTGAAAGTGAGGGTTAGAGAGAGAGAGAGAGAGAGATCTTCCATTTGCTAGTTTACTCCCCAGATAGTGCAATAGCTAGAGCTGATCCAGGTCAAAGCCAGAAGCCAAACACTTCATTTGGGTCTCCTATGCAGGGCTGAAACACTTGGGCCATCTTCAGCTGCCATTCCCATGTCATTAGCAGGGAGCTGGATAGGAAATGGGGCAGCCAGAAAATGAACCAGAACACATATGGGATACTGGTGTCACCAGCAGCAACTTTACCCTGTAAACTACAATGCCAGCCTCACTTTCATTCTTCTATATATGTATTTCCAGTTACGTCTGTGTCATTTATTAAAAAGACTAACCTTTCTCCAATGTATGTTTTGGCACTTTTATCAAAAATCAGTTGGCTGTTATGTACATGAATTAATTTCCAGGATCCATTCTATTCCATGGATCTATGTGCAGATTTTAATGCCAATATCATGCTACTTTAACTGCTATAGTTTTGTAGTATACCTGAAATAGATATTCTGATGTTTCCAGCTTGATTTCTGTTGCTCAGAATTATATTAGGAGCTGGTGCTGTGGTGTAGGCGGGTAAATCTGCCACCTGTGGTGTTGGCATCCCATATGGGTGCCAGTTCAAGTTGAGCTGCTTCACTTCTGATCCAGCTCTCTGCTATGGCCTGGGAAAGCAGTGGAAGGTGGCTCAAGTCTTTGGGCCCCTGCAGCCACGTGGGAGACCCAGAGGAAGCTCCTGGCTACTGGCTTTGGATGGGCCTGGCTCCAGCCATTGTGGCCATTTGGGGAGTGAACCAGCAGATGGAAGATTCTCATTCTCTCTCTCTCTCTCTCTCTCTCCCTCCCTCCCTCCCTCTCCCCCTCCCTCTCTCCCTCTGTAACTCTGCCTTTCAAGTAAATAAATAAATCTTTAAAAAAAAGAATTGCTTTAGCTAGTTTGGGTCTTTTGTGGTTCCATATAAATTCTAGGTTTCTTTTTTCTACTTGTATAAAAGAAAGTCATTGGTATTTTGATAGAGAATGCATTTAATCTGTAGATTATTTTAGCTAGTAGGGACATTTTAACAATATTAATTTTTCCAATCCAAAAGCAAGTAATATCTTTCCATTTGTGTGTGTGTGTGTGTCCTTGATTTCTTTCATTACTGTTTTCATTTTAATTATAGAGATCTTTCAATTCTTTGATTAAATTTAATTCTAAATATTTAAATTTTTGTAGCTATTGTAGCTGGGATTTCTTGATTTCTCTTTCAGCATTATCATTCCTGATTTATGAGAATGCTACTGTTTTGGCATCATGAGTTTGTATCCTGTGACTTTACTGAATGTGTCTATCAGTTCTAACCACTTTTTGTGGAAC
The DNA here is from genome assembly GCF_964237555.1 of Oryctolagus cuniculus. Taxonomy (NCBI): domain Eukaryota; kingdom Metazoa; phylum Chordata; class Mammalia; order Lagomorpha; family Leporidae; genus Oryctolagus; species Oryctolagus cuniculus. The sequence goes on from NC_091440.1 coordinate 82,868,102, forward strand.
ATTTAGGTTTTTCTATGTACAACATCATGTTATCTGCAAACATGGATATTTTGATTTCCTTTCCAATTTTGTGCCCTTTATTTATGTATATTACTAATTGCTCTTGCTAGTACTTCCAATATCATATTAAATAAGAGTGGTGTTGGAGTTGGTGTTTTGGCACAGTGGGTAAAGCTGCCTGCAACACCAACATCCCTCATGGGTTCCCATTCATATCCCAGCTGCTCCACTTCTGATCAAGCTCCCTGTGAATAGCTTGGGAAAAATGACAGATGATGGTCCAAGTGCTTGGGCTCCTGCTACCCTCATAGGAGACCTGCAATAAGCTCCCGACCTGGGCCTGTCCCAACCCTGGCTGTTTCAGCCATCTGAGGAGTGAACAAGTAGATGGAAGATTCTCTCTCTCTCTCTCTCTCTCTCTCTCTCTCTCTCTTTTTCTCTTCTCCCACCCTTCCCCCATAACTCTCTTTCAAATACATAAATCTTTAAAAATAAAGAGTGATGAAAGTGGACATCCTTGTTTTGTTGCATATAAAAAGTGAGATGCTTCCAGCTTTTCCCCATTCAATGATACTGGCTGTTGGTTTGTTCTATACCTAATTTGCTGAGAATTTCTTGTCATTATGGGATATTGTATCTTATCAAATGCTTTCTCTGCATCTATTGAGATGTTCGCATTGCTTTCGTTCTCCATTCTGCTGATGTGATTTATGATGCTTATTGTTTTACAAATGTTGAACCACTTTGCACCCCAGGAATAAAGCCCATTTGATTGTGATGCATAATCTTTTTGTTGTAGTGTTGCACTGGTTTGCTAAATTTTCTTGATAATTTTTTTAAGGTTTTATTTAAAGAATTTTTACATCTATGTTCATCAAGTATAGTGGTATGTAGTTTTCTTTTTGTGTTGTGTTTGGTTTTGGTATCAGAGTAATTGTGGCCTCATAAAGAGTTAGACAGTTCCATCCTTTTCAGTATTTTGGAATAGTTTGAAGAGTATTGGAGTGAGCTCCTCTTTAAATGTTTTATAGAATTCAGATGTAAAGCCATTAGGTCCTGAATTTTTCTTTGATGGGAAACTGTTAATTACTATTTCAATCATGTTATTTGTTACAGATCTGTTTAGATTTTTATATCTTTTTAATTTAATCTTGTTAAGTTTTATATATCCAGAAATTTATGGGAAGTGGTATGCAAATGTCTTTAAAAACTAGAAATAGAACTGCCATATGACTCAGAAATCCCACTACTTGGTGTATATCCAAAAGACCAGTAATTACTATACCAAAGTGACTGATGTGTCCTACAATGGTTGTTGCAGAACTGTTTACAATAGCCAAGAGTCAATCAAGGTGTCCATCATCAGATGACTGGATAAAGTAAATCATACACACACACACATATACACACACAAATACTATTCAGCCATTAAAAAGAATGAAATCCTGTTATTTATAGCAAAATGGATGGGACTAAATGATATCATGTTTCCTGAAATCAGTCAGACTCAAAAATGCAAATATTGCATATTCTCCCTCCTATTTGGGAGCTAAAAGGAGAAATAATCTGACCACAGAATAGTGATTACTAGAGACTGGGAGGCATGGAATGCATAGAGGGAGTTTTGATTTAAAAATAATAGGAAAATGGGTGTAGTTCATTAATTGTAAAAATTACATTAATATGAGATGTTGTAAAATGGGTAGCTGAGTGTGTTTTATAGGTTGTGAGAAATATACTAATATGTTTACAATAGTGTAAGCTTGGTGTGATGTATATGGGAACTTTTTGTACGGCTTCATAGTTTTATTTTATATTTTATTATTTATGTTTTATATGGACCAAAACATATTGATATATTTAACACACTTGACATTTATACAATAAATATTAAAACATCAAATATAATAAACATTTATAGTGAATCCATTTTTTCTTTACCTTATTGAATCATATTAAGCCTCTCCTAGAATGCAATGTGACTCTGGGTAAATGTCCAAAAGAAAAAAATGCTAAATAAATACATGGCTCGATGCAATGGTTATGTTTATTCTCTCAAAGGTTTACCCCTAATCACAATAGTGAAGGGAGAATAGGAAAAGTAGACGGGCATAAGAGAGTATTTGGTATCATGAATAAATTTAATGTATTGATAATCATGAATCCAGAGGTAGTTTTATCAATGCCATAGAATTTCTTGCATATTATAAGAACTTCTCATTTCATTAAATTTCCTTCTAAGCTTACCCTAGAAATCATGTTACATGATAGCTTTTGTTTTGTAAATTTAAAACTATCTTGAAGTTAAAAGTTTGACAAAAAATTGTAAAACATATCTAATGAAAGCCTGGCATCCTAAATATATAGAGAATTTTTAAAAACCCAACAACAAAAAAAACAGATAATCCAGTTTAAAAATGGGCTACTCTGAACAGATACCTCACCAAATATATAAAGATAGCAAGTTAGCATGTTAAAAGAAGTTTGACATCATATATTATTAGAGAATTGCAAATAAAAGTAGCAACAAGATACTACTACACATATATTACAATGACTAAAATCTAAAATACTAACAACATCCAGTGCCAGCGAGGATGTTGTATTTATTGTTAGTTGGAATAGAACATAGTATTGATCACTTCAGAAGACAATATGATAGTTTCTTATAAAACTAAACATACTTTTACCATAAACCCATAAGTGTTTCTTCTTGATGTTTATCCATAACAGCTGAAAATTTATATTTATACAAAAAGCAGAATAAAAATGCTTACAGCAGCTTGATTTGTGATTGCCAAAAAATAATCAAGATGTCCTTTAATAGTGAATGGATAAACATACTCTGATACATCTATCCAACAAAATATCAGTTAGGAATAGAAAGAAATGTTGTTAAAAGTGAAAAGAATTTTATATGCGTATTGTTAAATGAAAGGAGCCTGTCTGATAATACTATATACTGTATGATTCCAACCAAGTACCATTATGGGAAAGGCATGACTATAGAGACAGTGAGAAACTTAGTGGTTGCCAGGGGTGGGTTAGAGGCATGTGTGGGGGTGATATATGAATGAATTAAGCGCATGAGATCTTTAGAATGGTGGATTATTCTATATGATACTGTAATGGTAGTTACGTGTCATTATACCAAGATCAAAATTCATAAAATGTACTACACAAAGAATGAACCCCAGTGTAAACTACGGGCCATAGTTAATAACAATATATCAATATTGGCTCTCCAATTACAGTAAATGTATCAGGCTAATGTAAAATATTAATAAAAGGGGAACTGAAGAAGGCAAGAAAGGATATAGTAAGAAAATTTTGTTATTTCTACTCAATTTCTCTATAAACCTAAAACTACTCTAAAAGTAAAGCTTATTGATATTTTTTCTGATACTTATTGTTTACATTAATATTAATAACATAAACTACAGGCTCAATGTAGTTCATTAATACCATTCTAACAATATAATGAAGTCCCATCTTCTCTCCCTCTCCCTTTCCTTCCTTCTTTCTTTCCCCAGAGAATACCTGTTTTGTGCTTCTCCAACTTATCAAAACCAAGAACTTTTAGATTTTTCTCTGGGCCTCAACTTTGTCCCTGGCTTCCCTGGTTTTCAACCACAAAACTCAGTTTAGCATATACAGTTTATTTTTAATAAAATGTTTAGAGTTTCAAAATTTTTATCTTGGTTATACTTACAATAAAACACACTGTTTCTCAGGTAATACTATAATGGTCATGAGTCTCTTTTAGTTAATATTTCTTCAAATGGGGTCTTTAGTAAAATAAACACAAATTCTATTGACTTAAATAGCATTTAAATCTGCTAAAAGCATACTCTAGAAGCTGTAACTCTATAAATTAATGTGAAAACAAAGCAATTTAACCTCCTCTTTGAAAAGAGAAACCATAAAAATCAGAATTACGAGTATCTGTTTAAGAAGAGCAACATATTTTACTGTAAAGAATTAGGGGGAAATCTCGTTAGATTTGAAAGTGCTATGTTTTGGGAGGTGCTGCATTGTAAATACTTCCAGACTCTGATTAGAAAATGGAATTTAAAGCCTAATAAACTAAACAAAGAGCTCTGGTGTACTAATTTCAGCTGAAACTATGCTGTTCTTTCTGTTGAAGGAGCCAGCTTTCTTTCCATTCAATGAAGAGATAGACTCACGATGTTCAATAACTTTATAACAATTAGCAGGAAGAAGTGACTATTATAAATGTATATGCACCTAAGTGTTAAATGTTAAAAGATCTAACAGGAGATGTAGACTCAAATACAATAGAAATGGGAGCTTCAATACCCCACTTTCATCCTGTGTTTCCATATGAATTCTGATATCATTTTTTCTATATCTGAGAAGAATGTCTTTGGTATTTTGATTGCTATTGCATTGAATCTATAAATTGCTTTTGGGAGAATGGACATTTTTCCATCTTTTATTCTATCTTATTTTACTTATCCTTTTTTTCTTCCATACTAATCATTATACTCTTAACAAAGAGTTAACCATATGTGTATAAAGTATATTGAAAACAGATCTTAGTTAAAAATAAGAGTGAGAATAAGAGAGGTAAGAGGAAGGGGTGGCTGGACTGTGGGTGGGAGGGCAGGCATGGAGGGAAGAATCACTATGACCCTAAAGTTGTAATTGTGAAATGTATGAAGTTTGTAACTGTAAAGCTGTATAGTTCTGCATACATTCCTACAGATTACTTCTATGGGTACAGCTTAAAAACTTGCCATGAGGCTCTAAATCCCCATAAGCTGGGTGCTAAAATATCATTCTAAATGTTATAGAGAAAATATGAATAGGATTAATTGTTAAAGTGATCATAGAAATAGGACTAATTGTTTGATAACAATAATAGAGAATTAAAAAGGAATGAATGCTCCAACATGGGAAGCAGTCCATACAGCAGACTCATAGAATGACAATTGCCTTAAGTAGCACTCTGACCTCAGAATCAACCCTTAAGAAATTTTGGTTTGGCTGAAAAGCTCAGGGGAGCATTTCAGGCATGGAAAGAAAAGACACTGTGGCAAAAAATGTTCTACATGAAGGACCTCTATGGGTGAGACCCCAGTGGAAAGAAGTGGACACCAAAGAAGGATGTGCTTTCCTCTGAAGGGAGGAGAGAGCTTCCACTTTGCCTATGCCCTTATGGAAATTATGAAGGAGTTTGTGGATCCTTGAGAACAAGGAATTACTTCGTTTTAGTGCATTAGTGGAGGATATTCTTATGTCACATAAATTATAGTTATGTCTAATTGCTCACAAATGATGTATCATTCTTGGGTTGTTCTTTAAAGATAATTAAGTTTCTAAAAAAAAAAGTGAAATTACTATCGAGATACAACACTCTCTTGTCTAGAGTGTTGAGGAACAGTTTTTGTTCTTTTTTTATGTTTTTTATTTTTAGTTTTTGTTTTGTTTTCTTTCTCTTTCTTTTTTTCTTCCTCAAACAAACTGCTGAACTCTTTACCTAGAATAGAGTTAATCTGTTGTGTATAAAGTTAAATGAAAATAGATCTTAGTAAAAAACAAGACTGGGAACAGGAGAGGGAAGAGGAAGATGGATAGGAGTGTGGGTGAGAGGATGGGTATCATGGGAAGAATTACTATGTTCCTAAAGTTGTATTTATGAAATGCATGCAAATAAATAAATTTAAAAATTACTTTATATCTGTAACTCAGATATTTTGTTCCACATCCATTGTAAAAAAAAAATGTGGAATTTCTGAGATTTGCAAGAGTAGTTTACTTTTTACTCCCCTGCTGCTGCTGATTATAATACAACCAAATAAACTGAAAGTGCTTCTAATAATTTGAAAAACTTAAATACTACTCAGAATGATGTTCCTTCTTTGATACTATTACTAGACACTTAATAAATGTGGGAAGAGAATAAGCAGTTTTGAAAGTGACGATAATATGGGGAGGTATGAAAGCACTAAAGAGAAGAGGGTATAGAAAGGAAGATGTGAGATCCTCAGTTCCACCAATTCCTTCCCTGAAAACAGTTCTCTATTCTAAAATCCTCATTTCTGCCACTAACACAATCATTTCATAGATAAACGGAAAATGCTGGTGTCACACTCAAACCCTTTTCCTCATCTGGCTTTCTGATTCTCAAAAGATTCCGAAAATGGCATTCCTAAAGATACTTATTAGTGTCCATTTAGACCACAGCAGTTCTGACTTTGAACTGACTCCAAATAGAAAGGGCAATGGATCTACAGCATCTGTCCTTAGGGATCAGGACAAACTGATATGCCAAAGAACTGTCTTATGAGCAGAATCACCAGGAGTGGACCTGAGTTACTTACAAAGAAAATCTGTACTAAGCTAAACAAAAGCTAGGGTGAAAAATGTCTAAGATTTCGCAGTGATGACCTGCTGAGCAGCATCACCGAATTACTTGAGTATTCTTGACAGCTTTTCTGTCATTGTTTCCGCATTGTCCATTCACCCTCTTGCTTCAGTCTGCCACAAGGGCTGCTTAGGATTTTGTTCTTGTGACTTCACATTGGGAGACTTCAATCCATTTAGGTCTCAGCTGGGTAGGAGCAGGTGTGCTGCCTGCACCATGCTCCATTGCTGCCAGCATCTTTTACCTCAGCACCCACTCGCTCAGCCCCTCCTACCGTGCTCTTAACTGAGCAATGCTCACTTGTGGTCAATCAACAAGATTACTTTCCTGGTCAGAGTAGGGACTCAGGGCTCAACAGACCTTCCATTAACATTCTTTACATCAGTTCTTTTTACCTTTCTAGCTAAATTTCTCATCATGTAATACCAAGAAATATCTATCCGAAGCATTCTTCCTATACTTTGAATTTCTCATTTTCCAATCTGTCTTAAATAATATGGCTGTGTGTGCTCCTCAATCATCATTCTATATACCTTCACCATCTTCTGAACAATTTTATGACTCCCTATTAATTACCAGAGATGTCCAGTCTCTCAGCATAACACCTAGTTCCTCTATAGCCTAGGCCATGCCTTTTTCTGTCCCATCTTTATTTCCTTTATACATGGGAAGGTTGATTTCATCAAAACTAGCTTGGTCATTTTAACAATTTAGAGGTAATTGTTATCCCTAATCTACTCACATGGACAGATTAAAAGAGTACCAAGAACAATTACGGTCATGATTTATCTACTTGCAAGCTAACAAGTTAGCCTACAATTCCATAGATGACAAAAGGCATAGGACGCTTGTTTCAGAGACAATGTTATTGCTCACACCAACAGCAGCAGCTAACATGCAAGCATCTCTTGCATCAGTTTCTTGAGACCCAGTTCTTGTGGGGTAACTCATAAAGAGCCAAAGTAAGTTAGTACATACAGTGGTGTTACATTATAGGAGGGGAAACTTGAGTTAAAGAAACCCAAATTTTCTATAGAGGGCAACAATTGGTGCTGGCATTGTGGCAGAGTGGGTTAAGCAACTCTTTGTGATGCTGGTATCCCATATGAGTCCCTGCTGCTTTACTTCTGGTCCAGCTTCCTGCTATTGTACCTAAGAAAATAGCAGAAGATGGACCAAGAGCTTGGTCCCTGCTACTCCTGTGGGAGACCCAGACGAAGCTCTTGGCTTTGGCCTGGCCCAGTCCTGACTGTTGCAGTCATCTGGGGAGTGAATCAGCAGATGGGAGATATATATCTCTCCCCATCTCTCCCTCATTCTCTCTCTGTGACTGTGCCTTTGAAATAAATAAATAAATAAATAAATATTTTTAAAGAGCAATAATTATGCCAGCTGTCTGCTCCTGATGGAAAGACTATCTATCTGGTAAGTTAATTCTCTATATAAACATCCCTGATAATGTATTTTAGAAGAAAGACAGTCAATGCCTCTGCTCACAAGATATGCAGATACACAAGCAACCCATGGATATCTGGCTCTTAAGCCTCATACCTTAGTGGTCTACACGGCCACTCCTGTATTCATCAGGCAGAAAAGGGCCCAAGGGGAGGGAACCTGAAATAGTTAGTACATTGTTAACCAGCATTCTAATGCAGCATTCTAAATAGAAGTCTATCTTAAATTCGTAATGTACTCCTCCTCCTGTGCTCCTAATCATGGGATGACCTGTCGTCCACAGTATCCAGCATAAGAACCTATATATTACTCTTGTCTTACTCTTCCTTTAATTTTCCTCACTATCTTTCCAAATGAATCTTGAAGTTCTGTTGCATCCATCCCTAAGTATTTCAAATCAAATTCAGATGATCATCATCTCCAAATCTGCCTCCAATATTGTCTGCATTTCAATTGCTTCTCCATGGAGTATCATGGAAAAGAAATGAAGGATTTTCTTGAAACTCTGACCTTGTTCAGTTACAATAATATTTGGCATAAGGCCTTGTAAAGAAAGGGGAAGTGAGCTTCTGGCCATACCACATGAAGCATGGTTAATGCCGTCCTGAAATTGTTCTTATAGGAATGATGAGGAAGAAGAGGTTATGGGATGTTTGCCTTCCTGTGTCTATGAAAGCACAATAGGTCAGAAGCATTGTGGGAGGTCAGCTAAGCAGGGCCAAGTTCTGAAGACTACAAACATACAGCATCTTCTCCTTGCTATCACTTCTATGCTACTTCTCCCTATGTTCACTAATATTTAAAGAGAGAAGAAAAGACTTTTCAAAGAATAGAACATCTTGAATTATAGGGTTTAATAATCTAACCACTTACATGATATTTGTTATAGAAGATTATATTTTCCACTGACTCTGAAAAGACAGGCACTGATTTCTTCTGCAAGTAATTTCAACCTATAAATGTTGAGTGAGTTTGTAATTTTGCTAAAGTATTTTGACCTCTCTCTCCTATAGATAGATAGATAGATAGATAGATAGATAGATAGAATGAGCGAGCTTGTGTTGGCAGCTCTATCCAGGCAAAATACGAAGCATCATTTTCTCCACATTGGAGAGCTGTTTCTAAAGCATGTGAACATGGTCATGTCACTCCCATGCTTTAAACTCATCAGTAATTTTTCTTTGCTCTTTGTATAAAGTCAAATGCTCTTAACCTGTTTTTATGAAGCTCTGCATATTCTTACTGTAACTATTTTTACAGCATTAACCAACTAATCTCAATTCCTTTTGGATACTCCATTTTCTTTTTTTTTTTATTTATTTATTTGACAGATAGAGTTAGACAGTGAGAGAGAGAGACAGAGAAAAAGGTCTTCCTTCTGTTGGTTCAACCCCCCAAAAGGCCGCTACAGCCAGCGCTGTGCCGATCTGAAGCCAGGAGCCAGGTGCTTCCTCCTGGTCTCCCACATGGGTGCAGGTGCCCAAGCACTTGAGCCATCCTCCACTGCCTTCCCGGGCCACAGCAGAGAGCTGGACTGGAAGAGGAGCAGCCTGGACTAGAACCCAGCGCCCATATGGGATGCCGGTGCTGCAAGCGAAGGAGTGAGCCACGGTGCTGGCCCACTCCCTTTCATTTTCTTTTCCCCAAGATTGTCATATACAATTGGTTCTTTGCCTTGAATAATTTTTTCTTATCCTCTCTATCCTGTTACTCTTCCCTGTCAGGATATTAGTGTGACAATCTCTGGCTCATTCTTTATATTTCAACCCAGATATTCCTTCTCCATCCCTCTGTGCACGCAAAGCCTCTCCTACTTCCCCCAACAAATACTTGTCACACCATGTCCTCATTCACCTTCCTACATTACCCCCTAGACTGGAAGAACAATAGAGTCAGAGGTCATATTAATAAATATTAATAAATAAAATCCCAATAACAGCTAGCATTTCTAAACACATGCTACTCATTATGCTAAGTGCTTAATGTGGTACACCTCATTTAGTTCTCCCAATATCTGTATCCATTACCAATAGAATGTGATGTACCAGCTTAAACACTAAAATAAAAATTGTGTATTTTTCTATGTGTGCATGTGTGTGTGCTAGGGGTACATGCTTTTATTAATTCACAGAATCAAAGGAGTAGCTCAACAACCAGGCTATGGAATGGTTGAGGGAAGTCCTTGGGATCTAGGAGAGTAGGAGGATCTACTGGGTACTACCCTCTGAATGGCTCTTCATAAACAGTTCCCACTTGAAAATACCTCAAAACTTCATGACAGAGGGAGGAATAATTCTGAAAAAGAAAACAGATGAGGAAGAAGGAATGTTATGAAAAACATATAAACCATAATTTGTTCTTATTTGCTAATAATAACATTGATGCTTTAAGAGATGAAATAATTTGTTGAACTGATAATTCACAGAGACAGGCTTTATGTCAATACTATTTGTCTACAATATCCATGTTTGTAACAGCACACTCAGTTTCTGGTATAATATTGGCAGAGGGAAGACATGCTGTAAATATTTCCTGGGTGATGGAATGAAAAGATGAATAAAACTAGATAAACATGAAGATAATTGGTCAAAAATGGCTGAAGTTCAGGCTACATGGATGTCTGTTTAAGAAGGTGCAGATGGATGTGTAGGATGGCCCTACCCTTCTCTTCCAATCTTGTTTCCCCTAATTAGGCAGCTCTACTTTGTGTTTTAGCATCATATTCCATGAACTTTCCTCAATATATTTGTTTGTATTCTTTAACCAATAAAACAACTTTTTTTCCTTTGGCTCATTTAGCCTTCCTTTTGATGGGAGTCTTCTCAACTTCTGTTCTCATAAATCTTTCTCATCTGTGAATCCAAAGGAAAGCTTCATCTCTATAACATTAATTATATTGGTAATATTGATGTGTGCAGCCTGGTCATTGCATCGCAACTGATACACATGGAACAATGCATCTCACCAACTAAATTAGCATCAGCTATGGGCCGATAGATAAGGAATACACTCTACTCAATCTCCTTGCCCTCTCCCCTCCCCTCCTCACCCCTCTGTCACTCTGCCTCTAGAATGCATGAAAACACACAAATAAACATCTTTAAAAATTCAAAACAGATTGCATCTGTACCGAATATGCACAGACTTTATCCCTTGTCATTATTCCCCAAACAATACGATATAACAACACTTACATAGCATTTACATTGTATTTGCTATTACAAGAACTCAGAGATGATTTAACACATACAGAGAAAGTGCATAGGTTCTATACAAATACTACACCATTTCGTATACCGGATTTGAGCCCCTGAGGATTTTGGTGCCTGCAGGAGGTCCTCCATAGATTCCAAGGAGCAATTATCCTTGGAAGGACAGAAATCAAAGTTTAAGAGTAAGGAAAAAAAAAAAAAAAAAACAACACAGAGCAAAAGTCCAGTGTCTCAAATTCCCTTTCTTGCAATCAGGTATCCAGAAACTAGTCACAATGAAATAGAATGAAATGAAAGTCCTCATGGAATAAAGTGAAACATACAACTGACACGTATGAGAATTTACCCTACTGTCCAATGCAAGCATAAATCTTAAGTCATCCTCCTACTTAAGAATCCTTGGCAGGACAACGCGTGGACACATATCACCAGGCATCTGACCCAAGGCAATAATTAAAGCTCTTCATCTATTTCCTTTCCTCAGCCAGTCAGTGGAGTTCAGAGAAAGTTTTAAGCTGTTGTAAGATTAGATTTCCGCGAGCAGCAGGATGCGTTATTTCAAGTTCTAAAAAATGTTAAAGTGTAGCTCCAGCAGAAATCACTGATGTGAAGAATGATATTGAACACTCTATCAGGCAAAATACAACTGTGAGGAAATCTGCCCGTAACTGTGAAACATCCAACCCCTCAGAAGCGTCAAAGCATCTTTGAACATTAAATTGCAAAGGTGAAAAACCTCCAGGGCACAGGCTTCCTCCTTTCAAAAGACCCTAGGGACACTGCTTTGAAGATTTCTGAAGCCTGTGGGTTTAACTGTCTATGTGTATGTTTCTGCTCCATTTTCTTCTTTCTGTCTCTTTAAAGTCAAGACTCCTGCTGCTAGATGGAAAGCTAAAATTTCCACTTTGGATCAGTTTTCATATTCTTGAAGCCACAAGACAAATGCTGGCTGTGTGACCATGTGGTCAGTTCCTCTTTCTGCATGGAAAGGAAAGAACGAGAAGGTATGGGGTGACTTCATCAGGCACCTTAAGATGCCAAAAAAAATCTTGTGAGAGTCACCCATGAAAACTACCCATAGCTCCTTGCTACTAATTCCTCAATATAAGAAAGAGAGAGAGAGAGAGAAGGAGAGAGAGACGGAGGGTGATTTCAGGCAATCACTAATTGCATGGGCCAGGGTAGGAGAAACAGGCATGATAAAGCTAAGGCCCTCTAGGTAGAACATTAATAAGAATTTTTTGACATCATCAAACTTCCCTTATAAAGATCAGAACCAAAGCGATCTTCTGAATTTTATTAATCTTATGTCAGTATACCAATTGCATTTCCGAAGATGAAAATATGTAATATCCATGATATAAAATTATCCAACTAATACATCATTTTGTAAATATATTGAGGCTACCAAGCCATTTGCTATAATTTTATAGCAGTCAGTGCCAAACTATGTACCCTAGAAATTTCAGATAATAAATCTGCAACACAAAGCATTTCAGAGAGCAAAGGAGTGCATTTCTTGGAGTCATCCTTGTATCTGTATCACAATCATCTCCAAGATAGCCCGGAGCAGGATTTTTTCACCTTATATTAAGTGAAGCAAACCTCATTAGGGATGACATTAACAACTATCCAATACTTCAGATCTTTGAGGTCAAGAAAATTGGCTGAGCTGATGCAAGGAAGAGAAAAAAGAGAAGCTTCTTTAGCTTCTAGAAAGCAGAGACACTTAATGTAACAAAGAAGTGTTGAAATAATAGCTCGGCTCAAAACCAAAAAAGAAGAAGAAGAAGAAGAAGAAACTCCAAGTGTGAATAAGGAGTGGATGTGGAAGCCAGGGGTTAACCATAGATGAGTTCCGCCCTGAGGGACAGAAACTGAGCTGAGTGGGATGGAGCTCTGGCCCAGCATACTTGTTAAAAGACAGGCATCCCACAGGGCAACTCCAGGGAGAAAGTCACAAGAAGTTTGTCTCCCTGAGGAATATGGAGACCAAGAGCCACTCATGAGAAATCTGAACCTTTTACCCACACACACATATGACGTCTAAATTCATGATTCCCATGCACTGGTTCACACCGCAAATGCCCTCAAGAGCTGGTGTGGGACAAAGGCAGAGAACTCAGTATAAATCTCCCTCATGGGTGGCAGGAACCCAACAACTTAAACTACTCCTGCTCCCTCCCAGGGTCTACATTTGCAGGAATCTGGAGTCAAGAGCCAGAACAAAGTGTTGAACCCTGGTACTCTGCTATGGAACATATCTCAACTGGAATCTTAACCACCAAATGCCTATCCCTCAAAATTAAAAATTTTACAGGGGTGGGTGTTTGGTACAGCAGTTAAGCTGCTGCTTGGGTTTCCTGCATCCCATACAGGAATGCCTGGCTTGAGTTCCGGCTCTACTTTCAATTCTAGCTTTCTGAAAACACAACCCTGAAAGGTTGGGTTCCTATTACTGCATGAGAGACCTGGATTGAGTTCTCACCTCCTGGGAATTTGGGGCATGAACTAGAGGATGAGAGGTCTCTCTATGTCTTTCTAACTCTCAATTAAATCAATAAATGTTTTAGAAAAATTAAATTTATTTATTTGAGAGGCAGAGCTACAGAGAGAGTGGCAGAGAGAAAGGTCTTCTATCTGTTGGTTCACTCCTCAAATGGCCACAATAGCTGGAGCTGAATGGATCTGAAGCTAGGAATCAGGAGCTTCCTCCAGGTCTCCCAGGCCAAAGCACTTGAGCCATCTTCCACTGCTTTCCAAGGCCACAAGCAGAGAGCTGGATCAGAAGAGGAGCAGCCAGGACATGAACCAGCACCCATATGGGATGCTGGCACCACAGGTGGAGGTTTAGCCTACTATGCCACAGTGCTGGCCCAAAGAAAATCATTTTGAAATAAGAATTTACCAGGAAAATGATCTAGCACCAGGGAAGTCTGCTGTGCTCCCAGCAGGGGCAAAGATAAAACCATACTTTAAGAATAAAGTTGCAAGCCGGCACTGTAGCTCAATAGGCTAATCCTCTGCCTTGTGGCGCCGGCACACCAGGTTCTAGACCCGGTCGGGGCGCCGGATTCTGTCCCGGTTGCCCCTCTTCCAGGCCAGCCCTCTGCTGTGGCCCGGGAGTGCAGTGGAGGATGGCCCAAGTCCTTGGGCCCTGCACCTGCTTGGGAGACCAGGAAAAGCATCTGGCTCCTGCCTTCGGATCAGCGCAATGCGTCGGCCGCAGCGCGCCGGCCATGGCAGCTATTGGAGGGTGAACTAACGGCAAAAGGAAGACCTTTCTCTCTGTCTCTCTCTCACTGTCCACTCTGCCTGTCAAAAAAAAAAAAAAAAAAAAAGAAAAAAAAAGAAAGAATAAAGTTGCAATCAGCACACAGTAAATTCCCACTGAAAACAACTCAACCAAGAGGAGTCACACTACAAATAATAGTAATAACCAAAATTGTGAAAGTGACATGAAAAAGCAAAACAAAGACAGTCAAGGAACAACAATACTGGCAGATGTACCTTCCCAAGAAGTCAAGATAACAGAACTGTTTCAAAGAGACTTTGGAAAGATACTTGTTGCCTCGGGTAGTCACTGACAATTGACTGTTGTTGTTAACTGATAAGTTAACAACAGGAGTCACTATGCACTAACCTCCCATACAGGACCCCTGTCCTCAAAGAGCTGTATGATAATTATGTCTAAGTGCTAGCAAAAGATGTATCATTCTTGGGTGTTGCTTTAAAGTTAAATTAAGTTTCTAAAAAAATTAAATTAACTTCAAGATGCAATGACTTTGAATAGCCCTTGTCTTGAGTGTTGAAGAACAGGTTTTTTTTGTCTCTTTCATGCAATTTGTTGAACTCTTTACTTAGTGTAGAGTTGGCTTTCTGTGTATAAAGTTAATTGAAAATGGATCATAGTGGAGAATGGGACTGCGAATGGGAGAGGGAAGAGAAGGAGGGGTAGGACAGTGGGTGGGAGGGCAGGTATGGTGGGAAGAATCACTACATTCCTAAAGTTGTACTTACGAAATGCATGAAGTTTGTATTCCTTAAATAAATAAAAAAGAAAGATGCTTGTCCACAATGTTTAAAGGAAGAAAGAAATATGATAAGATTCTGATGGTGTGGGAGAGAAAAAAAAATCCTTTGTAAGAACAAGAAAGATATTCTTGAAACTAAATGTATGTCCATAGAACTCAAAAACTCAAAGAGAAATTTAAATTTAGAACAAGCAAGGAACAGTGATTGGTAATGGCTGAATTGTATTTACTCAAGAGTCATATGTTGAAATTCTAACCCCCAGGATGTCAGTTTGGGACTGTATCTGAAAATAGGTCCTTTAAAGAAGTGACTAGGTTAAAATGAGGCCATCAGAATGGACATTTGTTCAGCATGACTGGTTTCCTTATGAGAAGAGGAAATTTAGACCCACAAAGATACCAGGAAGCCTGCAAACCAAGCAGGGGCTGAGTGAGGCTGGGGAGAAGGTGGCCATCAGCAAGCAGAGGAGGGAGGCTGCAGGACAAAGCAGGCCTGCTGATCCCTAGCTTTAGGAGGTGGGCTTCCAGAGCTGTGAGAACTAAGTTTCTGTTGTTGAAGTCACACTATCTATGATATTTTGCTATGAAAATTGCAGCAGACAGAGATAGAGATGGAGAGGTATTAGAACATCAACCAAGGGCTGGCACTGTGGCATAGAAGGTTAAGCCTTCACTGGCATCCCATTTGGGCAATGGTTTGAGTCTTTGGCTGCTCCACTTCTGGTCTAGTTCCCCATTAATGTGCCTGGGAAAGCAGCAGAAGATGGCTCAAGTGCTTGGGCCCCTGCACACATGTGGGAAACCTAGAAGAAGCTCCTGGCTCCTGGCTTCAGCCTGGCACAGCCCCAGCTGTTGCAACCATTTGGAGAGTGAACCAGTGGATGGAAGACTTTCTCTCTCTCTCTGTCTCTCTGTCCCTCTCTCTCTCTTTGCCTCTATGTATTTCTGACTTTCAAATAAATAAATAATATCTTTTAAAAAAAGAATATCAACCACAATGGGGCCCAGAGGATAAAAAAGAAAACAAAATGAAGAGACCTGGAGGATAAAAATGAGAAGATGTAGCATATGTCTTATAAGCGTTTCACAAGGAGGGAGTGGGGGAATGAAATATGTAGAAGAAAATTGTAGACTTTTTCCCAAATTGAAAAAGGACATGAGGCTTATAAATTGTAGTACATTAAGTAAGGTGGATAAAATCAGTGCTCAAGGCTGCGACTATAAAACATGAAAGACAAAGACAAAATCTCAAGTGCTATCACACAGCAGAAAACCACCTTCTGAGGTATGACAATTATAATTTCAAGCATTAGATATCCTAAAGCATCAATAATTGTTAGAACAATGAAACAATATTTTCAAACACTGAGAAAAAGTGACTGTCAACTTAAAATTGTATAAGTACCTGATAGTGATTTAACAATAAAGACACAATAAGATATTCTGGATTATAAAAATATGACAAGGGTTCACTACTCACAGACAGTCACTGAAAATGCTCTCAGTTGTATAGAGAAAGACTAACCAAAGATGAGAAAAGCTTAGCAGAAAATGTATGAACTTAGTGATAACTGAAAGCACTTACTGTAAATACCAATAATCATTTTGATTATGACTAATTTTGAAGGTTAAGATTGTGTACCAGTGAGACACGAGATAATAACAACAACCTTGAACGTGACAAGAAGGGCAGTGCACTTAAAATAATCTATGATTCAGCAGGGAGATTAAGATCCCAGTTATCCCTATGGAATGCATGAAATGTGTTCTCTTTATATTAATAAACAATAAATTTTTAAAAATAAGAAAATCCTGGTTATCTTTAGATATTTTAAAAACGAATATAAAATTTTAGGGATAACTACTCATGTACTGGAAATAAAATGTATTATTTCCAAATTAGTGAAGAATAAATAAAAGAGAATGAAAGTGAAACAATGTATCAGGACAGGAAAGAGGAGCAAGTAAAATTATGGCAGCAAAAATCCATACACATAGACACACAAATGTACTTCTCCTTGCAAGTTTCATTTTTAGGTATTTATTTCCATTTTATTAGAAAGGCATAAAGAGGGAGGCAGACAGAGAGAGATCTATCTGCTAGTTCACTCCCCAAAAGTCCACAACATCCAAGGCTAGGTCAGGCTGAAGCCAACATCCCAGAAGTCAAACCAGATCCCCACGAGGGAGGCAGGGAGCCAAGTACTAAGCCATCACCTGCTGCCTCCCAGAGTGCTCACTAGCAGCAAGCTGGATTGGAAGTAGAAGAGCTGAGACTCAACCAGGCACCTGGTTTACAATGTGGGCATCGCAAGCAGTGACTGAACCACAGTGCCACACACCCACCCCTCCTCCAGCAGTGCAGTTTGTGATGAATATAGTAGTCAACACAGAGAAACCCAGGAGGTAAAATGGCAAGGGAGAAGGGGAAGTGACAGAATAATAGGTGAGGTCTAATTCAGACTGAGTCTCCCTTATTCAACATGCTTGGGACCACAAGTGTTTCAGATTTCAGATTATTTTGGATTTTATAATATTTGTATATACATAATGAGATATTTTGGGAGTGGGACCAAAGTCTGAACATGCAAGTCACTTATGTTTCATACTTAATATATACCTTACACACATAGCATGAAGGTAATTTTATATAATATTTTAAAAATTTTTTGCAATGAAACAAAATTTGTGTACATTGGACCAACAGACTACGGCATCATGATGACCCTTGAAAATTTCAGATTTGGGAGCATTTAGGATTTCAGATTTTCAGATTAGAGATGTTCAATCTGTAAGACTGATATACACCAAACAAGACCATACGTGAGTATATATACCTTCACACACAACTGGAAAATATGTTCCAAATTCATTGCCATGGTTGGCTTTCTGGAAATAGTGAAATGCCACAAGCCTGAACGAAGGAAACTGTAATTTAACTGACAATGTCTCTTTCTTTGAATATAAACCAAATCAAAATCCAATTTAGAAAAACAAAAAAAATCTTCTGAATTAGAAGGAAAGAAAAGAGGTAGAGAGGGAGGATAGGAGAGAGGGAAGGAGTAAAGGAAGCTGATTTGAGTGGTGCCTGAAGCCAGATATCCAAACCCAGGATGGTCAGTGTGGAGCAAGAGCATCCAGGGGTCCTGGGAGAGAACAGCTGTGGAACTTGCATCAGTATTCCCTTAGCACACTGACTGCCAGGGATCACCTGCTCTGTAGAGACTGGAAACTGGCTGATTATATGGGAACATAGTGTGTCCTTCATGGTCTGTTTTGTGCAAGCATGGATAGTAAATTGCATAGTTGGTTATTTTTTTAGATCCTGATTTAGGTGAACTATGATGAACTGTATATAAAAAAAATGGCCTTTCTTTAAAGAATAGTGAAAACTCCAATATAAGCCTAGACACAAAGGGATGGAGAGCTGCACAAGTATTATCAGAAGGACCAGGACAACCATGAAGCAGAAAAGCTTAAAACAAACTTTGAAATCAGAACAAGACTTTTCTTTCAGCTAATCTTGATGTAATGCTTTTATTGTAATTTAAAGAGAGAGACTTAGTTTCAGACATATCTGGTTAATAACTAGTACAAATACCTATAACCTTGCTCAGTGAGTAATATATAATGGTCTCATAGATTGCCAAGGTTGCTTTCTCTTGGTGATGTGAGTAAGGGGAGAGAAAGTGCTCTAAAACAATTTGCATTTGGGGTTGCTTTCATATTTACTTAACAAAACCAAAATGTACCAGGCAAGTATGCCAAGGTTAGCATACAACAAAACTCAGCATTTGGGGTAAAGGCGTGGCTAGTGCGTGGAGGCTTGGCTGTGCTTGTTGCCTCTGAAGACACTGAGGACTATCTGTCCACCCAAGAGGCTAATCCTTCAAAGGAAGGGAACAGCAGTTAGGAGGCTCTGGTCCTTGTTGCTTGGCCCACTTATCACTCTCCTGTGGTTACAGGCAACCACTAGTGCAAGGAATTCAGCTGAGAGTCTGCCACAGGAAGAACTAAGGCATTGAACTCAGCAGAGTCTGGTTCAAAGAAGAGGTGCCCTAGGCATGAGATACAACATGTCTTCAGAGTGCAAACATGGGAGAGGCATGGCAGAAGCTATCCAGGCGGGAGCTCAGGGAGCCAGAGGATGAGTGGACCATTGATGGCTTGGAACAAAGTCACTGGCACATTTCAGAGGGAGTACTCCCTACCCATACCAAGAAGGCAGAGGCAGCTGGGCTTATTTATCAACAGCAGTGAGACTGTCATCTGTCACACTCTCCTTTCTGCTCAGATGCCAAAGGAATAAGGCAGAGAAGGGAGAGAGAGGATGGGAGAGGACACATTGGGGTCTCAGTCCCATTCCAAGATCCCCCAATGTCCCCATCCTCACTACATTAGAGGTAGGAGAAGAGCTTCAACTCAATAGGCAGAGCTGGTAGTATAGTTTCTGAGGCCCAGTGCAAAATGAAAACACTGGTCCCCGCCTTGTTTTAACTTGTGAAGAATTTCAAGATGCTGATAGCAGAAGAGCCAAGCACAGGACCTTGTGTTACTGCATGCGTTGCTCAGCCACAAAGTTGAACCTAAGAACATGAGCCTCGAGTCTAAACAAAACCAATTCATGAACACCAGAATAAAACCAGGAGTTTTGGAAAAGCTATGGAATCTGGAAGATATTTCCTGAAGGAAAAATAAGCCACACTTGGTCCTCTGCCGAAGCTGCTCATTAAATGATTAAATCAGGCTCAATGGCAAGATTCTGCACTTCACAGCACATCCTTTTTATAGACACAAGGTCAAGAGACTGTGTCAGGAAGAGGGAGCCTGACACACAATATTTAAGATGAAGGAGAAATCACACAAGTTGAGTTTTCTCACACTTCTTTCTTCAGAAATCCTTTTTTTAAAGACTTTTTATCTGTTTAGTTTCAAATTTGCAAAGCAAAAATTGTGAAGTAGTACAAAGAGTTCCTATATCTCCTGCACTCAGCTTCCCCTATTATTAACATCTCCTATTAATATAATATGTTTGTCACAACTAATGAACCACCCCCAACTTCTCCTTTTTTTTATTTAAACTCCCTCTGTCCTTCCCACCCCTCCAAACCTCTGGCAATCAATATTCAGAGTGAAGGGTTTTTCTTTTTTCTTTTTAAAGATTTATTTATTGTATTTGAAAGTCAGAGTTACATGGAGAGAGGAGAAGAGGGGCGGGGGGGAGCTTCTATCCACTAGTTCACTCCCCAACTGGCCACAATAGCCAGAGCTGCGCCAGCCCGAAGCTAGGAGCTAGGAACTTCTTCTGGGTCTCCTATGTGGGTGCAGGGACCCAAGGACTTGGGCTATCTTCTACTGCTTTCCCAGGCCATAGCAGAGAGCTGGATAGGAAGTAGAGCAGCCAGGACTGGAACCAGTGCCCAAGTGCCCATATGGGATGCCGGCACTGCAGGTGGTAGCTTTACCTGTTAGGCCACAGGGCCCCAAGTGAGGCTTTTTCTAGCTCCCACATACACTGCATGGCATGTGTGCTAAGCACCATTGTGTATTGGTTAAGTGCAGAACAAACTCTCTGCGCTTCTCACTCCATTGTGTAACTTGTTTGGCCTCAGTGCTTTGGTTGTGCTCATGAAACCCACAAAGATGTCTCTGCCTCTACACATCTACAGTCAGCTCCATAAAATCCATGTGCATGGGTTGGTATCTGGACTGGGAAGATTTTAGAGGAAAGAGAGTATGTAAGTTATATCCCTTAGAGAAAGCCATTGTATTTAGACTTATTCTTAGCTCAGTGTACTAAAAATTGACAAACTTTTTATAAAGTAAAATCTTGATGTAAATCGAAAGCATGCAAATATCTAGTCTTAATGGAGATCTAGGATGAAGTTTTAAACATGCAATTCAATTGATTGATTCTCTTATTCTAAGCATGTTACAGAGAGTTCTCAATGGAGAAATTAAAGATTATATCCCGCTCCACTCCTGCATCACCATGTTGTATTTGGCAGATAAGAGTCCTCTAAAATTCCATGAAAATGTCTTGGTGGAGCTGCTCCATTAAGTGGGTATTCAGGGGAGCAGGGCAGTCTAAGAGTGCAATATTTTGAGTCTGGCAGATCCTGATTTAGATTTACTTTACCCCCTACATGGCCTTGGGCAGGTGTCTTCTTAAACTTTTCAAGCCCCAGTTTCTTCATCTGTAAAATACAGATACAATTTATCTTCCCAGAGAGCTGCTGTTAATATTAAATAAGAATTCCTCTTCTAGCCATAATACAGGCTGCATAACTATCTCACATTACAAAACACCTTAAAATTCTAGATAAAATCGGGAAGTGAGAAGGGTGGGCGTTTGGCACAGTGGTTTTCCCATAGCTTGATAGGCCTCCATCCCATGTTGGAATCCCTGGGTTCGAGTCCCAGCTCTGCTCTTTGTTCCAGCTTCCCGCTAGTGTGCACCCTGAGAGGCAAAAGATGATGGTTCAAGTCGTTGCTTTGCTATCCATGGGGGAGACTTAGATTGAGTCCCAGTCTCCTGTCTTTGAGCAGGCCCAGACCTGGCTGTTGTGGACATTTGGGGACTGAATCAGTGGATAAGAGATCGATCTATCTGTCTTTAAAATAAATAAGTAATAAGTAAATAAGACAAATGGAAAGTGAGAACACAGACAGATGCAGAAACAAAGAGGGAAGCTGGGAGCCAGAGTGTAAACAGAGGCTGAAACCTGGCCGACCTCACAGATGCCCTCCCAGGCTTACACGGTACCACCTGGGTAGAGGACACGACCCAGGGCCTGCAGAATGACACCTGGACGAAAGCCTGTGACCGAATCCCATAGTAGACTGGATACAAGCTACCTTAGTGCGAGGAGAGAAAAGGAAGAGAACAGCTTATCTCTGCGCAGGCTCCACACAGGGACCTTTCTTTCCTGTCACTCAGGTTCTGCTCAGACATCGCCTCCTCCATCTCCCTCCATTCCTTCCCTTGCTCTGTTGTCTCTACAGCATTTGCTACTGCCTGTCATCCATGAGTATGCAGACTCCTTTCCCTCACTACATCCTCCACCTACAACACGGTGGGCTCACAATACAGATTTCCAGTCAAACCCAGTGTTCAAATCCAGCTGTCAAATCAATATAGTAGCACTCGTTCTCTAGGAGAAGAATTTTAATATTTAATAATCAAATGGGAGCAATGCAAACATTTTGACTTAAGACCATTCAGATCAATATCTACCTGAATATAGAAAGAGCAGCAAGGTTTCTCAATGAGTTTTAAATATCCCCAAATGTGTCAGAAGGGTTGATTGAAACAGCCTACCTTGTCCCGCTGCTGTTTCTGAGACAAATAACTGACAATTCACATTATGTAAGCCAGGCACAGAAAAACAAACATCACGTGTTCTCACTCATATGTGGAAGCTGAAGTTGATCTCACAGAAACAGAGGGTGGAATACAGATTACTGGAGACTGGGGGGAGGAGGGTAGCAGAGAGAGGAGATGGCGTGAGGCCAGATAACAGGTACCTAAATACAGTTAGGTAGGTGGAATAAGTTCTAGTGTCCCTGGCACAAAAAGGCTGTTAGGGAGTGTGGGGGACAGTGAATCCAGGTTCTTATCACCAGAACATGAAGAAATTTGATGCCAAAATGCAGATGAAGGTTACCAGAGGAAGATTTATTAGTTAAGCAAAAGTACACACTCAAGACAGAGTGCAGGTAAGATCCAGAGTGAACTATACCACCCCTCACCTCCTAAGTTTCAGCGCCATCTCTTTCTAGGACCTGGAAATGTGGTGATTTGGTGGAATTTTCCAGGAAAGGGTGGAGATTTCCAGGAACTGAGTGAATGGCCATTTTCTGTTTTTTGTTTGTTTGTTTCTTTGTATTGTTTTGTTTTTGTTTTCGTTTTAGGAAGTCTCAGAAGCGTCATAGCATCAGATTCATGGTGGGAGTAATTTTATTATAATGACATTATAATAGGCTGTAGCTCATTGTGGGGATGCAGTCAGTGTCAGCAGCCCTCTAGGATATTTTTTGGCTGGCTTGGCTTTCAGTGCTGGCTTTGCTGCAATACGGACTTCAGGTTTCTGGCCGTGGGAGGCGTTTCCTCCATCTCCATCTCTGATTCCCATTTCCTTACCTCCAATGAGGTGACTACAGCATATCACAACTTATTACAGAGGTCATAAAGAACTAGAAAAGGAGTTCATAGATACCAAGTGCAAAGATGATACATGTCTTAAGGTGCTAGGAATGCTAATTACCCTGATTTGAGCATCATATACATGTATTGAATTATTACACCACACCTCAAAAAATACGTATGTGCAATTATTATGTGTCTGTTAAACTTTTTAACATTAAAAAAATAAAATAAGAGGCACGGGGGAGGCCTGTGAAGGGGAAGGGCAACACAATTCCCATCTGGCAGTCACTGAGCTTGGCTCTAAACCTTTCCCCTTGCCATGAGGACCCTTGTTCTGCTGGGCACCAGTCCACAGCTGCAGGCAGCAGAGGTGACAGACTCCATGGGAGCAGCAGGTAACTGAAACATTTATTTTAAACCTATGTTATGTATTTCTTGATTTTAAAGTATCTACTGCATGTGCCAAAAACACTTGAAGAAGACTTGGTGCCTACCCTCCCAACTCCACAGAGATCCTTACCCACTTCTGCTTCCCTCCATTGACTCCTGAGGGTGATTTTGTGTCTAGTTTGCCCCTGTGAATCACTTTCCAGACTCAGCACCTGTGCCCATGCACCATTGTTCTCTGTCACCTGGAAGTTACTGGGCTAGAGCTGGTGTATGTTGGGAGATACAGATATACTTGGGCTGACTCCTCACAGCCACTTCAAAGAAAGGTGGTAAGGTGGAGACAAGTACCTAGAGCAGGGGTTCTAGATCTGGTTCCCTGGGCAGCCACATCATTGTGGCCACCTGGAACTTGTTAGAAATGCAACTGATAAAGGGTTAACATCCAGAATTTATAAAGAGCTCAAGAAAGTCAACAACAACAAAACAAACAACCCTGTTAAGAAATGGGCAAAGGACTTAAACGGCATTTTTTCAAGAGAGGAAATACAAATGGTCAACAGACTCTTGAGAAAATACTCACGATCACTAGTCATCAGGGAAATGCAAATCAAAATCACAATAAGGTTTCACCTCTCTACAGTTAGAATGGCTCACAGACAGAAATCAACAAATGACAAATGCTGGCAAGGATGTGGGGGAAAGGTACCCTGGTCCACTGTTGGTGGGAATGTAAACTGGTGGGTGCAGCCACTGTGGAGGACAGTATGAAGATACCTCAGAAATCTGAATATAGACCTACTATATGGCACAGCCATCCCACTCCTAGGAATTTATGCAAATCAAAAGAAATCAGCATATGAAAGAGTTATCTGCACCCCCATGTTCATTGCAGCTCAATTCACAATAGCTAAGATATGGGATCAACCCAGATGTCTATCAGCTATTGACTGGATAAAGAAATTATGATATATGCACACTATGGAGTACTATTCAGCTATAAAAAATATGAAACCTTGTATTTTGCAACAAAATGGATGCAGTTGGAAAGGATTATACTTAGTGAAATAAGCCAGTCCCAAAAAGACAGATAACATGACTTCCCTGATATGAGGTAACAATTAGAGCACCTGAAATGTGATGTATTGGAGTGAAATAGACAACGTGAGATTCGATAACTGTTTATAGCCCTTGTCTCTTCCATGGAGGAACAGTGTTTTTGTTTTCTTTTTCTTTTCTTTCTTCTTCATATTATTTGTTGAAATAGTGTAGGGTTAACTATATTATCAATAAGTAAACTGAAACTAGGTATTTATAAAAAATTAAAAGTGGGAATGTGAGAGGGAGGAGGAAGAATGGTTGAGTATGGTGGGAGGGATGGGAGGGGGGATGTCAGTATGTTCCTAAGTCTGGATATATGAAATACATACAAAGAAAGGAAGGAAGGAAGGAAGGAAGGAAGGAAGGAAGGAAGGAAGGAAGGAAGGAAGGGAAAGAAAGAGGAGAAGAGAGAAAGAAATGCAAAATCTTGCTCCCTCCTCAGATATCCTGATGTAGAAACTCTTGGGAGGACCCAGCAACCAGTGTTGTAGAAAGCCCCAGGCAATTCTGATTCTCAGGTTTGGGAATTATTGGCCTAGCAGATGGGCATGTCTGAGCAGCAGCTGCTCTTAGAATGAAGGAATCTCATATTCTTTTGAATTAAGAGTCTATTTGCTAACTGAGTTTGGCTCATATGAGGTATATAAACTGCACCCTCACAGCCAATACCTCTACTTGACTCAAAACTGAGACAGAAAGCCCAAATTCTGCCAAAGACATCCCAGGCTACCACTACCAATTGATTGGCATGGCCTGTGGATTGACACTTACCTGCCACCTGACAAAGGCTCTCTCCTTGACCCAACTTCAGACAGGATCTTCTGACCTCTCTTTTGGACCAGGCCTCACCCCCGAGCTCTGTGTATGGCCCACAGAGCCCAGATTTAACAAGCATCTTGATAAGTGAGTTCAGGAATACTTTCCCTACACTTGGTATCCATCAGCTTCCTCATCCCCACCTTTGCTGTTTGAATATCCGGCCTTCCTTTAGCAAGGATCACCCTACTCAGTGCTTTTCTATCCAATGCTCTGGTCTCTCTGCCCTTTGACTATAAGTCTCCACCTCCTTTCACTACATTTGAAGTTTACCTTGTTTTTTTCGGTATGTTTTATTTTTAATATTTTTATTTATAGAAAAGGAACAAATGTCATATATTTTTATACACAGTTTTAAGAGCATAGTGATATTCGCCACTGTACCCTCCCTCCTTCTTCCTTTCTTATTTTTCTCTTTAATTTTTGCAATGACATCCATTGAACTTACTTAATAACCACATGCTTAACCTTTCACTAAATACAGAATTCAATAGCTAGTAAGTAGTAAAACCACTCTTTATCAAGGATGTAGACAAGGGCTAAAAACAATAATCCAATCTCAAAATGACAATTTCACTTATGTAAATTACATTTTTTATACTCTGTATATTAGTTACCATAGATCAGGGAAATCATATAATATTTGTCTATGGGAGATTGGCTTATTTCACTAAGCATAATGGCCTCCAATCACATCCATTTTTGTTTTTAGCTTGGTTTTTTGAAAGCTGCTCTCCCATTATAATGGTACTGAAAAAAAATCTGTCTTCATTGCCACAGCCAGTGTTCAGCTCTGTTCCTCTTTGACACACTGTAATCAGTGGCAAACAAAACTTAGGGAGATCTATGCTATCAGCTACATGGTACTGTAGTCCAGGTTAGAAAGTGAGCTCAAAACAAGCTGGGAGTTTTGAACTAACTGACCTTCACAAAGTCTTCCTTCTCCAGCCCTATCATAGCCAACATACCTGTGTATACATATTTAAAATAACAACTGCAGTGAGGAAACTAACAATGGATGCAAATTCATTTAGTGCTCAAAAGATCTTATGAAGAACTAGATTCCTTCATTGCTCTTGGGAAAGTCCCCAATGGCCTCCTGACTCCTAGACTAATGGCTCATGTTCCACTTTAGGCAAAATTGGGTTTTGTCACCACCATCTTCAAAGGCCTGAGTTCTGTCTCACTGGTGATTTCCATATGATTCTTTCTGAGCACCAAGTTCTACTTTGAAATACATTCATGTGACCTACTTTTGTCTCAGAGAACCTAATTACTATAATAGCACAGGCTGCCTAAAAGGAAAATGACCAGAGTTCCTTAAATGACAAAAATTTAATTTGAAGAACTTAAGAGGAAGAGAGAGGTAAGGTCTTTAGAAGGTTCGCAAAGGAGGCTCATCAGCTCAAATGCAAATGACATTTGACTTTCTGGAAAAGGAAATGCATTGCATTGGATTTTAATTCAATTTTTATACTTCATGTACTCTAATTTTCCCCCACATAATAGTTACATAAATTTTAAAGACCAAAAAGGAAAGCAATTTTCCCTTCTCTAAATCAAAGATAAAAGCCGGTGTGCTTTGGAATTAATTTCAAAAAGCATGGGGTGAATTTGGCTAATAGACCCTTCTGTATTTGCATCAGATATTTCATGAGAATTTATTTTTCATTCAGTTGAAATCAAAGTGCGCTTGCTTTCTGAAGGTTAGGAGAGAATTAGCACCATTCTCTGGTGATCTATCTAGAAAATGTCTCCGATAAATTTGGTTCAACTCTGCCATTCCTGAGACGAACAGAGCTAGAAAAGAAAGCCATGCTGCTGTTAGGCCAGAACAGATGTTTCTAGTCATGGATGAATGAGGGTGCATTCCAGAGATACACTCCTAGGGAATCCATCTGGGGAATACACAGCCAAAAGGCATTTGCTGATCGGAAGAGGTGAGTACTCTGAGCTTGCTTGGCCCTAGCTTGACCCAGTGCCCACAGGCGCAGAAACTCAGGACACTCCCTCGCACCTCAACGCATGGCTGCCAACCCTGTCCTCTGCCTTCCTAACCCAAAGCTGCGTGGTGGCCTCTCATGGTACCCACTCAACATTGTGACCAAGACACAGCACCAGACATGTGCCAGGTGGGCAACCCATGAGAGACATAAAGCAGCTTACAGGCCTCCCACTTCTGCCCTGGAAATGTTTGTATCCTGTCTCACTTTCTATGCCAGGGAGCAAAGAGCTCCTTTCAGACACTATAAGGTCTCTATTCAGTTCAAACAACTCAGGCATATTTGCAAGTCAGCATGAGGAATGTTTTGGATGTAGAGGGCCTGCCTTTGCCCCTAAGAAGACTACTCAGAACTAGTCCTCAGAGCGATAGCTGCAGAAAATTCTCTTTGGCAGGGAGGGATCTCAGGTGCCTTTGCCACTCTCCATGCAACAGTAGAGCACTAGCTAGGTGAGGAAGAAATGTTCATAGTAGTCCTGGGTTGAAAAAATAGTGGTGCAACTATACAAAGATAGTCTTAAAAAATAGATTTAGTTATTCGAGAGGCAGAGTTACAGATTGAGAGAGGGAGAGACATAGAGAGGTCTTCCACCCGCTGCTTCACTCCCAAGATGGCCTCAATGACTGTACCTGGGCCAATCTGAAGTCAGGAACCAGGAGCTTATTCCAAGTCTCCCACATGAGTGCAGGGGTGCAAGCACTTGGGCCATCTTCTACTGCTTTCCCAGGCCATAGTAGGGAGCTGGATTGGAAGTAGAGCAGCTGAACTTGAACCAGTGCCCATATGAGATGCTGGCATTGCAGGTGGAGGCTTAACCTACTACACTACAGTGCCACCCCCTACAAAGATGGTCTTTAAAAAAAAAGTTATTTATTTTTTAGAAAGGCAGAGCAAGAGCAAGAGAGAGAGAGAGAGAGAACGAGAGCAATCTGGATTGGAATTGGAGTAATAAGGACTTCAACAGACTCTGATGTGGGATGCTGCTGTTTCAAGCAGCAGCTTAAAATCCTGCACCACAACACTGACCCCTCTGAGACAGTATTGATATATACACAATAAAGATCTCACTACAGAGACCCTCTGCTTTGCAGCCTGTGGTCAGTAGCACGACCTGGGAGAGCAAGAGCCCTCAGAGAAAGGAAATGCCTCCTTTCTTGCCCTCTCTATTGTCTTTGCATTCTCCCTTCTTTCTGTCCTTGACATGACCTTTGCATCTGGATGCTCTCGAGACTCAGGCTCTGGAGTAACTGTCAGAGGAAAGCAACTCACTGTAACAATTATAAGCAACATGTTAGGCACATAAGTATGTGATCTTAGCGCCTCTCAAGGGGCACAATGTTGGGTACACTAGGGTGAGAGGCCATCAAGAACATAAGACATGGCAACTTTAAGGGTGTGTTGTGGTGATGACAGAAGTTATACACAGAGGGTAGGCCATCTGGCTCAGCAGGTGGCTATGAAGTTCGAAAGCAATGAAAGTCGATTCCAATTCACTAACTATCATCGGCTACCATTATGTTGAGGTTGATTCTTCCTGAGAGGAGGAGTGCAATGGGAGCAAGAGGTGTGGCGTCACCACACAGACACCAGGAGTCAGGTGAAAGTGGGCCAGAGGCAAGCAGCCCACAGACTCATTTATTTCAATTGGTACAGCAGCTTATATAACTGAGGCAGCCAATCTGGTCTGTTGCACTTCCAATCCAGCTCCCTGCTATTGGCCTGGTAAAAGCAGTGGAAGACAACCCAAGTGTCTGGGCCCTTGCCACCCATGCGAGAGACCTGGATGAAGCTCCTGGTTTTGGCCTGTCCCAAGTTCTGGCTGTTGTGGCCATCTGAGGAGTGAACCAGCAAATGGAAGATCAGTCTCTCTCTGTGTGTCTTTCCCAATCTCTGTGTAACTCTAACTTTCTAAATAAATAAATAAATTTTAAAAGAATCAACTCAAGAAAAAAAAAACACATGAAAAAAGAATTAAGATTTTTAAGTTGGAAAGAATTTGAAACTGAAATAGTGAAATACCTGGAACCAAAAGCTGATTTGTTTTTTTTTTGTTTTGTTTTGTTTTGTTTTGTTTTGACAGGCAGAGTGGACAGTGAGAGAGAGAGACAGAGAGAAAGGTCTTCCTTTGCCGTTGGTTCACCCTCCAATGGCTGCCGCGGCCGGCACGCTGTGGCCGGCGCACCATGCTGATCTGATGGCAGGAGCCAGGTGCTTATCCTGGTCTCCCATGGGGTGCAGGGCCCAAGCACTTGGGCCATCCTCCACTGCACTCCCTGGCCACAGCAGAGAGCTATCCTGGAAGAGGGGCAACCGGGACAGAATCTGGCGCCCCAACCGGGACTAGAACCCGGTGTGCCGTTGCCACAAGGCAGAGGATTAGCCTAGTGAGCTGTAGCGCCGGCTCAAAAGCTGATTTTTAAAAATCCTATTGAAATAAACAAAATTACTAGCAAACAATAAAAAACAAATGCAAACAAAAAAAAGATAAGAAGACAAAATCAACCCAGAAATGATGAAGAATTGATAAACAGACATTCTGTGGCTAAATTTTCCAAATGATAGGCAAGTGTGCAAATCATATTAAAGAGAAAATTAAAACATAAACTCACCTAGTATACCAGTGATGCTGGTAGCTGTGTTGTGAGACATGCCTTGAACTCTCTCCAAGGGGTAGACTCTCTGAATCCAGACAATAAACAAAGGTCTGTATTTTCCATATCATTCAGCACAAGCAGAAGTTGCAGAATACGTTCTCATACAGGCTGAGTATCTCCTTTTCTGAAATGCTTGGAGCCACAAATATTCCAGACTTCAGATTTTTTGTAATATTTGCATATACATAAAGAGACACCTTGGTGATGGCACCCAAATGTGAATGTGAAATTCATTTATGCTTCATATACACTTTACACACAGTCTGAAGGTGATTTTACACAACATTGTTAGTTTACCTGTATCTTGATTATGATCCAGCTCATGAGATCAGGAGTGGAATTGACCACTTGGGGCATCATGTCAACAGAGTAAAGTTTCAGATTTTGGAAAATTTTAGATTTTCAATTTTAGAATTAGCAATGTTCAGCTTGTATCTTCTGATATTTTTATACTTTATAAGATAGTTTTGAATATATATAGAGGTATCTAAAAAGTTTGAGGAAAAGGGAATTGAAAGACAAGTTTATTTTAGCACAAAATTTTTAAATCCATGCATAGTTTTTTCATAATATGCATTTTTCATTAACTGCTTGAAGACGTCATGTATTAGGTTATTTGACATTAAAACAGAACAAGATAAGAGATTCCAAGATGGCCGAATAGGGAAAAGACGGGCTGACTTTGACCAGGGGAAGATAACAAAAGAAAAGCGGAAGAAGTATATTCCTAGGGGAGAGCTGGAGAGACGTTTGCATCAGAAACTCCACAGAAAAAAAAACATGCAGCAGGGAGTGGTAACACCACCCATGACACCCACAGCCAGGGGCTGGAGGAGACCCAGCTTCTGAGAGAGGTGAGAGCAGACTGCGGTAGCCCCTGTCACTGGTGATGTTGCCTGAGGAAGGACTTTGTAGATCACACTAGAGCCCTAGCAGGATCAGTGAAGGAAAAACGCATTTCTTTTTCCCCATCCCCTGACAAGAGCAACCTGCAACCAGCAGGGAGGAAGCACCATATTAATGCTTGTGGAGGCTGCTGGAGGTGCTCTTGCACATGACTAGGGGACTTTATCAGAGGGACAAATCCATGTTCCCCACTAACTTTGAGTGTGGCCTGTAGGAATGGCAGGAGATTGAGCACCACTTAGGACTGTGAGGAGCTACCATCTCCCCACCCTATCATGGACTTTTGGGCTCCAACTGCAGAGGCGGAGCACCCACAGACAGCTGGTTCTCTGAATGCCTCTGTTCTCTCCACGTATGGGGCAGGCTTGTGGGTCTGAGAGTGGATCCCCTGCACCCTGTGACCATGGGAGCCTTGTGAGCTATGAAAGGGGGAATTATGTGACTGCATGAAAGGACATGGAGTGTAGCTGGGTCTCTGGGCAATCAATGTTTCTGGCTTCAGAGGCTCAGAGGTTCCTGATAGCTGGAGCTGGGTCGTTGCAAAAGAACTTCACATACTCTTTGTGTGGTTACTGCACCTGCAAAGATAGGGTTGTACCCACTGTGGGCTAATCATGGGCATTGATCATCTAGGAAGAGAGGGGGTGAGGTTGCAATTATGCTAATAGGCATGATCCCATCCTATCCCATGTTGACGATACAGGAGATCTACCATGTCCAACTTGGGTGTCACTCTGAGATCTAGCCCCACCCTTGAGCACTGGCTGGAGCTCCTGGGCTCCTCCCAGCACAAGCCTCAGAACGTTCACTGAAGGAGCAGACATTCCACTAAGTCACAGAGGCATAGAACAAAGGTAAAAGCCATCAGAGGAGAAAATCAACAAGTGTTTCCACAAATGTTTAAAAATAAATGCAGATATACAAGAAACAAAAACAAGGAAGACAACATGA
This sequence comes from Oryctolagus cuniculus, assembly GCF_964237555.1. Lineage (NCBI taxonomy): Eukaryota > Metazoa > Chordata > Mammalia > Lagomorpha > Leporidae > Oryctolagus > Oryctolagus cuniculus. The sequence continues at coordinate 82,900,161 of NC_091440.1, forward strand.
ATCCCCAAAGGAACACAGTAACAACTCAATATTAGAATGTGAAATGAAGAGATTGATGAAATGTGTGAAAATGATTTCAAAAGACTGATCATAAGATTATTCAGAAACACAGGGAAATGGTGAGATACAGAAATTCATACAATATGTGGATGAAAGACTTTGCTGAGAGAGATTTTGAACAGAAATCAATCTGAAATATTAGAAGTGAAGAAGTCAATATGTCAAATAGAAAAAAGTGGAAATCCTGTCTTTTACAACAAAATATATGCAACTGGAAGCCATTATACTTAGTAATATAAGCCAGTCCCCAAAACACATACACCATATGTTTTCCATGATCCGAGGTAATAGATTACCTAAAATATAATGAATTGGAGTAAAATGGACATTTGGGACTCAATGTTTATAGGCCTTATCTATTCCGTTGAGGAACAGTATTTTTTTCTTAATACTACTTGTTGAACACCTTCATTAGTGTAGGGTTAAACTTATAAGTATTAAATGAACTGAAAATAGATCTTTGTAAAAACTAAGATTGGGAATAGAAGAGGGAGGGGGAAGAAGGGTTGGAGCATGGGTAAGAGGAAAGGTAAGGTCTTTTGCCATAAAATGGATGCAACTGGAAAACATTATGCTTACTGAAATAAGCATATCTCAAGAAAACAAATGTGATGTTTTCTCTGATAAATACAATATAAGCTAATATAGAATACCAATAAATGTATCCAATGAATGGTAATTTTAGTAATCTTTGTAATTCTGGCAAAAGATTGTCACTTTTAGCCCTTGTTTATACTCCCGTGGAACTACAGTATTCCCACTTTTTACTTGTTGAATATTATGGTTAGTGGCAAATTAAGCCTATGAATATAGAATGGATTAAAATTCTGCCTTTGCAAAAGCTAATGAGGAGAGGGGAGGGAGGGAGGGAGATTTGGGGGATCAAGGGACTTGGGGGAAGTGTGGTTGCCTTCTTGGAACTGTATCTATGGAATGCATAAAATCTCTTCTCTTTAATAACTCTTGTTTTAAAAAAGAGCAAGATATAACCTTGGGCAGGTAGGTATTGTTATCACCATTATATCTTACAGCCATGGAAGTTCATGATTAATAAAAGGTCAATTCCCAAATGACATGGCCTGATAAATGGCAGGAGCAAGACTGGAGTTGAAGTGCCAGCCCTCTCTATGGTGAAACATCACATTCCTTCTGTGGTCACTTCACTGTCACTTGGAGACTATGTCAAAAACCTCAGTTGTGAGGACATTTTAAATGAAAGCATGAAGTATGTTATCAGTCTATAAATTAGACAGATGATTTGAAACTGAAGGAGGTTAAAATATATTTCCAGATAAATGATTTAATGTAAGTTTGCAACAGCAGGCTCTTTAAAAGCACGAATCATGCTGATTAATAGTAGGCAATGAAGAAACAGGCCCTGAATCCCTCTGGAAATTCTTAGAGTTGTGGCAAACATTTGGTCCCAAGTGTCAACATTTAAAGTTTTATGGGGGCAGGACTGGCACTGTGGTATGGCAGATAAAGCCACTGCCTGTGATGCCAGCATCCTATATGGGTGCTGCTTTGAATCCTGACTGCTTTACTTCTGATCCAGCTCCCCGATAATGTCCTGGGAAAAGCAGTGGAATATGACTAAGTGCTTGGGCCCCTGCCACATACATGGGAGACTGGAATGAAGCTCCTGGCTCCTGGCCATCGCAGCCAGTTAGGGACTGAACCAGCAGATGGAAGAAATTTCTGTCTCTCCTTTCACTCTGTATCTGATTTTCAAATAAATAAGTAAATCTCTAAAAAAATTGTATGGGATGAGGAGTGGCTTATGAATTTAATTATAATTCATCCATAATTTACAGGACCCCTAGACTGATGATTTTTTAAACCATCTATTGATCTGGGATGCTAAAACTACAGCTTTTTAAAAATGAATTATTTATTTATTTCAGAGGTTTCAAGACAGCTGCCATCCATTCCATTCCTTCATCCCTCAAATGCCTGCAATCAAATGGCTGGGGCTGGGCCAGGACTGAAGCCAGGAGCCAGGAACTCCGCCCAGGTTTCTCATATGAGTGGCAGGAACCCAATTATTTGAGCCATTACTACTGCTTCCCAGGGTCCACATTAGCAAGTAACTGGAGTCAGCAGCTAGAGCCAGGAATGAATGCCAGGCACTCTGGTGTAGCACGTGGGCATCTTACTGGGCATCTTAATGACTAGGTTAAATGCCTGTGCCAACAATGGCTCTCTCCACAGTGGCCCTGAGCAAGGAATGTTACATTTCCCATGCATCTGGAAACAAAAGGATACATCACTGAGAAGTCTAGTGAACTAAGAGAGGCTTCAAAGATACAATCCCCAAACAAGTCCTGATTGGGAAATGCTGGAAGCGCTGGAGAAGACAGAAGCATCAATCATGAGCATTGATGGTGAGCCAGCCAGCTGAAGTCAAAAGGGAGGGTGATGACCATCCTTGGCCAAATCATCACTAACAACAGAGAAGGCATTACAGGGTTAAGGGAGTTCTGGAGCATGTCGTCCATTTGGAAGCTTGTTTAATGCAAGGACAGGAAATTGAACCAGAAGACCAATGGCTTCCCCAAGTGCCAGTCAGTTTCAATCAGGTGGGAGCAAAACTTCCATTGAACTGAAGTTTTCCCATGCTAGAATTTTCAGCATATCATAATAGGGAGCAAATTCGTCATGACTATCACGACAAACCTTTCTGAATGTAGCTCCAAGTGCTGAGCAAACAGCAGAGGTCAGTCAGTTCAGGCCATTTAGAAAGTGAATCGCTCTACATGCCATAGGCCAAGGGGAAAACTTTATTTCATGTCAACTGAGATGTTAGAGAGAATAATAAACATCACGGTCGCTGCAGCCAAGATTGAGCTGTGAGTGGAATGCTGACAGGACGCGAGGAGGGGCGGGCACTCTGATCCCTAAAGGAGCATAGTAGTCCCAGCTTGCTGTGGTTTTGCTTTCCAAGTCTCAGTTACCCACAGGCAATGGTGTCTGAAACCATCATATGGAGAATTCCAGAAATAAACACATCAGGTTTTAAAAACCTTATATTAAGCATATTGTTACAATTGTCCTATATTATGTTTAGCTACTGTTATAAATCTACTACTGTGTCTAACATAAATTATACTTTATCACAGCTATGTATGTATGGGGAAAAACACAGTCTATATAGGGTTTGGTGCTATCAACCCTGTCAAGCATCTACTGAGGGTATTGTAAATACTTCCCATGGATAACAAGTGGCTACTGTACAACCAAAACACATTCTATTTTCTTCATAATACATCCAACTTCTCCTTATGTTGGTAATGAGGTAGCCATTGTACAATGGTGCCCTAATGCTTCTCTGTGAGTTACTTCAACTGTAAATGGCAAAGCTTTATTTCTTCGGGGAGAGACAAGCATGGTTTATGAGTATGGCAGCTTTTTACTCCTTGGATTCTGCTGTCCCATTTCCTTGAGTCTTTGAGATGTGTGTCAGCTGCATCTCTACTTGGGTGTAAGAGTTACATCATTTCCCAAGGCTATTCCTGCCACAGATGATGTACTAGAAAATAGCTGTTCCTCCCACTAGATGTTTAATTATGTTAACAGAGGTAAGCTCTTCACATTCATTTCTTATTTCAGCCAGATTTTTGGAAATTAGAATAAAAATCATTGGGGCGGCACTGTGGCATAGCATAGTAGGCTAAGCCTTTGCCTGCAATGCCATTATCCCATATGGGCACTGGTTTGTGTCCTGGCTGCACCTCTTCTGATCCAGCTCTCTGTTATGGCCTGAGAAAGCAGTGGAAGATATCCCAAGTGTTTAGGCCCCTGAACCCACATGGGAGGCCCAAAAGAAACTTCTGGCTCCTGGCTTCTGATCGGCCTAGCTCCAGGCATTGCAATAATTTGGGGAGTGAACAGTGTATGGAAAATCTTTCTCTCTGTTTCTCCCTCCCTCTCTCTCTCTCTGTAACGCGACCTCTCAAATAAACAAATAAAATCCATAAAAAAAAGAAAAATCATACCAAAAGCAAATAAATAGGCCAACATTTTCTGTAATAGACTAAACTTAAATTTATTCAAATACTAAGTGTGTATAGACTAATAACTATGAAAACATAAATCAAAAGATACTGAACCCAGAGAATTTCATGGTCTAGTTCCTTCAAGCTTTCATTGGACAGATTATTCCCTTTAAATTCTAACAATAGATTTTTTAAAAATGAAAATTTTATAAAAGAAGAAAAATCTGTATTTTAATCAAAAGAAATTTAGGTCAAGTTAGTTTTTATTTTTTTATTTTTTTGGACAGGCAGAGTGGACAGTGAGAGGTCAAGTTGGATTTTAACATATTCAATGTGCTTTGTAGATACAATTCTAAGAACATAATATTACCTTCCTCCTCTGTCCCTCCCTTACTCTCTCTCTCTTCACACCCTCCTTCCTACTCCTTTCTTTCTTTTAGTATTTGAGATAACATATTTTAAATTTACATTACAGTAAAAAGAGTTAATCCTTCATGAAATAAGAAATTTAACAACACAATAACAACAAAAAAGCAAAAAGACCCCAGTTGACTGGGAATATAGACAATGGCTAAGAATAGTAATTAAATGGAAAAATGTCCCTTTCACTCATATACCATAAATTTTAAAGTAATCACAGATCACTGAAACTATAGTAGTATAATATTCCTAACTATTGTTTTGACAAAGGTATAAAAGTTATACAAAATTATATTTGCAGCAATGCTGACACACAGAAATCTTTCATTTTTCATTTTTGTTCTTAAATTTTAGCTCTCATACATATGGGAGAACATGTGGTATTTCTGGGTCTGGTTTATTTCACTCAACATGATGTCCTCCAGTTGCATCCATTTTGCTGAAAACAATAGAATTTAATTCAGTTTTTGAATAGGTGAATAGTATTCCATTGAATATATAAACTACATATTCTTTATTCGTTCATTTGATGATGGGCACCTTCACTGATTCCAAATTTTGGCTATTGTGAACAATGCTGCTATAAACATGGTGGTGCAAGTATTTATTGATACACTGTGTTCAAGTCTTTTAGGTATATACCCAGTAAAAGGATTGCTGAATCAGAAGACAGGTCTATTTTTTGTTTTTTAAGAAATCTCCACACTATTTTCAATGTGGCTGCACTAATTTACATTCCCTCCACCAACAGTGTACAAGCATTCCTCTTTGTCCACATCCTCTCCAGCATTTGTTACTCTCTGTGTTTTGGATTTTAGCCATTCTGTCAGTGTGAGGTGATATCTCATTGTGATTTTGATTTGCAATTCCCCAATAGCTAGTAATGTGGAACATTTTTCATATATTTCTTGGCCATTTGTATTTCTTCTTTTAAGAATTGTCTATTGAAGTCCTTTGCCCCTTTCTCAACTGGATTTTGTTATTGTTGTTGAGTTTTTTAAGTTGCTGATATTTTCAAGATATTAATCTTTTTTCAGATAGGTGGTTTGCAAATAGTTTTTCCCATTCTGTTGGCTGTCTCTTCTGAGTTTGATATAGTCCCATTTGCTCAGTTTTGCTTTTGTTGCCTGTGTTGTGGAGGTCTGCTCTAAGAAGTCATCCCCTACACCAATGTCTTGGAGTGTTTCCCCAACATATTCTTCCAGCAACTTCCAAGTCTCAGGCCTTAAATCTAAGTCTTTGATCCATCTTCAGTCAATTTTTGTATATGGTGAAAGATATGAATCTAATTTCATTTTTCTACATATTTAAACATATTTAAATTTGTTGAAGAGACTATCCTTAGTCCACTGTGTGGTCTAAGCACTTTTGTCAAAAATCAGTTGGCTGTGTATGTATGTGGATTAATTTCTGGACTCTATTCTATTCCATTGATCTATGAATTACTAAGCTGTTTTAATTACAATAGCTTTGTTGTATGCTTTGAAATCAGGTTCTGTGATGCCTCCAGCTTGGTTTTTCTTGCTCAGGATTGCTTTGATTATTCAGGGTCCTGTGTGATTCCATATGAATTGTAGGATTGCTTCTTCTAACTCTGTAAATAATGTCATTGGTATTTGATAGGGATTGTACTGGATCTGTAAATTGCTTTAGGTAGTATAGATATTTTGATGACATTGATTCTTTTAATCTATGAGCAAGGATCATCTTTCTATTTTGTATGTGTGTGTCTTTGATGATTTCTTTCATCACTGTTCAATAATTTACATTGTAGATAATTTTCACATCTTTGGTTAAATTTAGTCCTATTTGATTTTTTTGTGGCTATTGTGAATGGGATTTCTTTGTTGAGTTCTCTTTCTGTGAGTTCATCATTAGCATACAAAAGCTATTGCTTTTTAGGTTTATTTTATAACCTGCAACTTTACTGAATTGGTTTATCAATTATAACATATTTTTGGTGGCTTGTTCAGGTTTTTCCATGTACAATATCATGTAATCTACAAACATGGGTAATTTGACTTCCTCTTTTCCAATTGTCATGTCCTTCATTTCCTTCTCCTCCCTAATTGCTCTCACTAAAATTTCCAGTACTGTGTTGAATAACAGTTGCAAAAGTGGACATTATTGTCTTGTTCCAGATCTGAGGGGAAATGCTTTCAGTTTTTCTACAGTCAGTATAATGTTGGGTATTGGCTTGTGATATACAGTCTACACAATTTTGAGAAATGTTCCTTCTATACCTAATTTGTGGAGGGGTTTGATCGTGAAGGTGTGTTGAATCTTATCAAATGCTTTCTCTGCATCTATTGAGATAACCACATAGTTTAGTATTCTTCATTCTATTTATGTACTGTGAATTAGGACATTTATTGATTTGCAAATGTTGAACCACACTTGCATTTCAGGGATAAATCCCACTTGACTGTGATATATGATTTTTTGATATGGTTTTGTATTCACTTAGCAGGTATCTTGTTGAGAATTTTGCATCCATATTCATTTAGGATATAGGTCTGTAGTTTTCTTTCTGTTTCCTGTCTTTTGTTTGGGTATCAAAGTAATTCTGGCCTTTTAAAAAGAGTTTGGCAGAGTTCCATCCTGTTCAATATATTTGGAATAGTTTGAAGAATATTGGAGTTACTTCCTCTTTGAATGTTGGTTCAGGACTTTTCCCTGATGGAAGACTTTTAATTACTGCTTCAATCTCATTTCTTCTTATAGATCTGTTTAGGTTGTCTATATCTTCTTCAATTAATCTTGCTAAGTTTTATTAATTCAGGAATTTATCCATTTCTTCAAGGTTTTCCCATTTATTAGCATATAGTTTGTCATAGTCGTTTCTTATGAAGCTTTGTATTTTAGTGGTATCAGTTGTAATGTCCCCTTTTTCACCTTTACTTTTATTTACTTGAGTTTTTTCCTTTGTTTATTTGGCTATAGGTTTATCTATTTTGTCATCTCATAAAACCAACTTTTTGTTTTGCTGATCTTTTGTATTTTTTAGTTTCAATTTCATTTATTTCTCCTCTGATCCTTATTATTTCTAAATTCCTGCTGATATAGGGGGTACATAAAGGACAGTCAATATCATACTGAATGAAGAAAATGCTGAAATCATCTCCCCTGAAATGTGGAATAAGACAAAGGTGTCCACTTTCACTCACCTTATTCAATATAGTATTGGAAATATTTGCAATAGCAATTAAGGAGGAGAAAAAAATAGAGATTCAAAATTGGAAAGAAGGGAGTTAAAATATCTACATTTGCAGATGACATGATTTTTTTGCATGGAAAAAAAATCAACATTCCCACCCAAAAGCTGTTAGAACTGATATACCAATTCAATAAAGTCACAAAAATCAAAACCAATATACAAAAACAGTAACATTTTAAATTTTGTTTACATTTTTATGTATATAAAGGGATAAATTTCATATATATAGTTTTAAGAGCATAATGATATTCTCTACCATTCCCTCCCTCTCCCACCCTCCGTTCTCCTTCTTTTCTTATTTTTCTTTTAATTTTTACAGTGACATACTTTCAATTTACGTTATACTCCCAAGCTTAACCCTTCACTAAATAAAGAATTCAACAAGTAAAAAAATGATTGTTCCTCAAAAGTATAGACAAGGGCTAAAAACAATAATCAAATCTCAAAATGTCAATTTCACACATATACCTGACATTTTCATAATCTGTATACTAGTAACCACAAGCCAGGGAAAACGTATTTGTCTTTTGGGGAATGGCTTATTTTACTAAGCATAATAGTCTCCAGTTGCATCCATTAAACTAACCTTTTTTTTTAGAAATACAAAATGTTATTTTTTAAAACACTGGAAAAGCATTAAAAGACAAATGTCTATTATTTAACCAAGAATATTAAGTATATGGAAGCTGTAAATCCTCTAAAATGTGGTAGGTACTTCCAGAGACCTAAATACTGAAAATTATCCTGCTCTTATACCAATAATGCTTGATATGATGAAAAATACAGGAAGGCACTATAATTATTCAAAGTCATCTTCTTTGAGTTCAACTTAATTTCACAAGTAAAAGTTTTGTCCAAGATGTTCCTGACACTTGAAGCTTCCAGATGAATTTCACAAATATTAACAAAAGTATCTTCCTTATGTGTCTGTGAATGTTTGAGTATTGCTTTTTGCACTGATGGCTTATATCCACTGCAGATACTAATTCTAGGCCCACCCTAGGGTCTTCAAGCATTGAAGGCTTGAAATAATTTTCCAAGTCATTAGACACTTTTTTCTCTACCATGCCCTGATCCAAGTGGTGTGGATGTCCTTGGAGAACTCTGAGAGTGGGTCTGATGCGGTCCTGGGGAGTAGTCCAATAGCTGTGGGACCATGCGGCAGACTTGGAATAGGAGCCAGGATAGCCACCAGGAGACAGAGACCTGAACCAGCCCCCTGAGAAGCTGCCGCCGTGTCCCGGAGAGTGGCTGCTCCCTTAAGGTGTAGGTTGGGACCCGCATGTCAGCATGTGGTGCGGGCTCCTGTACCCCTCTGAGGTGAGAGTGGCTATAGGCCACCCATGCATGGAAGACTCAAGAAGCTGCTTTTGCTATCCCAACTTCCTGCACCCAGGTCTGAGTCAGGGGTGGAAAGTTCTGCAGGTACAGATCAGCAGCTGAAGCTGAATGCTTCACGTTCCCAAAGTAACTGCTAAACTAGCAATTGAATACACCAGTAATGATTTTGCTGAAAGGAGAAGCAAGAAAGAAATCCCAATCATAATAGCTATGAAATATTTAAATATTTGGGAATAATTGTTATCAAAGAAGTGAAATATATCTACAATGAAAATTATAAAAACATTGATCCAAACAAGAAGTGGAACAATATTCCTTATTCTTGGATTGAAAGAATTAATATTAAAATGTGCATGCTTCCTATAGCAATCTACAGATTCAATGCAATCCCTAACAAAATACCAATGATGTTCTTAAGAGAATTAGAAAAAAAATCTTAAAATTTACATGGAATCACAAAAGAACCCAAATAGCCAGAGCAATTCTGTCTAAATAACAAATAAATAAAATTGGATGCATCACAGTACCCAACTTCAAAGCATACTACAAAGCCATAGTATCTAAAACAGCATGACTGACATCTAAAAAAAGACACCTAAATCAATGTAACAGAACAGAAAACTCACAAATTAATCCATGGATTTTTGGCAAAGCTGCCAAGTACTTTCATTAAAAAAAGAATAGCCTTATGGGGCTGACACTGTGGCACAGCAGGTAAAGCTGCCACCTGCAGTGCGGGCATCCCATATGTGTGCCAGTTCAAGTCCTGGCTGCTGCTGCTCCATTTCTGATCCAGCTCTACGCTATGGCCTGGGAAAGCAGTATAAGATAGCCCAAGTCCTTAGGCCCCTGCACCCACGTGGGAGATCTGGAGGAAGCTCCTGGCTTCAGATCAATGTAGCTCTCTCTGGCCATTTCTCTCTCTCTCTCTCTCTCTCTCTCTCTCTCTCTTACTCTCCTTCTCTCTCTCTTACTCTCCCTCTCTCTCTGTGTAACTCTGACTTTCAAATAAAATAAATAAATCTTTTTTTAAAAAAAGGAAAAAGAATAGCCTTTACAAGAAATTGTGTTGTCAAATCTCGACATAGCTATGTGGAAGGATGAATTTAGATCCATGCCTCTTACTGTATGTAAAAATCAACCTAAGATGGAACAAAGACCAAAATGCAAGATCTGAAACTGAAATTTCTAGGAAAAAAAGTGGAGGAAGCACTTCCAGACATTGGTATAGGAAATGATATTTTGGAGAAGACATCAAAAGTGCAAACAAAGGCAAAACTAGACAAAAGGATTATGTCAAACTCAGAAGCTTCTGTACAGCAAAGGGAACACTCAGTAGAGGAAAGAGACATCCAACAGAGTGGGAGAATATATTTGCAAACTACTTATCAGACAAAAGAATAATTTCCAGAACACACCAGGAACTCAAAAACTCAACAACCACAACCAACCAGTCCAGTTAATAAATGGGTAAATGGCCTTAACAACAGTTCTCAAAACAATAAGTACAAATGGCCAACAAATATATGGTAAAAATCCTCAGTGTCACTAACCATTAGGTAAATGCAAATCAAAACCACAATGAGATATCACCTCATTTCTATTAGAATAGCTGTCATCAGAAAGAAAGCTAACAAATTCTGGTAAGGATGTAGAGAAAGGGTAACTGTTGCTATTTAAGAACTATAGTCTCCCCACTATTAACTGATAAGAAGTATAGTCTCCCCACCTTGTTTATGGAATGCTAGGAACTTATTTCTTATATCTGACTTGGATTTGGTACCTGTTATCCAAACTCTCTCCATCTCCTGCTTACCAATCCCAGCCTCTAGTAATTGCTATTCTGTGTTCAGACTGAGGGTATTTTTTTTAGCTTCTATGTATGAGGGAATATATCCACTATAGAAAACAGCATGGAGATTTCTTTAAAACCTAGAAATAAAACTGCAACATGGTCCAGCAATCCCACTCCTGGGTATATATCCAAATCCGATGAATTCTGTATCAAAGAGATATCTGCTCCAGCCTGTTTATGGAAGCACTGTTCACAATAGCCAATACATGGGATCAACCAAGGTGCCTGTCATCAAATGAATGAGCAAAAAAATGTTTTTTACACACACACACACACACACAGTGGAGTACTATTCATTCACCTATAAACAGTGAAATCCCACCATTTGCAGCATAATGGATAAAACTGGAGGACATAATGTTAAATGAAATAAGCCAGACACAGAAAGACAAATATCACATGTTCTCTCTTTTATGTGGAAGCTAAATAAAAGTCAGTCTGAACACATAATGGTGATTACCAGAGGCTGGGAACAGTAGAGGTGATAGAAGGAATTTGGATACTCCAATTACACTCAGACTGAAGGAATAAGTTCCTAGTGTTACACAGCACAGCGGGGAGACTATTGTCCACAATAACTTAGTATATTTTATGTAAACAAATAAAAGGGAGGAAGTTTCAAGTCCCCAATCATCAAGTAATATCAAATAAGGGGAAAAATAGATGACTCTGCTTTGATCAGTACACACTTTGTACAGGCTTTGAAGTGTCGTACTGTAGCATGTAAATATGAATAATCATCATTAATACATGTCTAAAGAGAAAAAAAATTGATAAGTTTTTAAAGTAATAATAGGTTAACAAATAAGTTAAAAGCATGAGTACATTTTGAAAAAGAAGAGGAAAACTAGAGAAATCCTCTTGCCAGATACTAAAATGTATTTTGGAAATACAGTTACCATGCTTAATATTGATGCAAAAACAAAGAGATAAATCAATGTCATAAAATAAGTAGCTTGGGAATAATCCAACATATGTGATTTTAAATAATTTAAATCTTCAAAACAGTTTAATATACATATATATAAAAGTTCCAAATAACATCACCAATTGGAGAGAAACCAAAAGCTTGTTGAGAATATGATAATGGAGTCATTGGTTAGAGACATAAAAAAAATTAGCTGAAATAGTGAACACTGAGTACTGTGAGTGGAATATATCTATTTTGGAGTGATATCAAAAGATACAGCAACTATACCTTCAGATCTTTGCAAATTATGGCCTATTTTCTCTCATGTACAGAAAATAAATGTGTGATGTCAAGTTTTCTTCACCATTTCTTGTTTTTATTAGGTAGTTTTAAGTTAAATCAAGTTTTCAGGAAAATCCACTTTCCACTTGCATGGGGACTGGTCCCAAGAAATGGGACAATGTATTTCAATCTCATCAGTTTCACTTAAGAAGATCCAGAAATCTTGTCAGGCTTTGAAACTGTCATTTTTCCACAAAGTTTGAATTTAACTCTCCCATCAAATTGAATCTTTTCCTTGTTCACTACTTTGTCCTACCAACGTGGTTTAACAAACAAGAATCAATGTCGGCTTATTTTTTCTTAACATGCTGAAATATCCACCGTTGAAAAACTCAGAATGTATAGGGAATATGGGTGGGACGGAGGGTAGGGTGGGAAGAATCGCTATATTCCTAAATTTGTATTTATGAAATACATGAAGTTTGTATAGCTTAAATAATGGTATTTTAAAAAAGAATGTATAGGTAGGCAGATAGTTATACAAGTAGACAAGTAGCTTATAGAATCATTAAAAAAAAGTGGTACTATTTGTTAACAGTATGAAAAGCAGTGCTTAGGTTGATGAATGAATTACTATCCAGGGCTTTAATTGAATGAAACACCTTTTCACATGAGCCCAGAAGAGAAACAGTCAGTAACAAGGTGATCTGACTTGAATAGTTCTCTCTAGTACATGGCTTACTACAGGTGAGGAAATTCTCTATGGTTCTAACTGCCCAGTTACCTATTCAACTCCCAACCTGCCCCAGGACCTACAATCCCCTTCATTTGCTGCATCTCCTTTGTATCTCGATTTGGCATCAGAATCACTTGGAGAGTCTGCAAGAGTCGAGTCCTGGGCTCTCAAAATGAGTAAATAATCTCCACCAAATGATTCTTATACCAACCTAGACTGAAACCACTGTCCTAAGTCATGGTCAGGAATTTTTTCTTCCCCAATTCAATATGCCGCCAGTATCTCTAATTTTAAATATTAAAATGTAATAAATAAAGATTTGTAAACTGTTTTTTCTTTTTCCTGTGTATTTTGTATTATTTTCTGGAACAATATACTCACATTCATGAAATTGGGCAGTTCCTGGTGAATCATTTAAACTTCCTAGGACCCATGCTTTTTGTAAAGATTAATGCTAAATATCTGATATACAATTTATTATGTGACTGGCACTATCTATCCACTGTGTGTGTGTGTGTCCAATCCTCACAACATCCTGGAGTTAAATAGTTGCCTTTTTAACCCCATTTTCAAGTGAAGTACTCAGGCCACAGAGAAGTTCATTAATTCCTGGGTCACCTAGCAGAACTGTATTTGAGCCTAAATTTTCTGGCTGTTATCTACTCTACTATTCTACCTCTCCTGCTTTATATTTCATACCTTTCTTGAAACTTTTTCAGAACACAAAATGCAGCAAACAGTTCTACCCGTGAAGATAATTATAATTAAAAATCTTCCATCTTCTTGACTCGTGAACTTGTAAATGGATAGTTTAACGTTGGTGTTATGGTGGTGGTCTGCCAACAGGCAGGGGAGTTAGTTAAAGTGAGAACTACACAGAGAGAGAAAACAACCTAATGGTGAATCACTTGGAACGTTTGGCAGAGATCTATGATCCCTTGCAGTTTCTAAAATTCTGCACTGCAGCACAATAGACAATACTATTTGTCATTGTAACCATTGATGTTTTTAAGTATTAGGTTATTCTAAGCATAGATTAGAGTGTCTTCCTCCTATGTGTAGAAAGAAAAGGAAAGAATGGCCCACAAACCAAATACACTTCAAAACCTGCCCTGGCCTCTTCTTTCAGGGAAATTTGACTACATAATGGGCATTGTGGTAGCTGCAGCCAGGAACACTAATATAGAACATCTCATCATTGACACTTTGAAATCCTGATGGATTTCAAAAAATTCAAAGTCCACAGAAGCTAAATCTCCTGCCTTTCCCAGTTCTATGCAAGGGGCTTATCGCTGACTCTTGGGAGCCCTCTCACTGCATGGTGTTAGGGACAGAAAAACAGCACAGGACAGCCTCTCCTCAGAGGGCTCAGTATGGTGATAAGAAAAACATCCCTAGAATGAACATTAGGGAAAGTGAAAGCCACCAAATCTCTGAGGCAGAACCCAAACAACAACCACTGACCTTCAAATTAAATTGGTGCCTAGAGATAAGCCATCCTCTCCGTCCTCCTCATTAGAAATGAAAGAGAAACTCTACCAGTAATCAGTGATAATTGCTTATGCTTAGCTATTTGAGTGCAATTAAATGTGTTAAATTACCTTTACTGCAGCAAATACACTTACAGAAAATCCCACTGTTTCATGTTATCCATCAAGTAATAACACCTGAATTGTAGGCTTGGTGGCTGAAATGTTAAAATTAACATCCCGAGGCTCAGCTTCGTGAAATTTAAAACTTATAAGTCTACAGCTAATAACTCCTGGAGGTTTTTCTTTCATTTATTTATGTGTTAAACATTTGCTCTATGAGACGTTGGTGCCCTGGATACATTTGAAAATATTTTTCTTTTTCCTGCTTTGGTCTTTGCACTGTTTGCATTTATGAGACAATTTCATATAAACATAATTAAAGTCTTTTTCCCCCATCAATGTGTAGCTGCTATGTTTCCCAATCCCTCTTTAATTAAGGACTACAACTATAGCTTGAATTACAAGATCATAAAATGCGAAGTGACCTTTTAGTAACTTTGTGCATACAAAATAATGAGCAAATGTTTTATACTTTTTAAAAGTGACCCCAGAAAACCACTTAAATCAACACAGAAATTGTTTCCCTGAATTTCTGATTAATGTTGCACTTATCTCTGGAGACAAAGATACTAGTGATTAATAAAACAGACAGCAAAGTCGTATTTTTTGAAAGTTCTGGCAGCTTTGCATTTTCAAATGCTGAAATTAATCTGAGGATTAATGGTGAAGAAGGTTTGTGAGGCAGCTTTGGCGTGCACATTTTGCAGGACAGAGTTAAAGAGAGGAACTAATCTTCAAGATGAGAGAAAGGAGTCAGAAAAAGGGAGACCATAAATTCACTGAGGCCCATGTACTTAGTTTGCAGAATGGCCCAACATCTGGTATTTTGTTGCCATTGGCCTGGATTTATCAGCTTATTGGGTTTCACAGTCAGAGTATAAATTATGCCACAACCACTTAGACAATACCAGTTATGCATTTTGTATGCATTCATCAAACTTTAAATATCACTGCAAAATCAAAAAGGCTGTCACCAGCCCTGCCGGTCCTGAGCCATTTCGCTGCAGCGTGCCTGGCATTGCACACAGTGTGCTATCCTTGTCTTGTACACTCTGTGACCACAGAAATGACAGAGAAGAGCAATGGAATCTCATCTTCACCTTTCCTGTGAAGGTCTTTAATGCATCAGCTCTCTAAGAAATTGGTTGGCTAGCTCAAGCTTATAAGAATGCATGAACACGAAAGCTACCAAAAATGAGAACAGGAAAGCTACCAAAAATGAGAAGTAATTTTTTTAGAGGAGCTTCTATTATTAGGTTGAGTAAAGAGATTACTCAAAGCAAAGTTTCTAAAATACAAGTTGGATGTAGGATGATAGTGATAGCTGGATCTCTGTTTAAATGGTGTCATTTCATCTGGGGCAGGCTTTCACAGATTTCATACTAAATAGAGCTGGGCTACAAACATAAACAATCCCTTGGGCTTCTCTGACTACACTGTGGTCCCACAATCTTGGTCCAGGTACATGTCACTTGGGACTGAATATCAGGTACTGTTTCCTTCCTCCCTTAGGTTTCTGACTTCTGTGGCCAATCTACAACTTACCCTCAGGCAAAGCTTTCTAAAAATGCCATTTTCTAGGGCTGGTGTTGTGGCCTAGTGGGTTATACTACCTCTTGCCCCACCAGCACCCCAAATTGGAGTTCTGGTTCAAGTCCTGGCTGTTCTGCTTGAGGTCCAGCATCCTGCTAATGTTCCTGGGAAGACAATTAGAAGATCGGCTTTAGCTTGGGCACCTGCCACTCTCATGGGAGAGACCAGGATGGAGTTCCAGTTTCCTGGCTTTAATGTGGCCCTAATCTGGCTGTTGTGGCCATCTGGGAAGTGACATAGCAGATGGAGGATCTCTCTCTCTCTCTCTCTCTCTCTCTTTCTCTTTCTGTCACTCTGCCTTTCAAATAAATAAATCTAAAAATGCCACTTATAAAATTTCTTTGTGTGCCTCAATAATATACAGTGGCTACCCATTGCTTAGCATAGATCATGGCATGGTCTTTCAAAGCCCTCGTTTTCTTCCCTGCCCCGTAAGTAACAGTATCTCAGGATTCCCTCTAGGGAGGAGCATCTGGATCCCAGGGTACACATGACACTCCTCATGCCATATTGGATTCCTGCATCTCTGCCTATGCATGCACTGCTACCTTAACCAGGAAGAATGCAGCTTCTTCCAGCCTCCTGTCCCTTAGTCCTCCCTCATGGTGTAGCTCAGCTTTTTGGATGCTTATATCTCATCTTCCTCTGAGCACCTGCTGCTGCCTTTACCTCACCAGCATAGGCACCCAGCCCTTGTCATGTTTACTGTGACTTAATTATGTGTAACCTCTTGAACAACAAGAATTGAGTGTGACATATCCTTTATATCTCTTACAGCACAGCCATGAAGCTAAGGACAGAGAAAATTAAAAATACTTGTTGACGGAAGTCCATATTTGATTTATCACATCCTTTAATCTATGAGCCTATTATTTTTCAAATTGTTCTATAAAGAATCAAATCATTTCTAATCAATGCTGTAAGTACTGTATTCTATAAAAATAGGTAATTGGTCTCCCTGTAACATACAGACAGCTACAATTTGTAAAGATGGCCCATGTGCCAACACATGAATGTCCCCAAATCCTCCAGCCTCAATATTTACATTAAAAAAGCTCAAAATCTGTCCCACAAATGATCGGAAAAGGCATCACCAATGCTACCAGGAATTCAAGAGATTACATGTCTTTAAGTCATATGTTATTCTTATTTTTATGTCTGTAGAATTTCCCACTTCATTTGCTTTTTTCCTCTTGTGATTGGAGTTTGCTTTTCATCTTGCACTGACCTAAATATGCATAGTTTTCTCTTCTTCATTCCTATAAATACTACTACTTGAAACAGTGTTGTGCAGAGATCTTTCATTAGATGTCATTATATTTTGTAGAGGGCAGGCAAGCAATAACTGGAAATTAAATCTCAGTCTTAAGTATTAGGGCACTTCAAAAGTTTAAAAAATCTAATTAAAATCATGAGTATATTTTGGTGCAAAAAATCTTGGTACAAAAATTTTTTTTGTAATATGTACCAAATGTGTATTATAGAGAAAGCAGGCATGTTGCAAAAATTTTTTGCAACAAAAAAAACTCATATTTTTAATTCCATTTTCATTTGAACGTTTTTAAAAACTAAAAAAGTTACTAACAATAATTTTACACATTTATAGGCTACAGTGTGACATTTCAATATAATGTGTAATGATCAAAACAAGGTAATCAGCATTTACCCTTCTTTGGCGTTTTTTAGAAGCTGGAGGCCTCTTCCACCCTTCCCTCTGTTCACACATTATATATGAGGTTATTGTGATCTACTGTGCTGTGTAATATAGGAACTTACTCCTTTGATCCTTTCATAACTGCCCTCTTACATCAAAGCCATTCTCTTCATTCCCACCTTGGGGAGGTTCTCACTGACTGACTTTCTTCCATGCCCTGACCACTCACCAGCTTACCACACCTCTTTCTCTCTTCACACTTCCTCCTGCATAACTGCTCCTGGAACCTCCTGCCTCCCCCTCTACCCCCAGGCTTCTCTCCCCCGCCCCACCACCTCCATTCTTTGTTGCAGAATCACTCCTGCAGTGAAACAGTCACCTGAGCATTCAAAGCTGTTCTCTCATCAGCACGAATTCTGCCATCAGATCAAAATAATGTTCTATGCTAACACATAAATAATTCACAAATGCTTCATTTTAAGAGGAAAATTAGTGTATTGTGAGATCGTTTTGTTGATGCTTTACTCTGTGTCTTGTTTGTTATAGGTGCCTGATGCTAGTGGGAGATTACTTATTTGCAGAGTTAGATGAGATTGTGGAGCCGAAACTTCATTTATATGAATGTTCCACATTTTCCCTTAAGCATGAATCTCCCTGAAAGTTAATTAAGGAATTTTCTGCAACTTTCAAATTCACTGAGTAATAAAAATCGAGCTTTAAAGTACAAGCTGAATATTACTTATCCAAAATGCTTAAAATTAGGAGTGTTTTGGATTGGGTTTTTTGAGGGTTTTTTTTTTTTAAATTTAGAATATTTGCATATACTTCTACATGATGAAATACCTTGGGATGAGACCAAAGCCTCAACACAAAATCTATTTTTTACAACTAGTACATATAGCCTGAAGGCAATCTAATACATTAGCTTTAGAGCACCTGTCTTGACCTCAATACATTAAAATCAGATGTGCAATTTTCAACTTGTGGTTAAGTGTCAGTACTCAAAATGTTTCAGATTTTGCATCACCTCAGATATTTCACTTTCAAGCTATTAATATAATCCTGTGTTTATTAAGAGGGGTGATTTGGGAAAGACTTTTGGTCATGTGACTTGTTTTGTCTCCCAACTATGCAAGTCATTAAAGAGGTAGATCATTATTCATCTTAGAATCTAAGATATTTCTTTGACTAATCAGAAAGCATGGAATAAACCCTTTTGTGATTAGGTGCAGGGAGAGGAAGAAAAAAGATACTGCTCAGTATCAATCATTAAGAGACATTGAAGAATCCTGGAGATTTGAAGTGCAGGTTGAGGAGTTCAGCTACCACTTTCACTTAGGCATAGGTTGGGAGGAAAACCAGATCTGAAGTAATAAATTAATGCAAAGTACTAATCAGGGGGGCCAGCATTGTGGCGCAGCAGACTAAGCCACCACTTGCAAGGTCAGCACCCTGGCTGCTCCACTTCCAATCCAGCTCCGTGCTAAGGCCTAGGAGGAAGCAGAAGATGGACTAAATGTTTGCGCCCCTGCCACCCACATGGGAAAACCTGAAAGAAGCTCCTGGCTCCTGGCATCGGCCTGGCACATCCCCAGCTGTTGCAGCCCTCTGTGGAGTGAAACAGTAGATGGAAGATTGATCTCGCTCACCCTAATTTTCAAATAAATAAATATTTTAAAAATATCAAAGTTGGAAGCTACAGTCAAGCTGGAACAGGCAACTGAGGTATAGAGGTTGAAATCCCACTGTCCTTTGCAGGGCCCAGGCCTAGAGTTCAAGGGTAGGCACTCACCATTTGTCTCAAAACCTAAAAGCCATAATACAACAAGCTAAAAAACTGTTAAACAAAACATTTCTTCCTCCAACTTTTACAAGCATGCCTTCCTAATGACTTGGAAGGGCAGATTTTGTTTTAAAATTCTCCAAATCTTCAGATTTCTATACAGACACAGCAATGCAGAAAGAGCTATTCCAATCTCGCAGCTCCTCCAGGGCTGCCCTCTGTCTTCTCACACTCAGTTCAGTCCAGAAGGGTAAAGGGATTTGCACACATGCTTGGGGACACCCCAGGCCTCATCTCCAAATGCCATCCTCACTCCCTACAAACAGCCATCCTTAGGCTGTCTGGGCCTATGCACACACCCACAGGTAATATCTATCTGATTCAGTTCAATGGGTCCAAAAAAACAGATCAGCACACTGTGAGAGAAGACTTGGGGCTGCGTGGACAGGGCATTCTGAGGTGGTAGGTACCTGGAATACAGCAGAAAAGACAGTCATGTCTTGCACTTTCTTTACTCTGTGGTGTCCAGCACAGCATGAGGACAGCTGGAACAGAAGGGCTGGGCACCTCTTACTCAAATTTAATGGCGCGGTATTGATATGATCACCTCTAGCATTGTTTCCTATTGCTTACACTCAGCAACAATCCTGTAACTCTTAGTCTAGACAACTGGTATTACAGGTTTAGAACGTGTCACTCATGCCTCACCCCCCTACACTTATCTCTTGCACCATCCTCACCAAGGCTGCTTCTGGAAGAGTATCATTCACTATGGTTCCTGTGCAGGGCCTGTGGGCATACAGTGTCCCACAGGGCATGAAGCGATTGTCTAGAACAATGTATTTATAGGACATACCTACTCTCTGAGGATTCTCTGAAATTACTGAGAAGATCAAACTTCAAAAGGTTGATCTTTTCTTTAGTCAACAAGAATATTCAGTATATTTTTGCTTCTTATTAAAGGGACAGGACCTTCATGCATATGGGGACACCAATACTAATTGCTGGAACAAAAGGAATCCTCATACACTGCTGTTGGGAGTATAAGCTGGTCCAGCTATTCCGGAAATCAGTTAAGCTTTATTTAATAAGGTGGAACACACAGATTCTCTGTAAACTTCTAATTCCTTTCCTGGTATATATCCTGCAGGTCTCGCATACACATTCATAAACGCACCAAGCACTTGTACAAGAATGCTCACAGCAGTACTACTAGCAAGTGCCTCAAACAGAAAATAGCCCTACCAGCATACACCAAAGACTAGATAAATAGATTATGGCATCATAATTAACAGAATGCTACACAGTAGTGAGAATGAATGCATTACTGCTATGCACAACTTGAACACATTTCACAAATAAACCTTTGAGTGAAAGAAATCAAACACGAATGGATTTACCTGTCATAGATTCAATTTATATAAAGTCCAAAAGAAAGAAAAACTGAATTATATCAACAGAAGCCAGGATGGTGATGACCTTTAATAAATCATTAAAAATAATTTAGAAGTACAAGTTCATGCAAAATAGCCTGATACAATGCATTTTCTCAGTTTTGATAATAATGTTGGCCTATTTTCCTCCATTTACTTTTATGGTAGCAGAAAGGGAGCATGGAACCAATTTTACTTTTTCATCCAAATGAGTGTCATATCTTAAAAATGGAAACTTGGAAAATAAACACACAATGAAAGGAGACTTTTAAGAATTGAAACAAATCATGGGAAAATTTGTTGAAACCCACAGCAAAGAAAGCCACCTACTTTTCCTAGATTCTTTCCAAGTGCTGATTTTCTCTACTAGTTGGCTCCATAAAGCTGAATCTTGGGAACTAAAGAATACACGACAAAAGAAGATGCTGTGGAGAGATGCCCTAGCACATGGACTGTGCAGGAAGATGCTGCTCAGAGTGGAAAACGAAAGGCCACCCGCCCAGATGATGCAGAAGGGATTTGAAACCAGCCAGTCTGCTATCATGGTCAAATGAAGTCTTCAGAGAATATTGGGGAAAGGAGGTGACCACATCTGACTGTCCTGGGAGAGCCATTGTCTACTGAACTGTGCTCCACGTCCACATCTTTGCCTGTGGATGGAAGAATCCTTTTCTTACAGCAATGGCAAAGAAGGGGACTGGAAAGAGAATACAATTTACAGATAGTCTAGGATTTGGAGCCAGTGTGCCCTTAGTGATTGTGCGGCTTTGCTACACTGAGCAGGCACATAATAGGAAGTAGTTGAGAGTACCAGACTAAAACATACTTGGATTTTAATTGAGTTTTAATTTTTTCTGTTGCTTAGCTGTGTAACCTTGGCTATTTAACCTTTCTAAGCCACATTTTTTTTTTTTTTTGACAGGCAGACTGGACAGTGAGAGAGAGAGAGACAGAGAGAAAGGTCTTCCTTTGCTGTTGGTTTACCCTCCAATGGCCGCCACAGGCGGCGCGCTGTGGCTGGCGCACCGTGCTGATCCGATGGCAGGAACCAGGTACTTATCCTGGTCTCCCATGGGGTGCAGGGCCCAAGTACTTGGGCCATCTTCCACTGCACTCCCTGGCCACAGCAGAGAGCTGGCTTGGAAGAGGGGCAGCCAGGACAGAATCCGGCGCCCCGACCAGGACTAGAACCTGGTGTGCCGGCGCCGCAAGGTGGAGGATTAGCCTAGTGAGCTGGCTGCCTCATTTCTTTCATCTCTAAAATAGGCATAGCATTAATACCTACTTCACAGAGGAGTTACAAGAATTGAATTATGTAAACCAGTTGAAACACTCAGTGTGGTTGTTAGCTAAATCATACAATATTGAGCAGACATCATTTATCTCAAAAGCAAGCCTTTCTGATGGGTAAGTGTAAATGAATAGTTCTGAAACCGGCTTTGCAGGCAACCTGTGTAAAATACAAGTGAAGTATTCACACAACAAAAGGAACGGTCTCCTTTAAGATGCACACAGCTAGGAAGGTGATTTGAAATTTCCAGAGGCAAAGGTTACAACATGCAGAGCTTAGCTCAATAAATCTTTTTGATATCACTTCTCTATTTCTCAGCGCAGAGAAGAAAATGTAGAAAAGTGGGTGGCAAGGTGTCAGAGTGAGTGGTGGAGTTAGCAAAAGTGTAGAGACCAGAAAAGCTTTTGCTGACTCGTTAGAAATAAATCACTAAGAAAGCAACACTGTGGCCCCTGTTGAAATATTTCTGATGCCTCCTCACTGAGAAGAATCAGAGAAGTCGCAGGGGCCATGGGAAAGGGCCAGATACCCACAGCAGGCCTGGAGTGTAGTTAGGGGTGAACTGGTAGTGAGCCTGGGGGAGAGGACTGGACTGCAAAACCTTGAGAAGGGGGAGGGGGCTGCTTGTGGTGAACAGTAAGGACTGCTCCGCCGCCATATACATTTAGGGAGCACTGCCGACTTACATAACAATTTACTGGCAATAATGTCTGAGAAGTGAAAATACAAGATGCGTGGAGGCCAATCCTAAACTGAAGTTCAAGGTCCAATCACTCATCTGAACCACAGCCCACGTGCAGTCCTCCATGGAAGCATCCTGCAAAGCAGCTGTTCTCAAAGTGTGCATCTCAAAGATGCAGCAACATCTTCTGG
The DNA here is from genome assembly GCF_964237555.1 of Oryctolagus cuniculus. NCBI lineage: Eukaryota > Metazoa > Chordata > Mammalia > Lagomorpha > Leporidae > Oryctolagus > Oryctolagus cuniculus. The sequence goes on from NC_091440.1 coordinate 82,923,196, forward strand.
GAACTTGATAGAAATACAGATCTCAGCTCCCCCACCCCAAACCTACTGAGTCAGAAGCTCTGAGGAAGGGACCCACCAGTCCATGTGTGAGCAAGTTTTCCACGGGATGCGGACACACGCTCAGGTTTGAGAACCATGGATACAGAGGATTCAACAGCAGCAAACCCAGTGGCAGTAATGAAGCTTGCAATGATAGCTTATTTGTATTTACTTATTTATACTTCACTTATTTATATTTATATTTACTTATATATATTTACCTACATATATTATATATATTTACCTAGTGAATTTGAGAAAGGGTCTCTGTTGGCCGGCGCCGCGGCTCACTAGGCTAATCCTCCACCTAGCGGCGCTGGCACACTGGGTTCTAGTCCCGGTCGGGGCGCCGGATTCTGTCCCGGTTGCCCCTCTTCCAGGCCAGCTCTCTGCTGTGGCCAGGGAGTACAGTGGAGGATGGCCCAAGTGCTTGGGCCCTGCATCCCATGAGAGACCAGGATAAGTACCTGGCTCCTGCCATCAGATCAGCGCGGTGCACCGGCCACAGCATGCCACCTGCGGCGGCCATTGGAGGGTGAACTAATGGCAAAGGAAGACCTTTCTCTCTGTCTCTCTCTCACTGTCCACTCTGCCTGTCAAAAAAAAAAAAAAAAAAAAAAGAGAGAGAGAAAGGGTCTCTATTTTTCCATTGTAACCTGGGATGGCAAACCTCTTAGGGTTGTTGTGAGGGTAAGAAAATGCATATTAAACATAGTGTAGAAACAAGCAAGTATGAGGATATTTACAAAAGCTCACAGAAAAGGAATTAAAAGATAAGTTTATTTTGGAAGAAAAATATTTTTAAATCCTGGGATACAAAAGGTCTTCAAAAAGTTCATGAAAAAACTATGCCTGGATTTCAAAATATTTTGCATCAAAATAAACTTATCCTTATAAAATTAATTAATTAATTAATTTGAAAGGCAGGGCAACATAGCAGGAGAGATTTTTCCAACTGATGGTTTGTTCCCTAAATGATTTCAACAGCCAGGGCGGGGCCAGACCAAAGCCAAAAGCCAGGAACTCCATCCTAGTCTCCCATATGCGTGGTAGGGGCCCAGGCACACACTGTCTGTTAGATTATAGGCTTATCTTTTTCTTTTTCTATTTTCATTTTATTTGAAAGACAGAGGGACAGACAGACAGATGCCTTCCATCCACTGATTCATGCCCAAAATGCCTGCAAAGCCAAGAATGGGGACCCCGTCAGGTCCCCAACGTGAATAGCAGGGATTCACACACTAGACCCCCACCTGCTGCTGCTTCTCAGGATATGTGTTAGCAGGAAGGTGGGCGGGAAACAGAGTGGCCAGGCCTGGAACTGGCTCTCCACCACTCCACTATGACACGCGGGCATGCCAAGCAGGAGCTTAACCCACCGAGTCACAGTGCCTGCATTGGAGATTATTCTTTAACTGGAATGTGTAGCGCACTTCCATTTAAGTACTGAAACTTGGTGACAAGTAGATTCTATCTTTTGTACATTCTGTTTCATTATTATTTTTGACTGTTTTTTGCTTTATTAAATTTTGATATTTAAGATTTTTCCTGTATTTAGTTGGAACTTTTTGTCTGTTTCCATTTGTTTAGTGGCTGCCCTGCATGTCACAACAGGCATATCTAGTTTATTGACGTTTAAAGACAATCACTGCATTTACCCTTCACCCACAAACTAAGACAACTTGAGAACATCGCATCTTTACTTATTTCTAGTGATGGTTGTACAGGTGTTTTCAGTTATTCAATGCTCTTTTTCTTGAGCCCATTTGTAAAGGGCCCTTTCTGGTGATACCACTGGGAGGAGCAGAGTATACAATGAGCCCCAGTATCTGCAGGGAATTGGCCCCAGGATCCTCCAACAATATCACAACCCTTGGATGTTCAAGTCCATGGCGTAAAATGGTATCATTTTTGTACATCTGTGCACATCCTGCTGAATATCTAATTCATTTGTAGTTTTCTTATAATACCCAATACAGGCCGGGGCCGCGACTCAATAGGCTAATCCTCCGCCTGCGGCGCCAGCACACTGGGTTCTAGTCCTGGTCGGGACGCCAGATTCTGTCCCGGTTGCCCCTCTTCCAGGCCAGCTCTCTGCTGTGGCCAGGGAGTGCAGTGGAGGATGGCCCAAGTGCTTGGGCCCTGCACCCCATGGGAGACCAGGAGAAGCACCTGGCTCCTGCCTTCGGATCAGCGCAGTGCGCCGGCTGCAGCGCGCCAGCAGTGGCGGCCATTGGAGGGTGAACCAACGGGAAAAGGAAGACCTTTCTCTCTGTCTCTCTCTCTCACTGTCCACTCTGCCTGTCAAAAAAAAAAAAAAATACCCAATACAATGTGAACACTGTATAGGTGTTAACCTGTATTATTGGGGAATAATGACAACAAAAAGAATTCTGTACATGTTCGGTACAGCCACAACCACCCTAAGGCTACATGAATGAGAACTGTGCCTGGAAGAGTACTAGAAAGAAACTGGACATTTGTGAAACGGTGAGAGGATCCATCAGGGTGTGTCTACACAACACTTCATTTCTGTACATTTGGTTGGAGTGCTCAGTATATGGCAAATTCAATTTTTGCTTTTGCAAACTCTTGAGTTTTTTTTTTTTCAAATGAAGTTAGCTGAATCTGTGGATACACACTCATGCTTGCCAAGCTCCAACTCTATTTCCTGCCATCGCAGCATAAAGTTTGAGCACACGTCTGGCTTTGATCCATTGAAAGTGAGTGGGAGGGACGTGCACCACAGCTGAGGCAAAGCAAGCCCCAGTTATCATGTGGTTCAGGCTTTGCCAGGCTGCCTCTGCCAGCCAAGGATTGCTTTTGCAGCCTGCATGCCAGGATGAAGAAGACTTATTGAATGATGAGAGCTGGGCCCAGCTGGACCCACCACTGAGCTAAACCCTAAAGGAAATGTGGACTCTTGTCTTACAAACTGCTAGGATTTGAGAATGGTTTATTTCTAATATATAACAATAGCCCTGGAGATCACAGACTGTCCAGAGGGAGCCAAATGGTAAATATTTTAGGTGTCATGGGTCATGCATGCATTCTTGGGTACATGCGCTTTTTTGGTTTTGTCCATTTATTGCTTGCTTTTTTTTTTTTAACTTTTATTTAATGATTATAAATTTCCAAAGTACAGCTTATGGATTACAATGGCTTCCCCCCCCCCCCAATAACTTCCCTCCCACCCACAACCCTCCCCTCTCCCACTTTTAAACATCCTTAAAAATGTAAAATCTAGGGGCTTATGCCTGTGATGCTGGCATCTCCTAAGGGTGCTGGTTCCTGTCCTGGCCATTTCACTTCCAATCCAGTTCCCTACTAATGGCCTAGGAAAGCAGCAGAAGATGGCCCAAGTAGCTCAGCCCCTGCTATCCATGTGAAAGACCCAGATAAAACTCCGGGCTCCTGGCTTTGGACTGGCCCAGCACTGGCCATTGCAGCCATCTGGAGAGTGAACAAGCAGATGGAAGATCTGTGTGTGTGTGTGTGTGTGTGTGTGTCTCCCCCCCTCCCCCACCTTTCAAGTAAATAACTCATTTTAAAAATGTAAAATCTAATTTTATCTCAGGGGCCATGCAAAAATAGACTGTAGGATTCACTGCAGTTTGCCAACCATTGACCTACCCTACTGTGACTGATAAAACAACCAAGTAATATTTTTATTTAGGAACCTATAGGTGGAGAGGATACCAAGCTTGATTTTGGTGACATGAGTGTTTAGACAGTAATTGCAGCTGTTAGAGGAGATGAGATTTCTCAGCGACTGATTGAAGTGATACATCTCTCCCAACACACATTACTGTTGTCACATGTTTTGCTGGCCCCTCTTTTTCTGGTTTCTGAGGAGTAAAGTCAGATTGTTGACTTGAAGTCTTTTTTTTTTTGCTATTTATTTGTATTTTTATTAAAAGGTAGATTAACATACATAAGATTTCATTTTTCCCTTTTTTCTTTTTTTTCTATATTTTTCTCCAACTTTTATTTAATAAATATAAATTTCTGAAGTACAACTCTTGGATTATAGCAGCTTTTCCCCCTATAACCTCCCTCCTACCCACAACCCTCCCCTCTCCTGCTCCCTCTCCCATTCCATTCCCATCAAGATTCATTTTTAATTATCTTTATATACAGAAGATCAACTTAGTATATACTAAGTAAAGATTTCAACAGACTGCACCCAGAAGACACACAAAGTATATAGTACTGTTTGAGTAGTAGTTTTACCATTAATTAGCACAGTACAACACATTAAGGACAGAGATCCTACATGGGGAGTAGGTGCACAGTGACTCCCATTATTGCTTTAACAATTGACACTATTATTTATGAAGTCTTCTTTTTTTAATGTAGACCGTTATAGCAATAACTTTCCTTCTGAACACTGCTTTTATTGTGGTCCATAAGTTTAGTGTATCACATCTCATTTTTCATTGATCTCCCACTGGTTGTTTGAGACAGTGTTGTTTTGTTTCCACTTAGTTTTCCTTCTATTATTGATCTCCAGTATCATTCCATTATGTTTGGAGAAGATACTCTGCATGATATTGCTAAAATTTATTTGGAGAATGGTCCATGTCCTCTTGCAAAGAATATGTACTCTGTTGTTGTTGAGTGGAGTAACTATAGATGTTCATTATGCGTAGTTGATTAATAGAGGTTTCTGTCTCCTGATCTGTTTAGGTGTTCTAGACTCTATTTAAGGTGGGATATTGAAGTTCCCAACTATTATTATGGAACTGTTTATTTCTCCCTCAATTTGTCAATGTTCACTTTATATATTTTTGGGATTTGGTTGCTGGGCATACATATATTTATAATTGTTATATCTTCTTGATAAACTGGTCACTTTATCAATATATAATGTTCAATTTTGCTCCTTGTAACAGTTTTTAACTGAATGGTTATTTTGTGTGATGTTAGGACAGTGACCTGCCTTAGTCCATTTATGCTGCTACAAAAGTTTGGCAATTTATAAAAGACAGAAATATATTTTCTAAAAATTCTAGAACCTGGGAAGTACGAATCGGGGGCATTGGCAGGTTTGGTTATCCCATGCTTCCAAGATGGCGCCTTGATGTTGCATCTCTTGGAGAGGATGCTGTGCACATTGCAAAGGGTGGAACGGCAAGAGCAATGAAGCCCTTTTATCAGGACACTTAATTGCATTGCTGAGAGTGGAACTTTCATGACTCAGTCACCTACCACAGACCACACTTGCTTGTGTTGTTACTTTGGGATTATATTTCAGCATGAAATTTTATGGGGGAGTAAAAATATTCAAAAAGATAGCACCACTTCTGCTCCCTTTCTGTTACCGTTTGCATGGAATCTGTTCATCCTTTCATTTTCAACTTTTCTGTGTCTTTGAATATAAAGTGAGTCTCTTTGTCAACAGCAAATAGTTAAATCACATATTGTAATACATTCTGCCAATACTTCCTTTTGATTGAAGAGTTTAATCCATTTACACTTAAAATAATTATTCATAAACATGGACTTCTGTCATTTTATTTGTTTTCCATGTATTTTATGTCATTATATTTCCCATTTATTCCAACACCACCTTCTTTTGTATTTTATTATTTTTGTAATGAATCCTCTATAGGCCCCCATCCCATTTCCTTTTATGCATAGTTTATAGATATTTTTTCTTAGTAACTATCATAAATACAATTAATATACTAAGTTTATAGCAATATAGTTTTAACTGAGAACTTAGCTTAAATGGCATTTTTTAAAAAATTCTCTGCTCCTATTCACTGCACCTCCCTTATGTTGCTAGCATGACAAATTACAGTTTTATGCATTTTGGGCCCATTACTACAGCTTCATAATTATTGGTTTATGTAATTGTCATTTAAATCATATAGAAAATAAAAAAGAAGGGCTACAAACCAAAAGTACAGTAATGCTAGCTTTTGTATTTATGTAGTTATCTTTATTGGAGTTCTTTATCTCCTTGGGAAACATCAAATTACAGTCTGGTGCTCTGTCATTTCTGCCTGAAGGAGTCCTTGTAGCATTTTTTTGTAGGGAAGGTCTACTAGAAATGAACTCCTTCAGCTTTTGTTTGCTGGAAATGTCTCAATTTCTACTTCATTCCCAAAGGACAATTTTGACAGATATTGAATTCTTAGTTGACAGGCTTTTTTCTTTTGCACTTTAAAAATGTCATCCCATTCACTTCTGGCCTCTACGGTTACTTGATGAAAAATCTGATGTACTGAGGATGCTTCTGATGTGATGAGTTCCTGCAATATGCCTTTCTCTTTATCTCTAAAAAATTGTCATATGTCTCTGTCTTTAACAATTTAATTATAGTGTGTGTCTGTGTGGACCTCTGCATTGATTCTTCTGGAATTTGTTGAGATCATCAAATGTGTGGAATCATCTCTTTTATCAAATTTGAGACTTTTTCAGCCATATTTTTTTTTCAAATATCCTTTCTGTTCCTTTGTCTCTTTCCTCTCTCACTGAAACTGTCTTCATAAGTATACGGTTATGCTGAAAGGTGTTCCCCAGAATTCTTAGGTTTTGTCATTTTCATTCTTTTTGCTTGCTATTCCTCACAATGGAAAATTTAAATTATTATATCTTCAAGTTTGAAAGTTCTTTCTTCTTCCTGCTCAGATCTGCTGTTGAAATGCTCTAGTAGGTTTTTCATATCAGTTTATTAAGCTCCAGATTTTGTTTGGTTCCTTCTTATGATGTCCCTCCCTTTTCTTGATATTTTCTATCTGTTTACACGTTATTCCCTTGTATTCCCTTAGCTCTTTGTTCATGGTTTCCTCTAGTTCTTGAATATACTTAAGACAGTTGACTTAAATGTTTGTCTAGTAAGTATAGTAGTCCCCCATTATTTGAGGAAGATAAGTCCTAAAACCCCCAGTAGATGTCTGAAACCACATATAACACAAATATTAGATGTTATTTTTCCTATACACACATACTCCTGATAAAATTTAATTTATAAATTAGGCATAGTAAGAGATTAGCAACAATAATTAGTAATAGAAAGAATAATGACAGCTTACTACAATTAAAGCTATGTAAATACTTTCTATATATATATATATATATATGCATTTATCTCTCTGTGTATCTCTAAAATAATGTACTTTTACCTTCTCATTTAGTAGGAACTCTTTACAACTTCTCTTTGGCATATCTGAGTGGCAAGCATCATTGCTTTTCTGCTTTGGGGGCATTATTAAGTAAATAGGGTTACAGGAACACAGGAACTACAGGATAGCAACAAGCCATCTGATAATCAAAATGGCTACCAAGTGGCTAGCAGGTGGGTAGTTATACCTGATGGACAAGGGGAAAGTTCACTCTTCTGGTGAGATGGGGCACAGTGGTATGAGATTTCACCACACTACTCAGAGTGGCATCCAATTGAAAGATAATGAATTGTTTATTTCTTGAATTTTCCATGATTTTCAGACTGTAGTCAGTCATAGTTAACTGAAACCAGAGAAAGCAAAGCCATGGGTAAAGGAAGGCTGATTTGTAGTATCTGTGGGCCCTCGTGGGCCCATTCCTATGACTCTGGATTTGTCTATGTTCCCATGTTTTTTAAAGACTTTTCATTTGAAAGGCAAAGCTACAGAGAGAGAGAGAGAGAGAGAGAGAGAGAGAGAGAGAGAGTCTTCCACCCACTGGTTCACTCCCCAGATGGGTGCAACAGCCAGGGCTGGGCCAGGCTGAAGCCAGGAGCTACTTTCAGGTCTCCCACATGGGTGCAGGGAACCAAGCACTTGGGCCATCTTCCTTTGCCTTCCCAGGCCATTAGCATCAGAAGTGGAGCAGCTGGGACTCAAACAAGTGCCCACAGGATACTAGAGGTGGCTTCACCTACTACACTGTGACACTGGCCCCTATTTCTCCATATTTTGAAGTAGCAGCTTTTCCTGTGACATCAATTCTGTGATAGGTGCAAAAAGTCATTGATTTTAAGTTTTCCCAGTTTTTTTTTTTTCATTTTAGGCATGGAAATAATATCTTTTAAGTTAACTGCATGTCTGAACTTCAGCCAAAAGTTTCTTGTATTTTATTTCATTCTTTCTTTTTGTTTTATGCAAATTTTGTTTCCCTATTCTCTTTTTCTTGACTTTCTATTATTTGAAAATATTTTAGAATTACATTTAGACTTATTACTTTTGGGTGCTTTATTCTACATCATTTTTAAGATATCCCAGTTATTACATTATGTATTTATATTTGTAACACAGTACAAGAAGTCTTCAAAAATTATGGAAATATACCTTATGAAGAAACTACATGTGTATTTCCAATATCTTTTCACCAAAGTGAACTCATCTTTTAATTCTATTTTCCCCTGAACTTTTTGAACTACTCTAGTATAGGAATAGATAATATATAACGTATTTTTATACGCACACACCATAGTCAGTAACCATGTATCCTAGTTTCATGTTCGATGCCTCTGCTCCCCAAATAGGTGAGAGTCTTCCTCATTACTGCTGTTGAGAGGTGGGAGTTTCCACTCCCTGAAAGGTCTCTGCTGACATCACCCTGACTGGGAAGGGTAGAAATGCCTTTTTCCTGCGGTCCACATGGCCTCCACTGACATCACAGGGGAATGGGCAGTTGTGAATCTCCTCACTCTCAACTACACCTCCTGCAGCACTGCCCCTGTGAGTAGGGGAGGAAGACTTTAGTACTGTTGGGCAGAGGTGGAATGCTAGTCTCCCCAAGGTCCCCAACAGATGCTGTTGGGGGTGGAGAAGATGCCTCAGTACCATGGAGGGAAGATGAAAGCCCCAGGAGCCTATTTAGCTTGCTCTGACACTACCCAGCTTGTGGGAATCGTGGGGAAACTTATTATGACGGGACAAGAGGAGAAGTCTCTGCTCCCCACTCTCCCTTTGGCAGCAAGGGTGGGAATGGAGCCATGTCTGTGGTGTTTAGTATCTAAAATCTTTGGTCTGTTTCTTTGGCTTTTGAGGAGGAGCTTTGGTAAGGTATTATCTTTTCTGTACTCACTAGTGTCTCTGGGTTGTCAGCCTCTTTGTCCTGTAATAAATAATGCAAAAAAAAAAAAAAACCCATGAAATTTACATCCTTTTCATTCCTTCAGTCCTGTGGTCTCTATCTGATCTACATCTTCTCTCCACCTTTCAGAGTCTTCTTACATTTAGATTTATATACAAAACTTGAGGGGCTTTAGAGCACAAGGAATAGGGAGAAATACAACGACTCCATTTCCCCCAAGCAGAAAGCATTATTTCAATTTCTACATGTAAATCTCTCACCCATTGGAGTTCAGCCTTATATGCAGAAAATGCGGAAATCAACTTGAGTTTATTGCAGACAGTCACCTGCTTTTTCAAAAATCTGTTTTGGAAAAGCTTGTATTTTCCTCATTGATTCAAGATAATGCTTTTCTACATGTATCAATTCCTATATTTGCATGCATTTCTAGACTTTCTATTCATTGGGATAATTAAGTATCAATAATATTTATAATGGGGCTTAAATATGATACAGTCTCCTTAATTTTTTTTCATATGACATGTAGAAACAACTCACAAGATTCAAAAAACCACCTGCTGCTATCTTTGGCTACATTAAAAACACTTGAAATATGATGATGATGACACATCCTTATTTCTATTTTATCATCTTTAATAAAAAATGTGTTTTCTTTCCATAACTTATTTCCTCAATTGATGTTATGCCGTAATCATAATCTGCTCAAATTTTGTGTCCCAGCATACAATATTTTGCTTTTCCATTTTATTTACTTCGAGGGTGTTAACCTTACAATCTCAACTTTAGAGTCCTGAGCCTAATTTCCTTTTCTATAAAGCTGTTTATTTTTGTTTAAAAATCAAATTTATTTTTCAAATAAATGTTAATTCTTCTAATTAAGTTTTAACCTAACTTAGATTTTATAAATGTAGTTTGGAAACTTAGAGAGGTAGTTGTGATTCAAATAGCTATAATCTATTCAAAAATGACCATTTAAAGGCAAGATTGGTGTCTTACTCACTGTTTTCTTTATAGAAATTGCCACTGTACCTGGAAATTCCATAAGTATTTGAGGAGTTTAATTGAATGCTGATATATCATCAACGAGTATGATAGATTCACATGGAAAATAAACACCAGCAGAGAGCAATCATTTCAGGCAGGGGTTTTTATGCTGAGATTTTAACAACAAGGTAATGTTTTAAAGAATGAGTTGAGTAGTACTCCCTCATGTATTAAAAAAAAAAAAAAGAAAAGAAATCCTGCCTTTGGCAACAAAATGGATGCAATTGGAGACCATTATGCTTAGTGAAATAAGCTAGTCTTACAAAGGCAAATATCATGTTTTCCAAGATTTATGGTATATACAGAGTTCAAAAATATGTAATGAAGAAAATTGACATTTTGAGATTTGATTATTGTTTATAGCCCTTATCAATACTCTTGAGAAACAGCAGTTTTTCTACTTACTTTATTTAGTAGAGGATTATTTAGTTCTTTATTTAGTAGAGGATTAAACTTGTGACTGTAAAGTAAATTTAAAGTACCTCATTGTAAAACTTAAAAGAAAAATAAGAAAGGAAGAGAAGGGTGAAATTGAGTAAGGAAGGGTAGGGTGGGAAGTATCATTATGCTTTTTAAACTGTATATGTGAAATACATAAAATTTGTTCCTCTTTTATAAATAACATAAAATATATATTAAAAAAGCAAAATGGAATACAATGTAAAACAATAACAAAAAAAAGAGTTAAAGTTATAGAGGCAGATATTCCAAGATGGCTGAATAGGGAAAAGCTGTACCGGTTCTGACCAGGGGAAGATAGCAGAAACAAAGCGAGAAAGAGTATTCCCAGGGGAAGAGTTGGAGAGAAGTTTGCAGAGGAAATTCTACAGGAAGAAGAGGAACAGCATGGAGCAGTGTGGAAAGTTTGGACATGCAGGAACACCATACACAACTGCGACAGGAGGTTAGAGGAGACCCTAGGTTCTGACAGCCAGGTGAGGGCAGACTGTGACAGCCAGCACCACAGGTGACATTGCCTGAAGGAGAGCCTTGTGGACCGTGCTGTCTCAGTCTGGCTTATTTACCCAGCAAGGTGCAGCGTACCCCCCTAATCCAGCAAAGGAAAACCACGATGCTTTCTCCCTATTCCCCCAACAAGGGTGCCAAGAACCAGAGGGGAGAAGGCTTTATCTTGACAACAGTACAGGCTGGCATGGCTGACACATGACCAGCGGACTTTACCATCGGGATAAATCTGTGTTTCCCATTGCTTTTGAGTCTGTCTGGGAGGGTTGACACATACTTAGGATTGTGAGGTGCCCCCATCCTCTCAGCCTATCACAGGTTAGGGGCTTGAACTACCAGGCCGCTGGCTCTGAACATGACTCAGCTCTCTCTGTGGATGGGGCCGGCTTGCGTGGCAGAGTGAATGCTCTGCACTCCGTGACTGTGGGAGCCTGGAGTGCTGTGACTGGGGAATCAAATGACTGCATGACAGGGTGTGGGGTGTAGCTTTGTCTTGCGGTAATCACTGTGTCTCGTCAGGCTCAGACTCCGTGACTGCTTGTGGTGGGTTGTCACTGAGGATTCCACGTTCACACTGCACAGATCCTTTGTGCATTCACATGCCAGCATCAGTGAGGACTGTACGCACTCTAGGCTAGCCCTGAGCATGGGTCACCTTGCACGAGAGGAGGTAAGGTTGTGATTATGCAAACAGATGTGATTATAATCTCCCCCAAACTGACAACAGAGGAGATCTTCCATGCCTGAATCTTTGGAAGTATCTCAGTCAGACCAAAAAAAAAAGAAGAAATTAGAAAAGTGGAAAACACTGTTGGATGGGGCCGGCACTGTGTCTCAGCAGGTTAACGCCCTGGCCTGAAGCACTGACATCCCAGGTGGACACCAGTTCGAGACCCGGCTGCTCCACTTCCGATCCAACTTTCTGCTATGGCCTGAGAAAGCAGTAGAAAGTGGCCCAAGTCCTTGGGCCCCTGCACCTGCATGGGAAACCTAGAAAAATCTCCTGGGTCCTGGCTTCGGATCGGCGCAGCTCCGGCTGTTGTGGCAATTGGGGAGTGAACCAGCAGTTGGAGGACCTCTGTCTCTCCCTCTGCATCCTCTCTCTATGTAACTCTGACTTTCAAATAAATAAATAAATCTTTAAAAAAAAATAACACTGTTGGAGATATATGGGATACTATCAAATGATCCAACAGAGAAGTCTTAGGAGTTCCTGAAGGTGTGTAAAGAGAGAATGGATTAGAAGGCCTATTCAGTGAAATAATTACGGAAAACATCCCTAATTTGGACAAAGAAAGGGACATCCAAGTACAGGAAGCACATAGAACTCCTAATAGATGTGATAAGAAAACATCTTCACCATGATACATTATAATGAAATTTTCAATAGTAAAACGTAAAGAAAAGATTTTAAAATTTGCAACAGAAAATCTCCATATGACTCACAGGTGATTTCTCATCAGAAACCCTACAGGCTAAGGGAAAAAGGAGAGACATACTCCAAGTCTTAAAGAGAAAAAACTGTCAATCAAGAATACTGAACCATGCAAAGCTTTCAATGATGAATGAATGAGAAATAAATACCTTGCATAACAAACAGAAATGGAAAGAATTTGTCATCACTCGTCCAGCCTTACAAAAGATGCTTAAGGATGTGCTACACTCACAAGTTTTAGCCAGAGCCATTAGGCAAGAAAAAAAAAATCAAAGGGATACAAATTGGAAAAGAGGAAACAAACTATCCCTATTTGCAGATGACATGATTCTATATATAGGGGATCCAAAATACTCCACTAAGAGACTACTGGAATTCATTAGCGAGTTTGGTAAAGTTGGGGCTGGCGCCGTGGCTCACTTGCTTAATCCTCTACCTGTGGCGCCGGCATCCCATATGGGTGCTGGGTTCTAGTCCTGGTTACTCTTCTTCCAGTCCAGCTCTCTGTTGTGGCCCAGGAGGGTAGTGGAGGATGGCCTAAGTGCTTGGGCCCTGCATCTGCATGGGAGACCAGGAAGAAGCACCTGGCTCCTGGCTTCAGATCAGCACAGCGCCGTCCATGGCGGCCATATGGGGAGTGAACCAATGGAAGGAAGACCTTTCTCTCTGTCACTCTCTCTCACTCTACCTGTCAAATAAATTAAAAAAATAAAAATAAGTAAATAAATAGCTTGGAAAAGTTGCAGGATATAAAGATTAACACACAAAAATCAATAGGCTTAATATACACAGACAATACCATGGCTGAGAAAAAACTTGGAATACAAGTCCCATTCACAACAGCTAAAAATTTCAAATACCATGGAATAAATTCAACTAAGGTGGTCAAAGATCTATTTGATAAAAGTTACAAAACATTGGGGCCGGCATAGCAGGTAAAGCTCTGGTTGCAGTGCCAGCATCTCATATGGGTTCCGGTTCTAGGCCTGCCTGCTCCACTTCTGGTCTAACTCTCTGCTACAGCCTGGGAAAGCAGTGGAAGATGGCCCAAGTCCTTGAGCCACTGCACCCATGTGGGAGCCCCAGAAGAAGCTCCTGGCTCTTGGCTTTAGATGAGTGAAGCTCTGGCCATTATGGCCATTTAGTGAGTGAACCAGCAGATGGAAGACTTTCTCTCTCTCTCTCTCTCTCTCTCTCTCCCTCTCTCTCTCTTTCTCTCTGCCTCTGCCTCTATGTAACTCTGACTTTCAAATATAAATAAATAGATTTTTTCAAAAAAAATTACAAACATTAAAGAAAGAAATAGAAGAAGACACAAAAAATGGAAAATTCTTCCATGTTCATGGATTGGAAGAATTAATATCATCAAAATGCCCATATTACTGAAAGTTATTTACAGATTCAATGTGATTCCAATCAAAATACCAACAACATTCTTCTCAGATCTAGAAAAAATGATGCTAAAATTCATATGGAAACACGAGAGACCATGAATAGCTAAAGCACTCTTATACAACAATAACAAAGCTGTAGTCATCACAGTACCAGACATACAACAAGGCAGTTCTTATTAAAACAGCCTGGTACGGGCTCAAAATAGACATGTAGACCAATGGAACACAACAGAACCCACAGAAATCAAGCCAAGCACCCACAACCAAATAATATTTGAAAGGAGCAAAAAAAATCCCTGGAGAAAGAAGTCTTTTCAACAAATGGTGCTGGGAAAATTGGATATCTGCATGCAGAAGTATGGAAAAAGACTCCTACCTTACATCTTACACAAAAATCAACTCAAGTTAATTCAAGGATCTAACTCTATGACCTGATACTACCAAATTCCTAGGAAACTGCAAGACATTGGCATAGGAAAAGCCTTCTTGGAAAAGTCCCCAGAAGCACAGGCAATCAAAGCAAAAATAGACAAATGAGATTATATCAAGCTAGGAAGCCTCTGCACTGCAAAGGAAACACTTTACAAAGTCAAGAGTCCACCACAGAATGGGAGAAAATATTTGCAAACTATGAAACTGATAAAGGATTAATATGCAGAATCTATAAAGAGCTCAGGAAACTCAACAAGAACAAATTAAGCAATCCAGCTAAGAAATGGGCAAAGGAGTTGAACATGCATCTTTCTGAAGAGGAAATTCAAATGGCCAACAGACACATGAAAAAATGTTCAAGATCACTAGCCATTAGAGAAATGCAAATCAAAACCACAATGAGGTTTTTACTTTACCCCAGTTTGAATGGATCTCATACAGAAATCAACAAACAATAAATGCTGGCAAGGATGTGGAGAAAAATGTTCCCTAATCCACTATTGGTTGGAATGCAAGCTAGTACAGCCATTGTGGAAGACAGTATGGAGATCCTCAAAAGGCTAAAATTAGATCAACCATATGACCCAGCCATCCCACTCCTGGGAATTTATCCAAGGAAAATTAAATCAGTGCATGAAAGAGTTATCTGTACCTCCATGTTTATTGTATCTCAATTCACAATAGCTAAAATTTTGTATCAATCAATGACTGGGTTAAGATAATGTGGTACATATACAATATGGAATATTACTTAATTGTAAAAATGTATGAAACCCTTTATTTCATAATAAAATGGACACAACTAGAAGCCATTATACTTAGTGAAATAAGCCAGTCCCAAAAAGACAAATATCATGTTTTCCCTGAGCTTTGGTAATAGAGTACAAAAAATGAAATGTATGATTATATGCATTCCAATTTGTGTAAAATTATTACTGTGCATAAACTATTAAGATGAAATGGCTCGAAATATAACTGAAGTTAATTATTTAACAACACAGGAAGTATTTTGATGCTATATTTTCATTGGTTGCATTTCATTGAAAGAAATTAAATTACTAATTGACCAAAAAAACTGTATGCAGGTGAAACCATCATTTATACATTCAATTATTATTTATATCCATTGTCTATATTCCCACTAAACTGGGATCTTTTGGCTTTCTATTTGTTAAACTTATTCTCTTAGGAAGTATTAAGCCTTTTTACTGTATACTTAAAATATGTTAACTCAAAAATAAAGACAAAAAGGTAGAAGACAAAAGACATAAATATAGACAAAAGACAAAAAGGTAGAAAGAAGGAGGATGGAAGAGAGGGGAGAGAGATAGGAGAAGTAGAATATCATTATGTTCTTAGACTTGTATCTTCAAATCATATTGAATATGTTAACAATTAATTAAAATGAAAATAAAAAGGCAAATTATAGAGGGAAAGATGAAGGGGAAGATACTTTCACTAGGATATACTATGAGTAGAGACACAGACACAGAGAAGCACTGGACATTTTGAATCCACTAGTGGTCAGGAAAAGAGAATTTAATAGACAAGTAATTGAGCAGAATGATGTAGATCTATGTTACAGTAGACCAGGGAATTGCCTTTCATTGTGTGCACAGTGGGGATCTGTATTAGGCTTTCAACGTATGGTTCCTTAATGTGCAACCTTCATGAAAACTTTATTACTTGCGTGATTCAGGTATTTCATTCTGAAACATCTGGTAGTTACATTTGGGTCTAGCTTCCATTTCATTACTCTGGAAGTGTTCTTCAATGCCAATTATTAGGCTCTTGGATCTTATTGTAGATAATGTCTGATAGAAAAAAATTTTAAAAAACTCAATATTACAAAATTTTAAGCCCACCCTCCTGAATATTAGTTACAAACATATTAAAAGTGAACAAAATTTAATCAATATATGCCCTAGAAATGATTCCTTCTTAGAGAATTAATAATCTTTTAATTTATTTGAAACTTAACCAACCTTTCTATACTATTTGTAAAAATTTTTGACATATTAGATTATCAGTTAAAATCCTGGGCTCTTCCTCTAACTTCCTGGGTCCAAACTCCATCTCGGCTTCTCATTAGTGATACAGACTTGAATAAATTATTTAAACTATTTAAGCAGCTAACATAGGTTTTTTTTTTACTTATATATTGCTGTCTAATAAATTATCACAAATGATTAGCTTAAAATAACACATAATTGTGTGAGTGTACTTCAAAATGTTAATAGAGGGGTTGGCATTGTGGAGCAGTGGGTTGAGCTGCTGCTTACAATGACACCATCCCATATTAGAGTGCTGGTTTGAGTCCCAGCTACTCAGCTTCAGACCCAGCTTCCAGCTAATGCACCTGAGAAGGTAGCAGAGAATGGAACAAGTACTTGGGTCCCTACACCCACGTGGGAGATGAGGATGGAATTCATGGCTCCTGGCTTCAGTCTGGCCCTGATCTGGCTGATGTGACCATTTGGGGAGTGAGCCAGAAAGTGGAAGATCTCTGTATTTCTCTTCCACTCTCTGTTGCTTTGCCTTTCAAATAAATAGATAAATAACTTTTTAAAATATTGTTCATGGAAAATAAAATTAAAACATAAGTTCATTTTGGTAGAAAATATTTTAAAACATGTATAATTCTTTCATAATGTACATTTACATGAACTTTTTGAACACCCTATTTTCATCTCACAGATTTTGTGTCATGAGCCTGGATACAATTTAGCTGGGCTTCATCTTAAGATTTCATAAGAGTACACTCAAAGAGTAGGCTGGGGTTACAATCTCATCAGAAGCTCAGCTGGGGAAGTCTCTGTACTTGTTAGCAGAAGTCACTTCCTTTCGAGTTGTAGAACTAAGGACTTCATTTTTTTCTGTCTATAGCCACAGACCACCCCCAGTTCCTTACTTAACAACAAGGTATCTTGCTTCTTCTCAGTTAGGAAGAAAATAAGAGAAAATCCATCAGTGTGGGCACTCTGTTATATAACATAATACCATATATAGAATCAGTAAATCCTATCAACTTTGCATAGTTCAGTCACTTAGAAGCAAGTCGCAGGTCCCTCCCACACTCCAGGGGAAGGGATCACAGAAGACAAGGATGGTGGGGCCACTAGCAGAGGTCTGCTGCAACATCAGTGACAGCCACTGGGTTCTTACAGGATGTTGGCCATCATTACATCCAATCCACCTGCACATATCCTAAAACAGTTCCTTATTTCCACAAAACATAATAGCTAGAATGTTGAGAGTGACATACCACCTTTGCTACCGACAAAGTTTAAGACAACAGGTTTCCCAATATTCCTTCACTTTTATTTCCACTTCCGTCACCTGTAAAGGCTACAGGAGGAGTTATAGCTAGCACCTGAACTCAAGTACGAGATCCTGCATTTTGGGGGAGACTTTGGCTAACACGTTCATGAGTACACCCAACACCAAAGATTGCTCTGTTGTGCTCTTACTCTGTCACTCAGCTTCTCTTACCCTCATACTCCTTGTAGGTCTGAACTAATTCTGATTGAGAAAGATTTACATTCTATGCAGGGACTCTAGAAATGTCTTGAGGAAGAAGAAAAACACTTCAATGTCAAAGGAACAAAAACATTCACTGATGGTAGCATAGACTCCTTAAAAGGTCATTTTTTGACATGAAAGGCCTCCTCCATGCCATTAAAATAAGACCACATAAAGTGGTAAAGGAGGTGAAAACCTTAATGCCACATTCTTTTCATAGAACACCGCAATACCTAAAAGATTATTTTACTGAACTCTGTTCTCTGGATTGATCACAACAGGTTTTTGAAAAGCACAAGTGTGACCAGAGGAAGGTCATCAGGACACAGTGGGACAGGAAACCATTTAATCAATGGGGACTGAAACAGTTAGGGTTTTTTTTCCAGCCTGAAAAGTCTCAGGAGGAAAATTATACTCCTCAATATTTAACTGATAATCACATAGAAATGAGAACAGATTTATGCTCTGTTGTTTCAGAGAAGGCCTGGGAGAATAAGAAAGGTAATTAAGAGACAATTTAGAGCTGTCCATCAACTGAAGGATGGAATGAAGTGGGTCACGCCTCACCAGAAGCATTCTAATAGCAGTCAATAAAAAGATAATCTGTCAGGCATGATAAGGAAGTGACAGGAGCCTTGGGGAGATATTTAACTAGATGCCCTCTAATACTTCTAAAAGCTATAGCAATGCTGTAAGTCCAAGACTTGTATGTTAATCTCTCCCCCTAGAAGCAGCCACATTTTAGTGAGCAAAATCAATTTCTGATGTTTGTATCAAATATTCCCAAATGTTACCTAATTTGTAAATTGCATTTCTCCCGTTTTGCTGTAACACCTATCCATCTTTATATAGCAGTCAACCAGACCTCTACATAGTAATAAAAAGATCTGGTAATAAGTAGTAAGACATGTAGTCTGGGCTTTTGTTAGGGTGTGCTCTTCCATTTAGGAAAATAGTATTATATCAACATTTTCAAATAAAATGGACTCTAGTAATTCAAGCTTTTTAAAAATTATTTTTGAAAGGCAGAGAAACAGAGACATATCCTATCCGTTGGTTCACTCCCCAGATGCCTGTAACAGTTGGTGCTGGGCCAGGTGGAAGCCAGCAGCTGAGAAGTCAGAATAGGTCTCCCACAGGAGGGACAGGAACCCAACGATTTCAGCCATCTCCTGCTCCCTCCTAGGGTGTGCATTATCAGAAGCTGGAATCAGGAGCAAAGCTGGCATTCAAATCCAGGCACTCTGATACTGGATATAAATGTCCCAAGCTGTGTCTTAACTACTACCCAAACACCTGCATCTGTAATTATATTTTTCTTTTTTTTTTTTTAAACTTTTATTTAATGCATATAAATTTCCAAAGTACGACTTATGGATTACAATGGCTTCCCCCCCATACCGTCCCTCCCACCCACAACCCTCCCCTTTCCCACTCCCTCTCCCCTTCCATTCACATCAAGATTCATTTTTGATTATCTTAATATACAGAAGATCAGCTTAGTGTACATCAAGTAAGGATTTCAACAGTTTGCTCCCACACAGAAACATAAAGTGAAAAATAATAGATGATTTTTTTTAAATGATGATGAAATCAGAGCAGACCTATTGTCATGTTTAATCCCAGTGAGAGTCAAGTTGGGAATTGATAATTTCTTTTTTTTTTTTTTTTTACAGAGGATCAGTTTACTATGCATTAAGTAAGGATTTCAACAGTTTGCACCCCCATAGAAACACAAAGTGAAATATATTGTTTGAGTACTCGTTATAGCATTAAATCTCAATGTACAGCACATTAAGGACAGAGATCCTACATGAGGAGTAAGTGCACAGTGACTCCTGTTGTTGACTTTACCAATTGACACTCCTGTCTATGGCATCAGTAATCTCCCTATGCTCCAGTCATGAGTTTCCAATAATCCCTTTTACTTGGAGGAAATAATTCCTTAATTTTCTATGAACCAGCATATGCAGACAATTGCAATACCAATTTCACTTCTGGCCAGTAATAGAAATAGAGTAAAAGCCAAAGCAATAGGAATGAAGGCCCCAGAAAATTTTGGCAATTCCTGCCTGGTAGTATATTCAATAACATGCCTACTAGTGAACTGCTATATACTTAGTGATAACATCCAGTGCCAACAATAAGCTTGAGCAATTGTTTACTGATTTAACATTAATGACCAAAATGCTAACTTGTATCAAAGATGGCGACTACCCTCAGTAATTATACCAATCATTGAATACTTGACTGAATTGCTCCAGGAAAAGAAGACTTGTCACTCGGGCTTTTATACAATGTTATTCCATAAAATGTATGTGCTTGATTTATCTAGACCTTGGGCTAAAAAGTCACCATGGAAATTTAAGTGTTTAAATGAATAGTATTTGTGTTGTTGAAATACAGACTGTCGCTCCCCCTCTTCGTGGAGGAACGACACAGGACCCTGCGCTGTTCTTTTGTCTGCTCGGCCCTCCCCGGGTTTGCTGCTGGTTCTTCCCGGGTTGGCTACCGACCCTTCCACCTCCGTGGAAGGGCGGTTCCCCCTGCCACATTCCCCACTTCCGCGGGGGAGCGGCACACCGCCGGCCGGCTCTCTCGGGGGCTGCACAGGTGTTCCCCTTAGATGTTCCCCTTAGATGTTCCTGGTGCATGCCGTCTCTCTCCTCCTTTATAGTCCTCTTCCACCAATCCTAACTCGGCTGCCCACACGCCAAGTACGCTGCTCTCCTCCAATCAGGAGCAGGATCAGCTCCTGGAGGTCATCACTCAAGTTGGCAAGAGGCAGCTGCGTAGAAGCTGTTTCCTCCTCTCCCAGCGCCATATTGTGGGAGAGCAGATGCATAGAATAAGTCTTAATTCCAGTAACTCAGTCCAGTCCGGGTTGCTCCCCACACAGACCGTCTATGTGTTGAGCTGTATTTTAATAGTTTGCATTGTTCTTGCACCTGGATGAAGAAATCAGCTTTATATTATCTGGCAAAAAAGTTGTGTTGAGATAAAATGCAAATACAGAGTTCTGATTTCATCAGAATATTATGATCTCATTACATCTGTGTGAATAGATATTTACTAATCTGTCAATCACACAAGCTCTAGAAGTGGGGATTAAAACTTGCTGTCTTAGCTATGGGCGCTTATCTTTTTAGCTGAGAGATAAAAATATGTGAATACACACTGTGGCAGCTGCTAACTGTACCCTAAAATTTGTTCTTCCTTTCTCCAACATTAATTAGGTTTAAGTGGAACCCATGGCCACATAGCTAGAATATACTTCTCAGCTTACCTTACGTAAGATATGCAGGATTAGTTTGTCATTGATTCATTGATGAAGTTTTTTTTAAACTTTTATTTAGCAAACATAAATTTCCAAAGTACAGCTTATGTATTACAGTGGCCTTCCCCCCCCATAACTTCCCTCCCATCTCCTGCTCCCTCTCCCCTTCCATTCACATCAAGATTCATTTTTGATTCTCTTTATATACAGAAGATCAATTTAGAATATATTAATTAAAGATTTCAACAGTTTGCACCCACACCGAAACACAAAGTGTAAAATACTGTTTGAGTATTAGTTATAGCATTAATTCACATTGTACAACACATTAAGGACAGAGATCCTACATGAGGAGTAAGTGCACAGTGACTCCTGTTGTTGAATTAACAATTTGACACTCTTGTTTATGGCATCAGAAATCTCCCTAGGCTCTAGTCATGAGTTTCCAAGGCTATGGAAGCCTCTTGAGTTCGCTGACTTCAATCTTATTTAAACAAGGTCATAGTCAAAGTGGAAGTTCTCTCCTCCCTTCAGAGAAAGGCACCTTCTTTGATGGCCCGTTCTTTACACTGGGATCTCACTCGCAGAGATCTTTCATTTAGGTTTTGTTTGTTTGTTTGTTTTTTGCCAGAGTGTCTCGGCAATCCATTCCTAAAATACTCTCATGGGCTCTTCAGCCAGATCCAAATGCCTTAAGGCCTGATTCTGAGGCCAGAGTGCTGTTTAGGACATCTGCCATTCTATGAGTCTGCTGTGTATCCCACTTCCCGTGTTGGATCGTTCTCTCCTTTTTAATTCTTTCAATTAGTATTAGCAGACACAAGTCTTGTTTATGTGATCCCTTTGACTCTTAATCCTTTCATTATGATCAAATGTGAACTGAAACTGATCACTGGGACTAGTGAGATGGCATTGGTACATGCCACCTTGATGGGATTTTATTGGGATCCCCTGGTATGTTTCTAACACTACCATTTGAGGCAAGTCCGATTGAGCATGTCCCAAATTGTACAACTCCTCCCTCTCTTATTCCCACTTTTATATTTAACAGGGATCACTTTTCAGTTGAATTTCAACACCTAAGAATAATTGTGTGTTAATTAAAGAGTTCAACCAATAGTAAGTTGTTCATCAACAGTCAGGACAAGGGCTGATCAAGTCACTGTTTCTCATAGTGTCCATCTCACTTCAACAGGTTTCCTTTTTTGTGGTTGGTTAGTTGTCACCGATCAGGGAGAACATCTGACATTTGTCCCTTTGGGACTGGCTTATTTCACTCAGCATTATGTTTTCCAGATTCCTCCATTTTGTTGCAAATGACCAGATTTCATTATTTTTTACTGCTGTATAGTATTCTATAGAGTACATGTCCCATAATTTCGTTATCCAGTCTATTGTTGATGGGCATTTAAGTTGATTCCAGGTCTTAGCTATTGTGAATTGAGCTGCAATAAACATTAAGGTGCAGACAGCTTTTTTATTTGGGCAGGACAGAGGATGGAGGGAAGTGTCACTATGTTCCTAAATCTGTATATATGAAATACATAAAACTTGTGTAACTTAAAAAACTTAAAATCAAGATTAAAAATTAATAGTCATTTTAACTGCAGTGAGGTGATACTACATTTTTTTTTTGGTTTCCATGTTCCTGATGACTACTGATATTGAACTAAAACAATTTTAAATTAAAATTTTAAATTAAAAAATTTTTATTAATATAAACAACAGATTCCATGTATTTCATAGGTATAACTCTAAGAAGATAACCATATTTACCTCCCTCCCTCCCTCTTGTTGTATTTTTTGGCCATTTGTATTTATTATTTCACAAAATGTCCATTCAAATCCTTGTTAAAAATCAGTTACCTGTAGCTGTGTATATTCATTTCTGGGATCTCTCCTCTGTCCCATTAGTCTATGTGTCTATATTTATACCAGAACTATGCTATTTTGGTTGCAACAGCTGTATGTCTTGAAATCAGGAACTCTGGTGCCCCCAGTTTTGTTCTTTTTGTTCAAGGTCCTGTTTGCTCTTCAGGGTGTTTTGTGCTGATGAAGTCTGTAAGTTCAGTTTTCTTCAGCAGGCAATGAAATATAAAGAGTGGAGAGAACACTGAGGAAACTTTTTTGCTTGAATCATCCTCTTGTTTGTTGGATACAGGGTATATATTTAAACTCATTTCTGTTAGTGTTGTGAGATTATATGCTGTGCTTGGATATTGGTTTAGGTACCCCTCAAAGGTCCATGAATAGAGGCTTAGTCCCCATGGTGCTGCTGACTGAAGGTGGCAGAAGCTTTAGGAGGTTGAGCCTACTAGGAGGTTCTTAGGACACTAGAGATGTGCCATTGGAAGGGATCATGGGACCCGTGTGTGTGTGTCTGTGTGTGTGTGTGTGTGTGTGTGTGTTTCATTCCGACCTTCCCTTTGTTGATGTAAGCTTTTGCATACATATGCACTCCTGCCATGATTTGTACCATCTGCTACCCTCACCAAAGGATAGATTAATGGGTCTGCCTGGTATTGACTTTTCAAACTCCAAAACAACAAGCTAAATAAATCTTTTTTTCTTTATAAATTTAGATGCTTGAAATATTTTGTTATGTTGATGAAAACTAAATAATATATTATGCTTAGTTCTCCTAGGGAATATTTTAGATTGTAGAATGAGTGAAAGTGATATACGCTTCTTCAGAGTGAGTCACTTGTCTTAAAAATCACTTGCCCTTGAGGCCAGTACTGTGGTGCAGTGAATTAACCCATTGCTTGTGATGCCAGCCTCTCATAATAGAGCTCCCTCTTTGATTCCTGGCTGCTTAGCTTTCAGTCCATCTTCCTGCTAATGTGCCTGGGAAGGCAGCAGATGATGTAAGGGGTCTCTCTCTCTCTCTCTCTCTCTCTCCCTCCCTTCCTCCGTCCCTCCCTCCCTCCCTGCCCCCTCTCTCTCTTTGTCTTTCAAGCATTAAATATTTTAATAAACTCAATACCTTCCACATTCTATGGGCTAAAACAGGAACAAATTCGTGACTCAATGACCCCCAGACATGAGCTCAATACCCTTGGGGATGGTGAAGCAGTAAGACGGGAGCAGTGACCTGGGGCTCAGAATGACCTCATGGAATAGAGCCACATCAATAGCAGGAATCACTGATGAACATGAGGGCTTGGCATTTGCCCATTCTTTATCTTTTCCAGTAGTAGAACAGGCAGGGGCTTTACTGCTGCACCATAGCTAGTGACTACCAACAGAAGAGGGGGATGGAGTTCTCTTGTCTAGTCAACTACAACCCTCAGCCCGTGTGCTGAACTATCTACCACCTGAATGTGACCCTCGTAGTTTTCCTTCAATATTGCCACTGAAATCACTGCTGCTTGCCTGAATGGTTGGAAAGTCAAGGAGCTACCATTCTTCATTCACCAGACTACTTGCAGAATCAAAGACTTGCAAAAAAAGTCACTTAAATATATTCTCCTAGAAGCTACAGCAACTTATTTTAGTCACATACACAAGGAAATGGAGGGGACAGTGGTTCACCCAGAAGACTATTTCATCACTGCCAGTTGTTAGAATAGTTAGTACATTGTTGTAATAAGCAAACTGACTTTGAACTAGTTTTATTACTGTCTTTAAATTCTATATAGTTAATTGTCTTCTTAATGTCTGTAGCATGGGAGTTCATTCCAACAGCCCACCATCCATTGCTGCACATTTATCTGATGGAATTTCCTTCTACTGTTTTTCAGAATAGCCTAAATCTCTGTAAAGATTTTTAATGGCATTTGGTAAAAACAAATTAAACGGCCAGCGCCATGGCTCACTTGGCTAATCTTACGCATGTGGCGCCAGCACCCCGGGGTTCTAGTCCCGGTCAGGGAGCCGGGTTCTGTCCCGGTAGCTTCTCTTCTAGTCCAGCTCTCTGCTGTGGCCCGGGAAGGCAGTGGAGGATGGCCCAAGTGCTTGGGCCCTGCACCCGCATGAGAGACCAGGAGGAAACACCTGGCTCCTGGCTTCAGATCAGCGCAGCGCCGGCTGTAGCAGCCATTTGGGGGTGAACCAAAGGAAGGAAGACCTTTCTCTCTGTCTCTCTCTCTCACTGTCTAACTCTGCCTGTCAAAAAAAATTAAATAACACTAGTAACACCAAGAAAGTATTCTTTGCAAACTCCTCTAATAGACACTGCCAGAGGCATGCCAATATCTCCTGAGCAACGTACCACCTTCATGCACACCAGTACAACCACCAACTACGCTTTATTCTCCCAGTCCCAAGGATGGTAGCTACTCCCTGTGATCATTATTTTTGCAATGCCTTTTTGATCCTCCAGTACAATAGAGGATTAGCTAATCTCCTATACTAAATTATTTTTGTTAAAAAAACTGACACTCTTTCTGAATTAGACCATAGGCCTTGATTAATATATCAAAATTATAAACCAAAATGTTGTCATCCAAAAGACAGACTTCCATGTTAATGATTAAAATAACTTAGAGGCCGGCGCCACAGCTTAATAGGCTAGTCCTCCACCTGTGGGGCCGAAACACCGGGTTCTAGTCCAGGTCAGGGCACCGGATTCTGTCCCGGTTGCTCCTCTTCCAGGCCAGCTCTCTGCTGTGGCCCGGGAAGGCAGTGGAGGATGGCCCAAGCGCTTGGACCCTGTACCCCAAGGGAGACCAGGAGAAGCACCTGGCTCCTGGCTTCGGATCAGGGTGATGCACCAGCTGCAGCAGCCATTGGGGGGGTGAACCAATGGAAAAGGAAGACCTTTCTCTCTGTCTCTCTCTCTCACTGTTCACTCTGCCTTACAAAAAAATAACTTAGAAATTAGCAAACTGTTGAAATCTTTACTTAATGTATGCTAAACTGATCTGTAAAGAGAATCGAAAATGAATCTTGATGTGAATGGAAGGGGAGAGGGAGTGGATAAGGGGAGGGTTGCAGGTTGGAGGGACGTTATGGGGGGGAAGCCATTGTAATCCATATTCTGTACTTTGGAAATTTATATTCATTAAATAAAAGTTAAAAAAAAGAAAACCTTATTGATGATTAGCTAAATGTAATGCAATATATTTGGAAAACAAAGCTATTGTATAAAGGCACATATTGAAAGTAAATATTACTTTAAAAAAAGAAATTATCTCCCATGAAAGTATATTTTTGAAATATTTTTGTCATTCAAAACTGTATAATGAAGAGAATTTTGAACTCAGAAAACAGAATTCTTGAAAGGAAAATCCAGTTTTCATGAGTTGGTCAACCTTGAACAAATTAACTAGACTTTCTGAGTTCTAAAGTCGTCATGTTGTAAAATGATCCTATCATCACACAAATTTCAGATACTCACCTGAGATAGCAGGCATTATACTGCTTTGTAAATTATCATTCATTTTGACATAGAAGTTATTCATCACTTGTTAATAGTGATTCCTCTGAGAATTAAGAATATATAACTTGGCACCAAAGGTATGGTGCTGTGGGTTAAGCCACGCCAGCAGCCCATATTGGTGCTAATCTTAGATCTGGCCTCTCTGCTTCTAATCCAGCTTCCTAATAATGCACCCAGGAAGGTAGTGAAGGGTGGCCTAAGAGCTTGGGCTCCCACCATCGTGGGAGACTAGATAGAGTTCCTAGCTCCTGGCTTTAGCAAGACCTGGCTGTTGCAGCCATTTGGGGAGTGAACCAACAGATGGAATCTCTCTGCTTACCCTTCTCTCTCTCAGCTGGTTTGCCTTTCAAATAAATGAATAAACAAATCTTTAAAAAAAATTTTTAAAGAATATATAACTTAAATTTTAAAATTTATTGTAACTTTCCTATTAATTTTATGTTAATTGATTTTATAGGTTCCTTAGTTATAACAAAGTATTTATTTCCTTATATATTCATTTTCTTTTTTACCTATATTGCTTTCTCAGTGAATTCATTGTCAATAAGATTTTTGCTTCTCTGTTTATTAGTGGTAAGTGGGTAATTGCTCTGAGCCACAAAAACACAGCAAATCACTTGGCCACGGGCTAGCCATGTGGCATAGTAGGTTAAGCCTCTGCCTGCGGTGCCATTATCCCTAATGGGTGCCAGTTCATGTCCCAACTGCTCCTCTTCCAATCCAGCTCTATACTAATGGCCTGGGAAAGCAGTGGAAGATAAACCAAGTGTTTAAACGGGCCCCTGCACCCATGTGGGAGGCCAGGAAGAAGCTCCTGGCTTCGGATCGTCCCAGCTATGGCCATTGTGACCATCTGGAGAGTGAACCAGAAGATGGACCATCTCTCTCTCTCTCTTTCTCTCTACCTCTCAAATAAACAAATAAATGTCTTTTTAAAAAATCATTTGACCAAAATATGCAAAGGTATGAAAATAATGGTTTTGACTGATTGACTGTCAGTGATAATTTTGGTCATTTTTCTACCCTTTTAAGCATATTATGTTAGACTGCTAAATCCCATAACTATCCATACTACTGTGCCCCATTTCTAAAAATAAGGCCTTCTGTGAGTCACACCAATGACTACAGGAGAAAAATGACAATCTTCTGGCTGAAAATAGAAAAATGACCAGTGGATACTATCACCTGGATACCTCTCAAGCTCATGCTCAGCTTGTTCCCAAACACCTCATCACGTCTCCCAGCACCAACAGCTGAGATACCGCCATCTCTGTCTTCCAATCACTCACATTCAAAGTTCGGACCCATCCTTGTCCCGCCTTCTCTCGGAAATTTGGTTGCAATCAGTTGTTAAACTCAGTTGTTTCTCACTTTTTACTGTCTGCTTCATACTCTTCCTCCTTCCCTGCCAGGTTCACTGCCCAGCCCCTGCCCAGGCCTGCAACTCCCTGAATGCCATAGTTAACTTCGTCAATTCCTAAGTTATGGATCATTTCCTAAGTTATGCATGCTCATAAACTTTCCACTTCTTAATTCAATCCATATTCTATAGCCAGAGTGCTTTTCTTATACTCTAGCGGGCTTCAACATCGTAGGACCATTTGGCTCAGATGTTGAAGAGGAAATACAGGCAGTAGAGCCCTTTCAAAACTGAAACTCTGTTCTGTGATGCTAACCACACATGCTTTCACATTTCTATGCAGATCTCTCTTTATTTTTTCCTTTTTTCTTACTGTTTTCAAGTTCTTTACTCCAAGATTTTTTTATATGGTACCCTGGGGATAAGATACAGAAGATCTTCCCTAAGTTAAAGAGTTCTTTGATTGAATTTAAAGTTACATTGATTTCTTCTTCAAACGTATAGAACATGTCTTTGTTTTGTATTAAGAGGAAGGTATTTACTTTTATGCATTTCTTGATTTATTAATATATAGAGAACAGACCTCATGAATTTCATGTATATGACTCCAAGAATTCAATGATATTTTTCTTGTGCCTTCCGTCCCTCCTTCTCCTTTTTTTTTTTTTTTCAAGAGGAAGATATTTAAACAGACATTTTCTCAATTGTCTTTTGTTAGAATTGGGTCCAGAATTTCTCAATTTACAAGAAGACTTTTGGGGTGGTCATTTGGCATAGCAGTTAAGACACCACTTGGGACACCTGCATCTCCTAATTGAGTGCCTGGGCTCAACTCACAGCTACACTTTCAGCTCCAGCTTTCTGATAATGCACACCCAGGGAGGCAGAAGGTGATGGCTCACGTGCTTGATTCCCTGCCACCCACTCGGGGGACCCGCATTGAGCTCCAGGCTCCTGGCTTCGGTCTTGCCCAGCCCTGGCTATTGTCATTTGTGGAGTGAACCAGGGGACAGAAGATGCTTCTCCCCACCCCCTTTCAAATAAATAAATCAAGATCTTTTTTAAAAACGAAAAAAGACTTTCCTTGGTCTTTCTTGTATTTTAAAAGGTTCACATGCTGAGGACTTTCTGATTAGGCATTTTTTTCCTATGAATGTTATTGTATAGTTTTCATTTAAAGCTTCACAATAAATTAAACTTTGTTGACATTACCCATAAGAGAAACTTGGGAATCTCCGGAAGTCTTTAGGCAATTACTAACTCATTTCCCAGAGTTTTTGAAAATCATTTGAGAAACTAAATGCTTTTGAGACACTGCTTTTTGTATACAATACGACTATAAATAAAACTTTGGGATTTCTTCAGTTTCTTAGGGTTCACTTGAAAGAAGTTGAAATGACTTATCTTTGTAAAAATACAAGATATTTAAGTTTTACAAATATAAGACTATCTCAAAAAGTTCATGGAAATTGAATTTTTAAAAAGGCACATTCGACACAAATGTCTTGATGTACCCTCACATGTTGCTGACCTCACCACTCTTTCTCCTCCCATTTGTGGACCCACTAAGTGAGCCTGTCCACAGGCTAGAGAGCAACCTAGGACAATGTGACCCAGTCCAGACAGAAGAATTGGCCACATTCCTCTTGCATAAAGTTGGACTAAGACGCAAGGAATTCCATGGTATTCTAATTGGAAAGCCCAAGGAGGGAGCTGAAGTACATCAGTGGCAGTGCTGTGTTCCATAAGCCCCACACTACTACATTTCTGATATTGGATTAATATGAAAGGCGCTTATATCATCTTCCAATCTCCTGGGACGCCCCTGTGAGGAGCCTTTGGTCCTGCCAAGCAAATAAAATAAAGCTAAGTAAAGACAAATAATAGTAAGCAAATCAATGCATGCCATTATTCATAATTTGACTTTCAGAGCACACTATCAATATGCTCTGGATGGCAAAGCATAGAGAATCTTATAAGTAATTAAATTAGACACAAGCTGACACAGTGTCTGGCACGAGGCAGGTCTTCAATCAGTATTTTTGAATGACTCAACCAGTGACTAAATAAGCTATCATTCAACCCTATTTGGCATGAATAAACACTGCTGCTTTTCCACATAGTCATATACTTTCATAGCCATGTGTACTTTAACTTCTACATTTCTGTTCTATGCTACTATGGTAGCATATGGACAGGCTTACTTGGAGCTCACTTGGAGCCATGGTTGGAGGTCACCACTGAATGGATCCATCAGTGGGAGCTGAAAAATGAGGTAAGGCCACTAAATACATGGGGGTATTTCTAAGTGTGGAATGTGGACAGTGTCATCACCCAGGAGATTGCTAGAAATTCAGAGCCTCAGGCCTGGTCCCAGCTTGGATGACTCAGAATCTGCATTTTAAGAACATCTCCAGACGATTTCTGTGCACACCAAAATATGAAAAGGATCACAGTAGAATGTGGGTCAAGGTTAACCAGTTCACTAATTCTCAACTCCAGGTACAATCCATTCACCTAAGGTCCTTTAAAAAACACAACCCAAAATCAATTAAACTGCACTCAGACCCACTGAGTTAGAGAATCAGAGCTAAGCCCCCACACCATAAGGTGTTCTTACTTCCACACCAATGGCAGATGGTGAATATAAATAAGGGTACTTTAAAATTTAATCAGAAATGAAATTAAAGAATGTTTGCCTTAATGTAAAAAAGTCTGAAATCCATGCAAAAAGGTCATGAAAACACATATTACGAAAAACTCATATTCATGGATTTCAAAAATTTTGCACAGGAGTCCAAGTCCATTTTTTCATGAACTTTTTTGAGGTACACTTATATAGCTCTATTTCCATGAATGTAGAGACCAGAAGTTGATTTTAAAAGAGATGATGCCACCTAAGAAGTCTTGCATAAAAAACTCAGAACACGTATTTTGATGTAGAGAAGGTAAAATATCATAAGGTTAAAGTAGAAAGAATATTGTGTTGGGGCCGGCGCCATGGCTCACTAGGCTAATCCTCCGCCTGCGGCGCCAGCATCCCATATAGGTGCCCAGTTCTAGTTCCGGCTGCTCCTCTTCCAATCCAGCTCTCTGCTGTGGCCTGGGAAGGCAGTGGAGGATGGCCCAAGTGCTTGGGCCCTGCACCCACATGGGAAACCAGGAGGAAGCACCTGGCTCCTGGCTTCAGATCAGTGCGGCAGCCATTGGAGGGTGAACCAATGGAAGGAAGACCTTTTTCTCTGTCTCTCTCTCACTGTCAAACTCTGCCTGTCAAAAAATAAATAAATAAATAAAAGAATATTGTGGAGCAGGCTGAAGACTAAGACCAATATAGGATTATGGTAAACAGGGATCTATTGGAAATGCAAAGAGGGAAAGCAACTGATCTGAGTTGGGAAATTATAAACTATAAACCAGTAAACAAAAAACAGAGCTGTGGACTTGGTCTGGGCAAATAAATAAGGCCCACTAGTAACTGCAATAAGGTCATTTAGGAATTTTCCTACATTCAGATTAAAAGTCAGCATTAAAGGGTGTGTAGGTAGAATTCAACCACTCAAAATAAAACCAGTTTGCTTCACCTTGGTTCTATAAAAGAAATAAATTTACTATGGAAAATTGGGAAAGACAGAAAAAAAAGAAAACCTGAAGTAGTCGAAATTCCATAATTCAGAGATAACAATATTTAACATTTTGTTGTTTCTTTCAAGCAGCTTGTCTCTGTGTATCATATTTCTTAGAGCTTTATTTTTTTCTGGCTATCATCTTGGTTTTATTCAGCTAATAGCATAGGATGCAGGAAAGCTTGAGAGACCCACATGCCTAAAGAGACAATCTTATAATTTAAAAAAGCCTTTGATGTGGGCAATGAATATATTAATGTCCAACCAAGGTTCTTGCCTCCTGCAGAGACAGAAATATTAGGAAGAGGCTAGTATTGTGTGCAAATAGGGACAGAATTTATTTAGCAGTGAGGGAATAAATGTACATTCTGGCAGGAGTATGAGCCAACCTCACCCAAGGAAAAAGATCCAACATCAGTTGGCCAAGAGTTGCCTGTAAAGAACAGAAATTTTAAAAAACTGAAAAACAGTACCTCTAAGAGAGTAGGACAGGTCTTTCCAGTCCGTGGCGGGAAGAGAGAAAACAGAAGTCTGCTTATAGAAAAAGAGCTCTTACCTGCCTTCCACCTTTTTTTTTAAGGAATAGAGTGATACCTCAATCTGATACACACCTGGGGTGAGGGGTGAGCATGTGCCTTGGTCCCAGATGCAACAGTTGCATCCTGGGAAGGTGAGTGTATCAAGCCAACAAAGAAACAGCATTATTTTGCAGAGATACAAGAGTTCCTGCTCACCTAAACTTTACTAACTGCTTAGTTACACCAATCACTTTGACTATATTCATTCAGTATCTCACACTCTTCTCAGAAGGATCATGGTTTCACAGAACTGACAAGACAGCTTCTTCAGGCATGATGATAGCTTCCTCATTGAGGACCACCATGGTGCTCTATGCAGCTACCTCATTGTCTCCTTAGACAGCTGTGACGTGAGGGCGTGGCCAGCAGCGAGGACGTGGAGTGAGCCATGCCACATCCTGCTCCTAGTCCTTTTGCTAGTCAGCTCACTCCCACTTGTGTTTTCTCTTCTGCACCCTATGTCGCTGTGTTCTCTTGTCCTGCTTCATCCTCGAATCCACCCCTAGAAGTGGTCCCCAGCTCTGGCTAGCTGGAACATCCTGCAACCCACACCTTCTTTGGAACTTGACTTGTCTCCTGCTAGGCCCAGCCTTCTTGTAGAGACTTCACAGCTGTGCCACTTTCTCTTGTTCTGAGATGCCTCGCTCCATACCCCCACATTCACTACTGCTTCTGTCTTCTTCTTGGGCTGCTCCAGCTTCTTCAGCATCCTCTGTTTCTTTTTTTTTTTTTTTTTTTTTTTTTTTTTTTTTTTTTTTGACAGGCAGAGTGGACAGTGAGAGAGACAGAGAGAGAAAGGTCTTCCTTTGCCGTTGGTTCACCCGCCAATGGCCGCCGCTGCAGCCGGCGCACCGCGCTGATCCTATGGCAGGAGCCAGGAGCCAGGTGCTTTTCCTGGTCTCCCATGGGGTGCAGGGCCCAAGCACCTGGGCCATCCTCCACTGCACTCCCTGGCCATAGCAGAGAGCTGGCCTGGAAGAGGGGCAACCGGGATAGAATCCGGCGCCCCGACCGGGACTAGAACCCGGTGTGCCGGCGCCGCAAGGTGGAGGATTAGCCTATTGAGCCACGGCGCCGGCCACCTCTGTTTCTTTTAACCTTGGCCTCAACCACTTTCTTAATGAGACACGCATTGATCACCTGCCGCTGTTTCCAGTACTGCTTCACTTCCTTCTTGTCAGCAGGCAATTGCCCTACCTGGTGCTGCTTTTGCTCCTGCAAAAACCACTCCTGCAGCTCCCTCTCATCCTCATTAAATGCAAACCAGTTGAAGAAATTCCCTACGATGTCTCTTTCAGCCATTTAGGAAGAAGCAATAACAGCACCTGGATCAAGACTTTCATGGCCCAGTATCTGATGTTTCCCTGGGTCTTTGACAGGCACTATATATTATGGGATTGTGGGGGGGGGGCATGGATTTGCTTCTAACCACAGGATGGTTGCCATCTCTCTTCATGATCACTGCTATGCTATCACTGTGTCAGCTGTCATCTTTCCTCCCCTCCAGGATGGTGGCAATTTCTCTCCTCGAAGGAACCTCTAGTTGCCTTATCCTGGAATGGGGAAGACTGTCCTTCCATCTTCAAATGAAGGTGCTGGGTGTTGCTGGTGGTGGTGGCTCTGGTACACCAGCTGAGCCTAGCTGATCCGCAGGGCCTCAACCGCATCATCCTCAATCCCACTGAAGCCATCCTGAGACCACGGGTAGCCTGTTCTTCCAGCAGTACCACCTCTTCCTCCAATGACAGCAGCAGCAGAGTCTCTTTGTCCTCTTCTTTATTATCTGCTTCTTCAGCAAATTGCACAACCCTGGATCCAGGTCACTGTCCAGAGATACATCAGCCTCCTCCTCCTCATCTGACACATAGGTGACATCCCTTGGCAGATTAGACAGGAATGTGTTCTCAGTGCTCACATCCCCTTGTGTCACTTCCCCTAACAGGTGGTGGTTCCAGATGGTCCACATGGAGAACATGCCAGTCTCCCCCTCATCCGCAATGGAAACCCCAGGAAGACCCATCGTCACCTCCACATCCTCCCACTGCCTTCTCTGCTCATGCAGCAGCTTCTTTCTCCTCCTCTTTAATTCTACCACCTCCCTGGCCTTCATCTCTGCCAAAATCCAGTTCAGTTGTGTTGCTCCCCCTCTTCATGGAGGAACGACACTAAACCCTGCCTAGGCTTCATATCCGAGTCACGGCACCATTATGTCACTCCCCCTCTTCATGGAGGAACGACACAGGACCCTGCGCTGTTCTTTTGTCTGCTCGGCCCTTCCCGGGTTTGCTGCTGGTTCTTCCCGGGTTGGCTACCGTCCCTTCCACCTCCGTGGAAGGGCGGTTCCCCCTGCCACTTTCCCCACTTCCGCGGGGGAGCGGCACACTGCTGGCCGGCTCTCTCGGGGGCTGCACAGGTGTTCCTTCAGATAGATGTTCCCTATGCATGTTGTCTCTCTCCTCCTTTATAGTCCTCTTCACCAATCCCAACTCTGCTACCCACACGCCGAGTACGCTGCTCTCCTCCAATCAGGAGCAGCTCCTGCTGTTTATTGGTTGAACTGGAGGCAGCTGTGTAGAAGCTGTTTCCTCCTCTCCCAGCGCCATATTGTGGGAGAGCAGATGCATAGAATAAGTCTTAATTCCAGTAACAGTCTAGTCTGAGTTGCTCCCAGTTGCTCCCCACAGATCCCCCTTTCTTTTTATTTTTTGGCGTTGATACGCGCCTGTCTTCGGTGCCCCACGGCACACACTCTGCTCTGCTTGCTAGAGTTGCCCACAGGTGCTTACAAGCCCTACCAATCAGGCAAACCGAATCCGGGTCCTCTCTTCGCCATGTTGTGAGGAGGTTTTTAGGTGCTAATGCGTGCCTGTGTTCGGTGCCCTGCAGCGCATGCTCTGCTCTGCTAGAACTGCCTGCAGGTGCTTACAAGCCCTACCAATCAGGCAAACCGAATCCAAGCCCTCTCATTGCCGTCTTGTGGGGAGACTTATTGGTGTTGATAATGCCTATCTTCGGTGACCTGCAGCCGCCCACAGGTGCTTATCGTCTTACTAATCAGGCAGACCGAATCCAAGCTCTCTCATTGCCGTGTTGTGGGGAGGCCTTATTTTTCTCTATCTCCGGGCATTCCTATTTCTCCCATTTTACTTCTATCTGCCAGCATTCCTATTTCTCTCATTTTACTTCTAAACTTCTGTTTCTCTTATCCCTGTGGCATGCATGCCAGCACCCGCCCCGAGGCTGCTTCTCGGCGCCTCGCCCGCGGCGGTTTCCCAGCTCCGCGGTCTCCGCGCCCTTTGCGCCCGCACCACAGCCTTCGCGCTAGCCCCGCGTTTCCTACTACTTGTGCCTCAGGCGCTCTCCCAGTTCGTGCCCCGCGCACTCTCTCTGCGCGGCGGCTTCCGCGAGTCACACAGCCTAGCTCACGTTTCCACCACCGGTATTCAGTCTAAGTTCCCTGGGCTAACCTGGCGAATTCAACCTAACCTACGTTTCCACCTTACGGTTTGGCTTCCCATCTTTTGCTCCCCGGGCTAATCTGATGGATTCCAACCTGGCCCACGTCTCCGCCTCTGGTTTTTTAGATTTTCGCCTTTTGTTCCCCAGGCTGACTTGACAATCCCAAGATAGCTTACGTCTCCGCCTCGGCCTGCCCCCGCAGCTTCATCCTCCCTAACATTTTTCTCTACCCGGTATGTTTCCCTAAGTTTTCTTCCAACAATATTCCCCTCTCATTTCTCCTGGCTTCTCCCCACAGTCCGTATCCGAGTCTAAGTTTCTTCTAGGTTTCACTTTCGCTTTCAATCTCCTAGCTTCCCCGCCATAGTCCGCATCTGGTTTCACTTTCACTTTCAATCCTAGCTTTCAATCCTAACTTCTTTCCCACAGTCCGTATCCGAGTCTATGCCTAGGCTTTCGATAGCTTCTTCCGGCACCTTTTCCGTCCGGCTTTTCCCTAGGCTCTTTACTAGTCTCTCTCTCCGGTATTTTCCCACTTCTTCCCGCTTCTTCCCCCCTAGGTTTCCTATCCGAGTCACGGCACCATTATGTCGCTCCCCCTCTTCATGGAGGAATGACACTAAACCCTGCCTAGGCTTCATATCCGAGTCATGGCACCATTATGTCACTCCCCCTCTTCGTGGAGGAACGACACAGGACCCTGCGCTGTTCTTTTGTCTGCTCGGCCCTCCCCGGGTTTGCTGCTGGTTCTTCCCGGGTTGGCTACCATCCCTTCCACCTCTGTGGAAGGGCGGTTCCCCCTGCCACTTTCCCCACTTCCGCGGGGGAGCGGCACACTGCCGGCCGGCTCTCTCGGGGGCTGCACAGGTGTTCCTTCAGATAGATGTTCCTGGTGCATGTTGTCTCTCTCCTCCTTTATAGTCCTCTTCCACCAATCCCAACTCTGCTACCCACACGCCGAGTATGCTGCTCTCCTCCAATCAGGAGCAGGTCCTACAGTTTATTGGTTGAACTGGAGGCAGCTGTGTAGAAGCTGTTTCCTCCTCTCCCAGTGCCATATTGTGGGAGAGCAGATGCATAGAATAAGTCTTAATTCCAGTAACTTAGTCTAGTCCGAGTTGCTCCCCACAAGTTGCTCCTCTTTCTCCTCCTCACCTCATGTTTCTCCTCAAATGACTTTCTTATGGTCCCAGGTGTTGGCTCCTCCTTATCATCACCTTCTTCCTCCTCTCCTGAGTTCAGGCTTGTGTCCAGTGCCTTTGCTTGCTCTTTAAGCTTCTTGGTCATATCTTGCCAAAGCTTTGTTCTCCAATTCATAAAGTACCTGAGTTCCTCATGCCCCAGCACTTTGATGTCCTGGTCGCATGCCTCTTTTTCCTCAGTGGTATCTGGATGCTGTACCAACACATCATCATCTAGCAAGATTTCACTGGCTAGATGGAAGGAAGTTAACAGGGTTGGCAGCTCAAAAAAAGTCAGTGATGGAGTTGTGGTGATAAAGAATGAACTCAGCTTCCACATAGCCTTAAACCTTGGCTTCTTCTTAGTAACCAACTCAGTAAGACCTAGCCTGCATTTGAACCTCCTTGAAGGTAAGCCTGGGGCTGAAGAATTTATTGTCAAACTTATCAGGACCCAGGAATTCCAAGCAGACTACAAAGATCTCTGTAGCTTCATGGCGAGAAGCTTGGGGCCTGGTAGCCTGGACATGGTGAAATGGCTGCTGAAAGATCCATAGCAGGGGCTGATCGTCACTGAAACAGAAATCTTTGCCCTGACGTGGCCACCATGGGCCAGAAAATCATATCCAAACACAGAGCCATCAGTGTCAAATGGGCTTGTGAGGAAGCATCAGGAACCCTCCCCCTCCTGTGCACTTGCTGAATTTGCCCTCTTGCCCATGGTAGAATGGGGAAGAGTCACTCAATCTGAGTAGAATGAGGAAGTGGGAGATGTCTCTTCCTGGACAACTATATTCTGCTTCCCATTTTCCCACCCCTACAGCAAACACACTTCACAAGCTTTTATTCTAAGACACAATATGAATGAATAACATATTTACTGAACAAATGTATACTTTTAATTTGTTAACTGACAACATGCATACACATAAACACACACACATGTGTGTGTGTGCACACAGAGCCTTCAAAAGGTTCTTGAAAAATGTGTATTATGGAAATATTACACATGGATTTCAAAATTTTTCACACCAAAATAAACATCTGAATTCCTTTTTTGCACTACACATTTAACTCATTCATCTAAGCTTTGGTTTCACTTAATCTAAATACTGCTATGAATTGCTCTGAGCCATCAGTGGCTATCACTTACAGTAGAGCAACATGATAATTTTCATCATTTCTATTTCTGATTGTTATTTCTTTGTCCCTCATAAAAATGAAAACATGATGTTGAGGTATACTGTAAGTATCAAGATTTTTCTTCACTTCCTTTTTGGTTAAATTGAATCCAGGTTTTTCCTCACCTGGAGTATGGAGTTCCTTCTGGTCATCAGTCACAGTTTTTAACACATAGGTATTCAGCCTGAGTAGAAGTCCTGCACCAAGCTCAAATTGGACATGCTGCTTCTCCTAGCTTTGAAAATCCCAAGACTGAAATCAATTTCTACAGCATTTAATATACCATTGCCTACTGCCTGACCCACCAAGTGCATGACAGACAATATGCTGCATAAAAATAACTTTTGCTTGAAGTATGAGCCTATAATAATTTAAGGCATTAAAAGCAATAATCTGCAATTCAAATATATGTGAAAATACGTAACTGTGATGGCAATCAAGGTGAATGTATCTGTTCATAAATTTTGATTCCCATTTCTGATTATTTTCTCTTCATACATTCTTTGATGAGCTAAACTCAAAGTGTCTCATTATTTTGTTTCATCTTGAGTGTCTTTGGTTATTAATGATTTTCAACAGGTTTAATGCTGATTGGCCATCTGCATTTCTCCTTCCGCAAATTGTCCTGGAAATGTCCTCTGCTCATTTCTCCCTCTGGTTTCTGCTTTTTCTCCTCCTCCTCTGTAATTTGAGAGGTAGGCAGGGGATGGGGAGAGAAAGACTGAGACAGAGACATCAGGGCCAGGAGCCAGGAATGCAGTCCAGGTCTCCCACATGGACAGTAGAAACCTAATTACTTGAGCCATGAGTGCTGCCTCCCAGGGTCTGCTTTAGCAGGACAGAATCAAGACCCAAAGCTGGGAATTGAACTTAGGCACTGTTGACATGGGATGCAGATCTCTGAATTGCTAGGCTAAAGGCCTGCTCCTGTTTTGTTTTGTTTTTAATGTGTGAGCATCCCTACATCCCTACAAATTAAGAAAAATAGCCTTTACTTTTCATATTTGAAGCAAATGTTTTTCATTATCTTATTTTACTTTTACACTTTTTTGTGTATGCATACAAAATATAAATGCTTATGAAGTCAAGTAAATCAACATCTTCCTTAGAACTTCTTTCAATAAGTGTACACTTGGGAAATTCTTTCTCTACTTTGAGATCAGATTAAAATTTTTGAATTCACTTTGTTTCAAAGTGCAATTGTTAGGTAGGTGTTGTGGCACAGTAGATTAAGCCTACATCTACAATGCTGACATCCGACGTAAACACCAGTTCAAGTGCTGACTGCTCCATTTCTGATTGAGCTCCCTGCTAATGTGGAAGATGGCCCCTGCCATCCACATGGGAGACTAGGATGAAGCTCCTGGCTCCTGGTTTTGGCCTGGCCCAACCCTGGCTATTAAAGCCATTTGAGAAGTGAATCAGAAAATAGAAGTCTTCTCATTCTCTCTCTGTAACTCTGCCTTTCTAATAAATAAATCAATCTTTTAAATAATTTGATTGCTTTTAAATATATTTTTATTTAGAGTCTTGCATTTTATGGGTGACTCTTTGATCTGGAACTTAGTGTATATCACATGAAGCTCTACATTAACCTGAAGGAAATAATTCATATAATTAATCCTCCTCTGCATATCCTATTAGACTTTATTATCTCAGAATGTATCACAAATCGTGCTTCTGGATTTCTCTTCTGCCCAACAGCTTTATGTGTCTTGTCTTATATATGTAGTACATAATTTTAATTTTGTACTATATCAATGTGTATTGCATTTAACTGTAATAGAAATCCCTGCAACAAGGAAAATAATTTTTTTCACTCAATAAGAGTCCAGGGCTGAATCAACTGCTAAAGATACCAGCAGATACTCTCAATCCATCTTGCTTTTTGCCTTCACAAATCTTAGCAATGACCACTGCAATTCTAGCTATCACACACTCATTTTGGAACAGGCAGTATCTGTGCCGTGGGATCATCTTAAGCTTCGAGAAAATCTATGAAATCACAGGAGTTTGGAGGGTATTGGACGTGTGTTTGGCTTTCACAGCCTCTGTGAGTAGAAGACAAGACAAAAGCAATTGAAATCAGCATTGAGTGAGCCAGCACATGGTGTGCCGTCACATAGAACATTTGATAACTTTCAGGAAAAAATGCCCTGTTCATATTTCAAAATTTCATAGCTTTTCTTTATCCTTCCTAATGGACTTTGGAGTTAGATGCCATAGTTTATTAGGTTCACAATGAGAATTCCTCAATCAAGAATATTTATATCTTCTATAAATATAAAATAAACATATTTATAAGAATAAATATATATTATTTATTTATATGTTCTTAAATGGTTTTCACTAATATTTTATTTTAAATTATGTAAGGCCCATGGAGTTCTTGTTAGGTTATTCTGAGGAATTTAGTGTTTTGTGAAAATCACCTTTTCTATTATTGCAGTTTTAATTAGTTGCTAATACACATGTGTTAGTCCACTTTGTACTGCTCTGACAGAACACCGGGAGCTGGGTACTTCACTAAGAGCAGAAATGTCTTTCAGTTTTGCAGGCAGAGGACTTAAAAATCAAGCACCAGCCCCTGTTGCATGCTTTCTTGCTGCATCCTCAAGGTGGAAGGCAGAAAAGCAAAAGAGCGCAAGCAAACCTATTCATACTGGCCCTTAGAGCAGCACTCACTTTCTCATGGGAGGAAACCCTCATGGCTTAAACACCTCCCGAAAGCCTCCCCTCCCACCATTGTTGCATTTGGGATTGTTTTCAATAGGGGAGTTTTGATGGACACATTCAGGCCACGGCAATACAGCTACGGGAAATCTATTGATTTGAGGCTGCCTATCTTGGAATGTAGATACACTTCTGTACCCTTTTTAATTTTAATAATCTTCCTGGATTTTATATTTCTTTCCCCCTTCAAGTTCCTACATAGAATGTTATTCCTAACAATAATTATAACGTACCTTTGTACCACAAGCATATTTATTTCAAATTTACTTGCATTACACACAATTTTATCAATCTATCAATCTCGTGCTTTAGAAGAAAAATATTGTAACAGTTAATTTTACATGTCAACTAGACCTCAGATATTTTGTTAAATATTACTCTGGGTATGTCTGTGAGGACAGTTCTGGATGAGATTAACATTTGGATCCATAGACAGACTAAAGATTACCCTCCCCATGTAGGCAGACCTCACAAAATCCACTGAAGTCTTGAATAGGACAAAAAGGCTGAGAAAGGAAGTCTCTATCTGACTGCCTTAGAACTGACTGTCTTAGGACGTAGCCTCCTACCCACAGATTCAGATCACAACTTACACCATCAACTCTCCTGGGTTTCCAGCTTGCCCAACATACATCTTGGGACTTTCATGTCTCCATACTTCATTAGGCACTTTCTTATCATATACCTATAAGCCTACTTTGGAGAAATTGCAGATTGGTTCCAGAACATCAGTAGAAAGCAAATATCACGATCACAATAAAGTGAGTCACATGAATTTTTTATATTCTATTACATATAAAGGTTATATTTATACTAAACTGTACTCTGTTAAGTGTGCAATAGCATTATATTTTAAAAACACAATGGACATACCTTAATTTAAAATTACTTCATTACCAAGTGGGTTTCTGGAGCAGTATTTAAGACCCTGCTTGGGAACCCACATCTAATATCAAAGTGATTGGGTTTAAATCTCAGAGCTTCGTTCCAGATTTCAGAGGCCAGTTAATGCATGTCTTAGAAGAAGCAGGTGATTTGGGTCCTTAAAACCCATGTGGGACACCTGGATTCAGTCCCAGGCTCTTGTTTCTACATGGTCCAAAACTGGCTACTGTGGGCATTTGAGGAGTGAACTAGCAAACAGAAGCAATCTTCTTTCTCTCTTTCTCCCACTGTGCCTTTCAAATAAAATGAAAATAAATGAATTAAAAATACTTTATCATTAAGGAATGCTAATGATTATCTGAGGCTTCAGTGAATTGCAATTTTTTGCCAATGGAAGGTCTTCGTAGTTATTGTATTATTTATATATTTATTTGAAAGACAAAGAAAGAGAGACAGGCAGACAAAGATCTTCCACCCCCTAGTTTATTTCCTAAATGCCTACAACAGCCAGAGCTAGGTCAGGTATAAGCCCAAAGCCCTAAACTCAACCCAAACCTCCTCCATGGGCAGCAGTGTCTCAAGTACTTGAGCCATCATCTGCTGCCTCCCAGAGTTTGCATTAGCAGGGTCGGAAACAGAGTTGAAACTCAGAGGGACTCTGATAGAGAACACCGGCAGCCCAAGCAATGACTTAACCACTGTGCCAAATGCTTGCCGCAAGGGAGGTCTTGCCTTGATGCTGATGACTGCTGACTGATCAGGGTGGTTGTTGCTGAGGTTGGAGTGGCTGCAGCAGTTTCTTAAAATAAGACAATAATGAATTTTACCACATCAATGGACTCCTCTTTAATTCATTGATTTTGAGAA
Organism: Oryctolagus cuniculus; assembly: GCF_964237555.1. Classification (NCBI taxonomy): domain Eukaryota; kingdom Metazoa; phylum Chordata; class Mammalia; order Lagomorpha; family Leporidae; genus Oryctolagus; species Oryctolagus cuniculus. Next base: position 82,965,586 of record NC_091440.1, read on the forward strand.
ACACTCTGAGTCCAACTTGATTTGTTTCTCCTTGTGGGTAAATTTCGATGTTTTCTCTTAATTACTTCTAGAGCCTTCCTTTAATCTGAAAAGTCTACCACAAATGTAACTTTTGTTTTTCTTTTTCATACCATGAAGTTTTTAGATTTAGGTTTCATTTATTTGTGGAAGACAAAAAAATGCTTCTATTTGATTACTATTTCTAGATCTTAAATTCCTTTTTCTTGAAATCTGTACTTTGGATCTTTTACATTGAAGCTTCTTTTCTCTATATATTTTTACTCTATTACTATAAGGACATTTTCTTATCCAAAGTTTGATCTTTTTCAGTATCAAATCTATGATTTGTGTCATGCCCATTTACAATTCAGTGACTGTTTCCCATGTCCTTTGAACTTTTGGATTATTCTTCATTTATGACTAATTGTCTCCACTGAAGAAAATTTGTGTTGAGAAATATAACCTGAATGTTTTCTAAGATTTTTAGCCTTTCTTTTGTTAAATGTATTTCAAAATGAGGTGGTCTTTGTGATTCTTTGGAATCACAATATCTGTATTGGCATAATGACTTTTCTTCTTCTTTACTTAAAGAGAGGGGGAATGCTTCCTTGGCACTGGGTATCAGTTAGCTATTGCTACATAATAAATCACTCCAGACTCATTGCCTTAAAATGATAACTGCAATTAGCACATGATATTGTGAGAAAATGGAGGCTGTGCTCAGTTGGTCAATTCCGGTTTTCACTGGGCTCTCTCATGCATCTGTGGTCAACTCCAAGTCAGCCAGGTGACTCTGAATCTAGAAATTGATGGGCTGTTAGCCAGAAGAGCTCAGCCATTCTTCAACAGGCTTTTGGCAGGACAAGGGGCCCAAGAGATCAATTAGAAATCTGGAAGTGCCTTTTCACACCTCCAGCTTGTATCAAATTTTCTACTCTCTCATTAGTCAAGCCAAGTTTCATGACTAAACTCAGCATCGGAATGGGAGGGGACTATAGAGTTACAGGACAAGTGTACACATGGAGGTCCCAAACCATGCAATCAAGGTATTATCCCATATTCACGTCATAACCAAGTGGAAGTCATTAAGAGACTAGCTAGGCCAGCGCCGCGGCTCACTAGGCTAATCCTCCACCTTGTGGCACCCGCACACTGGGTTCTAGTCCCCGTTGGGGTGCCAGATTATGTCCCAGTTGCCCCTCTTCCAGGCCAGCTCTCTGCTGTGGCCAGGGAGTGCAGTGGAGGATGGCCCAAGTACTTGGGCCCTGCACCCCATGGGAGACCAGGAGAAGAACCTGGCTCCTGCCATCGGATCAGCGTGGTGCGTTGGCCGCAGCACGCCGGCCGTGGCGGCCATTGGAGGGTGAACCAACGGCAAAGGAAGACCTTTCTCTCTGTCTCTCTCTCTCACTGTCCACTCTGCCTGTCAAAAAATAAATAAATAAAAATAAATAAAAAAAGAGACTAGCTAAAACACCCACCCATGTCTTTGTAGGCAACATGGGAAGCCTAACCAGTTCCTGTGGGTAGTAGATCAGGAGGAATAGTTAACTCTAGTAGGCATATTCCACCATGCCCCAGCTGTACAATATGGTTCCCATAGTTGGATTGTACCCTAGTGTTCCTAGAACTGTCGAGCTCATCAAGGTAACTGGTAAATCCATGAAGGTCTCGTAGTCTGTTCTTACTAATATTTCTAGTAGAAACCAGGTAACAGTGTAGGCCTACTAATACTCTCCCTTAACTCTATGCAAAACTACTTTCTTTCCAGGAAAGGGAGATAGTGTAGAAGGCCTTTATGACCTGTACATTGTCTCATCCAAACTATATTTTGGGATGAAAATTCCAGAAGGTTCTATTGTCACTATTATGATGCAGGTTTTTCCAAGTTTGTATGAGCCACTGTTGCTGCTATTGTTGCTGCTATAGTTGGGGTGTAATACACATATAATGCTTGCATCTTACGTGTTTGGTTTCATGAGATTTACCAAGTATAGATCTCAGGTAAGCACCACCCAAAATTGAGATTCAGAACTTTTCCTTTATCTCAGAAAGATTTCTTGTGTTTGCCTCCGTCTATTCTTCCTCGTGCCAAGGTAACAAGTTTCTGCTTTCTTTTGCTAGAAATTCTTGTGCCTCTTCTTGTAATTTATACAGCTGGAACGGCTTTTTATTTCCTTAACATAATCGTTTGAGATTGATCCATGTCATTGCAGGTGTCATTCATTAGTTTGCTCCTTTTTATAGCTGAGTAGAATTCTGGTGTTTAAATATAACAATTTGTTATCCACTCTCCTATTGATAGACATTTGGTATGTTTCCAGTCTGGGGCTATTATGAATAAGGCTGCAGAAAATATTTCCAATATATTCTACTTGCTGCTGATGAATTTCCAAGGAACAATTCTTTATAATTCAGCTCTGGAGGATTATTTCAGTCTTCTAAAAATTCAATAAAAGTGTTCCAGATGTTTAGCATGACCTTAATTTCAAAACATTGCAGCTACAGGTTTTAAAAGTAGGACTTGGTGATTATTAAAAGTGAAAATATGCTCCTAAGAAAAAAAGTAATATTTATTCAATAAGCATTACCAATAGCAATTTAAAGGATGATCTCCATGGTATAATACAAGGCAAAGTGTTTGTAGAAAAACTGAAATAAGAACTGGTTTGCTTTGGTGCAAAAAATAATTCGAAATCCATGCATAGTTTTTTCATAAATATGCATTTTCCATGAATTTGTTGAAAATCCCTCTAAGCATGGATTTCAAAAAATTTTTGCACCAAATAAATTTACCTTTTAACTCCATTTTAATTAATTTTTTTTTGACAGGCAGAGTGGATAGTGAGAGAGAGAGAGACAGAGAGAAAGGTCTTCCTTTGCCGTTGGTTCACCCTCCAATGGCCGCCATTCCTGGCACGCTGTGGCCAGCACACCATGCTGATCCAAAGCCAGGAGCCAGGTGCTTCTCTTAGTCTCCCATGGGGTGCAGGGCCCATGTACTTGGGCTATCCTCCACTGCCTTCCCGGGCCACAGCAGAGAGCTGGCCTGGAAGAGGGGCAACTGGGACAGAATCCGGCGCCCCAACCAGAACTAGAACCCAGTGTGCCGGTGCCGCTAGTTGGAGGATTAGCCTATTGAGCCGCGGCGCCGGCCTCAATTAATTCTTTGAAGTATCCTTCATATATAATTTTAAGAAAAACTTATTTTTAAAAAGTTTACTAGCTGGGCATGGCGCTGTAGTACAGTGGGTTAAAGCCCTGTCCTGAAGCACCAGCATCCCATATGGGCGCCAGTTCTAGTCCTGGCTGCTCCTCTTCTGATCCAGCTCTCTGCTATGGCTTGGGATAGCAGTAGAAGATGGCCCAAGACTTTGGGCCCCTACATCCACATGGGAGACCCAGAAGAAGCTCCCAGTTCCTGGCTTCAGATTGGTGAAGCTCCAGCCATTGTGGCCATCTGGGGAGTGAACCAGCAGATGGAAAACCTCTGTCTCTACCTCTCTCTTTAACTCTTTCAAATAAATAAAGTAAATCTTTAAAAAAGTTGATTAGCATTTTATGATATTTGTTTTGAAGACTAAACTTCAAAAGACATGTAAACCAATAAGACAAATAAAATCTTATAATGAACATCTAAAATCCCTTTAACATCTTTTTCTCATGGGATGACAATAGTATTACCATAATTGTACTGCTTTCTTATTTTTATTAAAATTCACTCTTTTCAAGATTATTATGAGCAAATACTGATTTTTAGTACAGGTTGTATATCTCTTATCTGAAATACTTGGGACCAGACTACTTTAGATTCCAGGATTTTTAATTTTTATTATTTTGGAGTTGTTGTGTATACATAATGAGACATCTTTGGGATTTGATCTGAGCCTAAACATGAATTTCATCTTTGTTTTCTATAAACATTATATACATAGCCTGAAGACAATTTTATACAGGTTGTGTAATAATGTTGTCATGAAACAGAGTTCCATTGTATGGAACATCCTACTTGAGACCTGTACTGGTGTTGAAAATGTTTCAGACTTTGTACTATTTAAGATTTCAGATTAGGGATGTTCCAACTACACTGCGCTCAGGCGAGATAGGAATGTGACACTTTATAAATATTTTTAAATTTCCTATGAACTATTTTCTAGTAAACAAAATAAAAAAGCTATCTGGTGTTAAGAATTCTTATGCTTAAATTCTGAAACTAACCGTAGTCCTCAGCTGAACTTTGTGCTTCTAGACTTTTTTTTTTAATGTATTTACCAATAAACACAGTGTTATTCACTCAGCTCTTCCTCATCACTGACATATGAGCTTTTATTTATCCTCAGGCTCCTTGAGCTATCTGTTGGTGAGGGAGCCCTTGAAGTGCATTTCCAATTTTTGGTTTTTCAGTTTTGCCTTGCTGCCGGCAAGGCAACCACCTGGCTGACGCTGTCCACAGCAGGGTCTTCCCCTTCATCTTCACTTTCTCCTACTTCTGTGATTTCTTCTGCTGCTTCAGGACATTTCTTCTTCTTTTCTTTCTTCTTTGGAGGTTCACATTCTGCAAGCAAACTTGTAGGACAAGTGCGACGTAAGTGTCCACTTCCCCCCATCCATAGGGTTTGGATTTATCAAAGTAGTTTTGTCTTTGATGAACTCAGCTGCTCTTCTGTTGTGGGTTGCAATGCGTGCTTTTATCACTCTCCCTAATAACTGTTTGTTTTTTATTGTTCTGGTGCAGTTATGCACTGTCTTTATCCAAAAACAAAATAATTGCAACCCCTTTACTCTCCCTGGTACCTTTTCTTTCATTCTAGTGGCCTTCACAAGTTTGCCATATTTGCCATTGAAAAATATCCAGTACAAGTCGTTGTTTGTCATAGAAAAAGATAAGTTGGAGATACACACTGTGCTCTTATCTGAGGCCAATCCACTCCTCATTTTTGCAGACGGGGCCAAGGGCCACCCCCTGCTTCCATTACTCTTCCTGCCCCCTTGCAGCGGCATGGGCATTGCAGGTCCTAGCAAGAGCAGGGGCTGAGAAACCCATATACATATTCTTGATGCTGCCAGGCCCTTCTCCAGTTCCACATATTAGGAATCAAAATAGCACTCTTGTGTTGGATCTCTGTAGATCAAATGAAACTGCGAAGAAGGGGATTGAGTGTGAAGACAGTGGGAACTGATATAAAATTGGGAGCAATAACTATAATACAGAAGATCTGTGGAGGTGATTCCAGAATTCAGGTAGGAACTGAAATGTTCCCAAACTGGACAATATATTGAAATGATCTGGAAGGAAAAATAACCTTGAGTTTAGGGGTGACTGTGATGAAAATAATGTTTTCAAAATTTTAAAATTTTTCTGTCCCACTAAAATCCTGAAATTCATTCAGTAAGTTAAGGGTGAGGCTAAGAAGCAATCCTTCTGAGAAGCACACCAGGTAATTTTCAGGCATTTCTTTGCACAAGAATTTGGGATGCTCTGGAATAGTGGAGCTCTAAGGCCCATGGTAAACCTAAGGTTCTATGTTTCCAGTGGTAGTTTGAAGCCTTCTGTTGTCCTGAGTTATGCTGAGGTCAGAGGTTGCCTTGATGTGCCACGAGGAGTTTGCAGTGGTGTGGTAGAATTCCTTCCAAAGTCCCAGATAATTGCTATATAGGATGTAGGGGAGGGACAACACAAGGACAGGAGAATGGAGAAAAAAAGGGATGATGACAATGTAATTCACAAGGGTCTGGCTTAATATAAACTCTCAAAATTCCCAGTTGCAAACAAAATGTGAATGCATTTCCTGTCATTCTCTGAAAAATGGATAGGCATTTCTTTTGTGTTAAATGGATGTAAATGGAGTGAAGTATAGATTCTGTGCCAGCATCTAAGCTATAAAAATGTAATTGCTCCTAAATTGAAACACATTATCAATTCCTAGTTTAATGCTAGTTCAGAATTAAAGGGCGTTAATCAACATGTTTGGCACAGACAGAAGTGTGAAGCAATAGATATAGAATGGAGAATCAAAACATCAGTTATCATTTGTTAAATGACCCACAATGGGACATGTCTTGTGCTTTACTTACTTACTTTGTTTTCTGTATATTAGATGTAGGCTATGGAACATCAATAGGCAGAAGAATGTAGCAGAAAGAAACCCTGGAAACAGGATGTTAGTCCAAGTTGTGCCCCTAATTGGGTGACCTCTGACTAATTACAACTGCTTAACTCTCTGAATAAAAGGTCTGGAAACTGAAGAGTAGCTTCAACCTTAGAACAGTAGATTAGTGAGGATCCCTTGGGCTATGCAGCTGTAACAAACAACTTTGTTATCTCAATGCCTTCATCATAGAAGTTTTTCACTTTTAGAAAGTGCGCATTAGACCTGGCCGCCTCTCCAGATCAGTTTCCCTTCCTGCAATGATTCAGTCATCCAAGTTGCTTAGATTCTCTGGTTCCTCCATTCTAACATGAGGAACAGACACAAAGAGAATTGGCTCCAGGGCCTTGTCATTGCCTTAATCGTGACTCCTTGCTTGCTCTCATTTATCATTTAACTGAACAACTCATATGGCCCCATCAAAAGTAGCTGGAAAATATGTCTCCTGCATGTCCAACAAAGGAAGAAAAACCAAGTTTTGGTGAGTTTGAGAAAGATTTAACACAAATTGTCTCCTCTCTTTAAGCACATGAGTGAAAATACATATGACTTTGAGAATGCCTGGTTAAAATAGTTTAATTTTAATTTTAATGTTTTATGAATAATGGAAAATAACCTATATAATTACTCAGATACTTGCTATTGATCACCTCTGATGAGTGTTTATTTTATAGTATTATTATTGCAACCAATCTTTAAACATATTGATGACACAAGAAAAATATAGTCGAGGGGGCAGGTGTTTAGTCTAGTGGTTAAGATTCTTGGATCTTACAAGCAGTGCCTGGGTTCAACTTCCAGTTTCAGTTCTGGCTCCAACTTTCCACCAGTGCAGACCCTGGGAGGCAATAATGGTGGCTGAAGTAGTTGGGTTTCCACAATGCTTCTGGTAGAACTAGATTGCAATCCCAGCTCCTGGCTCTGGCCCAGCCCAGCCCAGTCCTTTCAAGGCATTTGGAGTAAACTAGCAGAGGGGATCTCTCTATCTGTCTCTTACTCTTTCTCTCCACCTCTCAAATATACTTAAAATTTTTATATGGTTAAACTAATGTAAATATTAATGGTAATGATTATAGAAAATATGTTAATGTACTATATAATTATAACTATATATTGTTATATATAATGTAACTATATAATTATAGTTTTATCAATAACAGTAACATTCAAGAGGGCTTACTTTGTCCAAGCAGTAGGGCTGTGTTTTTTTTTTCCTTTTTTTCAGTTTTTAATTAATGAATACATTTTTCATAGGTACAACTTTAGGAATATAGTGGTTCTTTCCCCCATACCCACCCTCCCACCCTGAGTCCCACCCCACCTCCCTCTCCCTCTCCCATCCCCTTCTTCATTATGGTTCATTTTTAGTTTGATTTTATATACAGAGGACCAACTCCAGGTTAAGCACAGATTTCAGCTAAGTGTTTCAAATGGAATAAATTATTTCAGTCCATCAACTCTACAAGGGTGATACTTTTGTATGCTTAGCTCACAACTAAAAGGCAAAAATTAAAAGCAGACAAAAAAAAAAAAAAACAAAAACAAAACACAAGGTTTACTCACACTTAAATCTTTAGTTAACAGTAGCACAGCCAGTCTCCAGCTATCTTATGCCTAACTTCAAAATTCATGTTCATTACCAGGTCATGCTTATATTGTTTTGTTAGGGAATGAGGAAGCTGAAGTTCATGGAAATTTGTGCCCTGACTAGTGTCACTCATGTTGACGGCTGTGACAATAAAACATACGTGCCTTTGGGATTGCCATGTTCATCCCACAATTCTCCTATCCCTGAGTCCTTTAAGATAAACCAGGGGGACCCTGAGAAGGGCCCCTCCTGCAGAAGTTGGTCTGTTGCAATCACTCCTGGTTGCCAACACACTGGCCACGCCTCTGAGGTGTACAGTTCTTCCTTTCTTTGGCTGTATTTTCTTGACCATGACTATAAAGAACACTCAGAGTCCATTCAAGAGCACATGTCTTTAGACTATAGCATCAAAGTATCTTAAAGTACAAATCTCCTATTTTCAAAAACCATAAAGCTCTTCTCTTGGTCAAGGTATTTCTCCTTGAAGAACAACTGTGTCACCAGCCAGTAAAGGATTATTGAGATAAACTAATTTGAACTGTTGAATCAACATGTAGTGGAATACATTCATAAAGAATGTCTTCTGTGTCAGGCCTGAGAAGCTGTTTAAAAGTTGTTCTACCCAACAGAAGTCACTGTGCACTTACTCCCCAGGTAGGACCTCTGTCCTTAATGAGTAGTATTATGGAAATCAACTACAAATTTTGTTCCCAAACTGTGCACTATATGTTGTGTGTGTGCATGGGTACAAACATTTGAAATCTATGCTAAACATGGGGTTGCTCCTCTGTATATAAAATCAAACTAAAAATGAACCATAATGAAGAAGGAGATGGGTGAGGGACAGGGAGGTGGGATGAGAGTTGGTAGGGGAGGGTGGGTATGGGGGAAAAGAACCACTATATTCAGGGGCTAGTGCTGTGGTGCACTAATGCCTTGGCCTGAAGCACCTGCAGAATCTCTTGGAATGTGCTGGGGGAGAGGGTAGAACAAAAAAAAAAAAAACAAAGAGATGATAGACCAGCACTGTGGCGCAGCAGGTAAAGCCACTGCCTGCAGTGCCAGCATACCAAGTGGGCACTGGTTCTAGTCCTGGCTGCTCCTCTTCTAATCCAGCTCTCTGCTATGGCCTGGGAAAGCAGTAGAAGATGGCCCAAGTCCTTAGACCCCTGCACCCACATGAGACATCCAGAAGAAGCTCCTGGCTCCTGGCTTTGGATTGGCTCAACTCTGACCGTTGCGGCCATCTGGGTAGTGACCCAGCAGACAGATTTCTCTCTCTCTGCCTCTCTGTAGTTCTGCCTTTCAAATAAATAAATAAATCTTTAAAAAAAGATATGAATATATATATGTATATATATATATATATACATACACACATACACACACACACACACACACACACACACAAGAAATTTAGAGAATTGCTCCAAACTATCAAACATTTAAATATTAAACATTCCAGAGGCTGGCCCATGGCACAGTAGGTTAATCCTCCGCCTGCGGCACCCGCATCCCATATGAGCACTGGTTCTAGTCCTGGCTGCTCCTCTTCCCATCCAGCTCTCTGCTATGGCCTGGGAAAGCAGTAGAAGATGACCCAAGTGCTTGGGCCCCTGCACCCACATGGGAGACCAGCAGGAAGCACCTGGCTCCTGGCTTGGATCAGCGAAGCTCCGACTGTTGCGGCCATTTGAGGAGTGAACCAATGGAAGGAAGACTTTTCTCTCTCTCTCTCACTGTCTGTAACTCTCAAATAAATAAATAAAAATCTAAATAAATAAATATCAAATATTCCAGAGAGAAAAATTAAAAATGGATGGAAGGGAATTGCCAAAGGAATAGCTAACTGAATGCCCAGCACACAGAATGGAATACAGGTGGTCAGTAGATGCTACAGATCGGGGGAAGGAGCCACATACAAGAACTGCCCTGAATAGCTCAGTCTCAGTAGCAACATAGAATTGAAAGACAAAGGGGAATGCTTTGAAATCTTGGAGGAAAATGATTTCTAAAGCACTATACCAACCGGTCTCCAAAGCTGGTCAAGTGCCAACATATCATAAAGGCATTTCCACAAAAGGGTGCTTCCTGGGGCCATTCTCCATCCTTTTCAGGAGATTTAAATTACTGCAAGCTGCAAGGGGTTCCTCATGCAAGAACCACAGAAAAGATCTGTGCCTGAATCCCAGAGAGCATTGTGTGCACATCGGTGCAAGAGAACCATGGAAAACCCAGGACACTGAGAAACAATTGCCAAAGGCAGAAGGTTTCAGGGGACCCAAGAAAGAGGCAGACAAATTCAGAATTACATGGTGTCATTTACTGTGGCGTTAAGGACGGAAGCACACTCTTAGGTGGTCACAAGACAGTGGATACCTGCGCCTTGTGTCAGGAATCAGAGTTTTCTAGACAACTGAAATGCACCTGAATTTTCTCAAAAAATATTAACATTTCTGGTGCCAGATGAGAGCTGCAGGTTATCTTAATGACTCTGTTCATCCCAAGGGTTTGGGATGATGGTCAGGATTACCTACAGGGCAAGATGGTATTAATGACTGAGATGACCACAGTCATGTCAAGCTGGCTCCCTACAAGGACTGAGGGTTCAGGTATGGATATCTCTAAGAAAATATATCTGGGGGCCAGCACTGTAGTGTAGTAGGCTAAGCCTCCCCTGCAGCGCCGGCATCTCATATGGGTGCTATTTCGTGTCCTGGCTATTCCACTTCCCATCCAGCTCTCTTGATCCTCTGCACCCATGTGGGAGACCGGAAGAAGCTCCTGGCTTTGTATCAGTCCAGCCCTAGCCATTCCAACCAGTGGATGAAAGACCTTTCTGTCTCTCCTTCTCTCTGTTTGCAACTCTGCCTCTCGACTAGATAAATAAAATCTGAAAAAAAAAAAGAAGGAAAGAATAAGGAAGGAAGGAAGGAAGGAAGGAAGGAAGGAAGGAAGGAAGGAAGGAGGGAGGGAGAGAGGAAGAAAATATATTTGAAATATTACATCACAGGTTTCAATATCTTTGAACAACAGTAAAATTTCTGACAGAGCATCCAGGGATGAATTAGTGACAGTGTCTAGTTGCTCGAGCAAACAAAAAAATGAGGCAGTGCTTAAATCAAGTAAAAGAACATTGGTTCATGTAAAAATATAATCATAGGACACTACATGGCTCCACTGGAAATAATATTTAGATAATAATAAGGGTGATACTGGCTGGTGCCATGGCTCACTAGGCTAATCTTCCACCTGCGGTGCTGGCACCCTGGGTTCTAGTCCAGGTCGGGGCACCAGTTCTGTCCCGGCTGCTCCTCTTCCAGTCCAGCTCTCTGCTGTGGCCCAGGAAGGCAGTGGAGGATGGCCCAAGTGCTTGGGTCCCTGCATCCACATGGGAGACCAGGAGGAAGCACCTGGCTCCTGGCTTCACCGTCCATAGTGGCCATTAGGGGAGTGAACCAACGGAAGGAAGACCTTTCTCTGTGTCTCTCTCACTGTCTATAACTCTCTCTCTCTGTCTCTCTCTCTCACTATCTAACTCTGCCTGGCAAAAAAAATAATAATAATAAGGGTGATACTTAATTTGATTTCTGTCAGTCATAAAATATTTACTGAACTTTTATTCTCCACCAGGCGCTAATCTAAGCACTAAGCATAAATCAGTGAGACAACCAACTTGATTTATGAGGTGAATATATTCTTAATAAAAAAATTTTTAAATGATAGTAGAATCCTTTAGGAAATGCTGTCAGCTCTGATTTTACAAATCTGTGGTAAATTCAACCAGTTTCACTGGCTCCAGTGCTATCATTTGCTGTGAACACTGAGCATTCCTGCACTACTGCTGCTTCTGCTAAACTGTAAGAACACTCCCTCCCTTGAACCTGAGCACTTTCTGTAGCTAGTGGAATAGACAACTAATAAGAGGAGGCAATCATCACTTGATTACTATGTAACTACTTGCTTCCTCGGGAACAAGGACTTACTTGTTTGCTGCTTGCTAAAAAATGTTCTGAGCTCTAAATGCTTCCTCTATGGCTGTGCACTCCTCTTCCAAGAGGAGTTTCTACCTGGATCTGTCATGTCAACCACAGGATCTGGGGACAAGACCAACTGGCACAGTTATGCTAATGCTCCTGCCACTTTGTGCCTGCCCTGCTCTGAGCCACTAAGTTTTGCCTACTTTCATGGAAAACACACGGAGCTGAGGCAGCCTTCCTCTCTGCCATCCTTTATAAGGCTGAGATTCTTTCCTGGTAGAGATTGGTGCAATGACCAAAACAGACCATGGCTTTTGGGGAAGAAAAATGGCACACGCCTCACAGTTCACATTTGGGGACAACAGGAAAATCCCGAGTGGTAGGAGGCACAGGAGGGACTAGGTTGTCCTTCTTGTTCTATGATAAAGAACAAACATTGAATGGAGGTGGGGAAGCAAGAAGTCACATTGAAGCACACTGCCCAGATGGTAACGTCTGTAATTTGACCCCACTCCATAACAGGGACTACAACCTGCCAAACCCAGACCTCAGAGTATGGTCCATAGCCTGGGTTAACACTTCAAGACCTGGCTAGTCCCTGTTATCAGATTCCTCCCTGGAGACCGGACTGCCTGTGCTGGAGGAACTAAAGTCACTCTCCGGAACAAAGCATTGAACTGGAAGCTCCACCGTGCCTCTGGATCCCTGTCTCTGGCCTGGACATTAATGAATAATTAATTAGTTAATTAAGGTACTAGAGGGAAGACTAAAGGTGGGCCTGAGTCTCTCCAACCCAAGGAGGGAGAGCGGTGCAGGGAATGAAGGCTTCCTGCCTCAGGGAGGATAATATATGGTCAGGGGACACAGATGGGAGGAAGGACAAGTGGCCCTGGAACAAATATTCAAGAGGAAGGGAGGCAGTGGCTCCAGTTCCACTGTTTAAACGTAGCCTTGGTGACAAAAGATTGCCAGAAAGGCAGAAATAGAAAGTGACATACGAACATACAATATGGCCCCAGAAGAAATAGATCATTGAGATCACTTTTTTAAACTCTGAAATTAATGTCTTTAATGATATTTAAGAATATATTGGGGGTGGACTTGTGAAATAGGAGAGCAAGAAACTCAGCTAACACCATCCCCCATAAAAACAACCATAACAGTGAACAAAGTTGCCCAAAGTGAGCATTTCAGAACCTGAAACTCCACTGAAAATGTGACAAATTAATAAGCGTGTATTCAAGAAAAACACTGTGCAGCACATCATACCGGTGGGAATTTATGACTGGCCATGATGGCAGTTCTGCCAGGAAGGGAAAGTTGCCCAAACAAGCAGAACTGCAGAGAACACTCAATTGACTTGGAGTCTGGGAAATCCTTATACTCTAAGCAGGTTGGCAAATGGATGAGGAAGGCCAACAGTGTATCCAGCCCAGCCAGAGTTTGAGGGACTGGCTGGATGAGCAACAGTATCAGAATAGCCATTAGGGACCAGTGCAGTAACCCAGCCGGTTAAAGCCGTGTCCTGAAGCACCAGCATCCCATATGGGCACTGGTTCTAGTCCCAGCTGCTCCACTTCAGATCCAGCTCTCTGCTATGGCCTGGGATAGCAGTAGAAGATGGCCCAAGTCCTTAGGCCCCTGTACCTGCGTTGGAGACCTGGAAGAAGCTCCTGGCTTTGGATCAGCACAGCTCCGGCCGTTATGGTCATCTGGGGAGTGAACCAGTGGATGGAAGACCTCTCTCTCTCTCTCTCTGCCTCTCCTCCTCTCTCTGTAACTCTGTCATTCAAATAAATACAATAAATCTTAAAAAAAAAAAAAAAGAATGGCCTGCAACTTAGCACTGGGCACCAGGATCTGGTGAGTGATATAGTTATCCATCACCTTGATAAGCTCACACATATCACATATCACTGCAGAATCCAAAAGTTCCCTTCAGGTGCATAGACGTCTGTGGATGTAGGAGAAATTGAAGGTAGCACCAGACATTGGTGCTTTCCTGGATGGATATGAAGCCATGCACATACCCAGAGGAGATGCCACAGGGAGACTGCTAAAAATTAAAATTAGGAGTGGACCAGGTAAATCACTTTCATTATGAATGTGTCTCTGAATCCCATAAGGCAGAAGATGGAAGCTTTACTGCCTCAAGAGGTTGGGACACAGTCGTTCACTGGGAGACCTTTAAGCTGGGCTGATACCAACTCTGAGGAAACAAGGTTTACAAATAAAAATAAGAATTTAAAAACGAGCAATCATAGCAACATCTGCACACTGCAGAGAAGAAGGACCTCAGAAATTTGGTCTCAAACTGTTACCAAATGAAAAAACTTTCTCAAGGGAGGGAGGAGACAGAACTCAGAGCCTAGAGCTCCTATAATATATTATATAGAATGTCTAGTTTTAAACGACCACAACAACAACAACAAAAACGACATGCAAAGATACAAGAAAATGTGAACTATTCTCAGGAAAAGAAATATTAGAAGTCAATGTAAACCACCTCTGAGGAACTCAAATATTAAATTTAACAAACAATACAAGCAAAACAATCATTCTCAAAGAACCACATGAAACTGTTTAAAAAAGTAAAGGATGGAGTAAGCATGTGGTGCAGCAGGTTAAGATGCCCACATCCCATTCCAGAGTGCCATTTGAGTCCTGGTGCTCCTGCTTCTGACCCAGCTTCCTGCTAATACATCCTGAATGGGGCTGGCACTGTGGTGTAGCGTGTAAAGCCATCACCTGCAGTGCGGTATTCCATATGGGTGCTGGCTCAGGACCCGGCTGCTCCACTTCTGATCCAGCTCTCTGCTAAAGCAGCAGAAGGTGGTACAAGTGCTTGGGCCCCTGCACCTGCGTGGGACTCCCAGAAGAAGCTCCTGGCTCCTGGCTTTGGATCGGCACAGCTCTGGGCATTGTGGCCAATTGGGGAGTGAACCAGCGGATGTAAGACCTCTCTCTCTCACTCTCATTGCCTAGCCTCTCCTTCTCTCTCTGTATAACCCTGATTATCAAACAAATAAATAAATCTTTAAAAAATATAATGAAGTGCAACCGCCATAGTTTAATGCTTGAGTCTCTGCCACCCACATAGGAACCCTCAGTGTAGTTCAGGTTCCTAGCTTCAGCCTGGCCTTGCCCTGGATGTTACAGACATTTGGGGAGTGAACCAGTAGATGAAAGATCTCCCATTCTCCCTCCTTCTCTGTCACTCTGCCTTTCAAGTGAAATAAATAAACATAGAAGTAATGGAGAGATGAGCATCTTAAGCAGTTGAGATGCTGGTTATCCTAGGAATTAAGGTGCCAGTTGACTTACCTGCATCCCCCATTGGGATGGGCTTTATTCCCAACTCTGGCTCCTTAAGTTAGCTTCCTACTAATACATACTTTGAAGGCAGCAGAGATGGCTCAGGTCTATTCCTGCCACCCACATGGGAGAACTTCCCAGCCCCCAGTATGACTCGTCAGCCCTTGACCACTGAGGGCATTTGAGGAATGAACCAGCAAATAGGATCTCTCTCTCTCTCTCTCTCTCTCTCTCTCTCTCTAATAAATAAAATTAAAAGAATTTTAAAACTATGGTAACAATGATTCACCAGTTAGATCATCTAAATTTTATAAACAATAAAAGAAGAACCAAATATAATTTCAAAACATAAAATAGAATAAGAAAAAAATATAACTAGAGTAGTCTCAATAGCATAATGTAAGTTTCCATAGGAATGAATTAGAAAATTTATAGAGGGGGCCAGCATTGTGGCATAGCAGGTAAAGCAACCTCCTATGATGCCAGCAGCAAATATGGGGTGCCATTTCCAGTCCTGGATGCTCCACGTCTGATCCAGATCCATGCAAATGGCCTATGAAAGCAACAGTAGGTGGTCCAAGTGCTTAAGCCCCTGCCACCCACGTGGGAGACCTGGATGAAGCTCCTGGCTTCTGGCTTCAGTCTGGCTCAGCCCCAGCCATTGTGGCCATCTCAGGGTGAACCAACAGATGGAAAGTCCCTCTGTAATCTGACTTTCAAATAAATAAATAAGTCTCAAAAAAAGAAAATTTGTAGGTAGATAACTATTCCATTTGTATTCCATTTGTAATTCAGAGGGGGAAAAAGAATGAAGAAAATGAACAGAGAATCTCAGAGACTTATGGGGAAATATCATATTAACATACATATAAGGCACGTTTCAGAGGAAAGTACAGAGATAAAACATCAGAAATAAATATTCAAAGAAACGACGTTGTCACCGATCAGGGAGAACATATGGTATTTGTCCCATTGGGACTGGCTTATTTCACTCAGCATAATGCTTTCCAAATTCCTAACAGGGATCACTTTTCAGTTAAAATTTAAACACCTAAGAATAATTGTGTGTTAATCACAGAGTTCAACCAATAGTACTAAAAAATACTAAAATGGATAAAGTATTACATTGTACATCAACAGTCAGGACAAGAGCTGATCAAGTCACTGTTTCTCATAGTGTCCATTTCACTTCAACAAGTTTCCCCTTTGGTGCTCAGTTAGTTGTCGCCGATCAGGGAGAACATATGATAATTGTCCCTTTGGGACTGGCTTAATTCACTCAGCATGATGTTTTCCAAATTCCTCCATCTCGTTGTAAATGACCAGGTTTCATTGTTTTTGACTGCTGTATAGTATTCTATAGAGTACATGTCCCATAATTTCTTTATCCAGTCTACTATTGATGGGCATTTAAGTTGGTTCCAGGTCTTAGCTATTGTGAATTGAGCTGCAATAAACATTAATGTGCAGACAGCTTGTTTGTTTGCCAATTTAATTTCCTTTGGGTAAATTCCAAGGAGTGGGATGGCTGGGTTGAATGGTAGGGTTATATTCAGGTTTCTGAGGAATCTCCAGACTGACTTCCATAGTGGCTTAACCAGTTTGCATTCCCACCAACAGTGGGTTAGTGTCCCTTTTTCCCCACATCCACTCCAGCATCTATTGTTGGTAGATTTCTGAATATGAGCCATTCTATCCGGGGTGAGGTGAAACCTCATTGTGGTTTTGATTTGCATTTCCCTGATTGCTAGTGATCTTGAACATTTTTTCATGTGTCTGTTGGCCATTTGGATTTCCTCTTTTGAAAAATGTCTATTGAGGTCCTTGGCCCATCTCTTAATTGGGTTGTTTCTTTTGATGTTGTGGAGTTTCTTGATCTCTTTGTAGATTCTGGTTATTAACCCTTTATCTGTTGCATAGTTTGCAAATATTTTTTCCCATTCTGTCGGTTGCCTCTTCACTTTCCTGACTGTTTCTTTTGAAGTACAGAAACTTCTCAATTTGATGCAATCCCAAATATTAATTTTGGTTTTAACTGCCTGTGCTTCCAGGGTATTTTCCAAGAAGTCTTTGCCGGTACCTATATCTTGCAGGGTTTTTCCGATGCTCTCTAGTAATTTGATGGTGTCAGGTCGTAGACTTAAGTCTTTAATCCATGTTGAGTGGATTTTTGTGTAAGGTGAAAGGTAGGGGTCTTGCTTCATGCTTCTGCACGTGGAAATCCAATTTTCCCAGCACCATTTATTGAATAGACTGTCCTTGCTCCAGGAATTGGTTTTAGATCCTTGATCAAATATAAGTTGGCTGTAGATGTTTGGATTGATTTCTGGTGTTTCAATTCTGTTCCATTGGTCTATCCATCTGTTTCTGTATCAGTACCATGCTGTTTTGATTACAACTGCCCTGTAGTATGTCCTGAAATCTGGTATTGAGATGCCTCCGGCTTTGTTTTTGTTGTACAAGATTGCTTTAGCTATTCGAGGTCTCTTTTGTCTCCATATTAATTTCAGCATCATTTTTTCCAGATCATACCATATGTTCTCCCTGATCGGTGACAACTAACTGAGCACCAAAAAGGAAACCTGTTAAAGTGAAATGAACACTATGCGAAACGGTGACTTGATCAGCCCTTGCCCTGCCTGTTGATGAACAACTTAATATGTTATCCCTCTTAGTATTTTTTTTTGTTTGCTCTACTTAATACTTTTGGTTGAATACTGTAATCAATACACAGTTATTCTTAAGTGCTGAAACGTGACTGAAAAGTGATTGCTGTTAAATATAAGAGTGGGAATAAGAGAGGGAAGAGATGTGCAATTCGGGACATGCTCAAGCTGACTTACCTCAAACGGTAGAGTTAGAAACATACCAGGGGATTCCAATTCAATCCCATCAAGGTGGCATGTACCAATGCCATCTCACTAGTCCCAGTGATCAATTTCTGTTCACAATTGATCATAATGATAGGACTAAGAACCGAAGGGATCACATAAACAAGAATAGTGTCTGCAAATACTAGCTGATAGAATAAAAAAGGGAGAGAACGATCCAACATGGGACGTGAGATACACAGCAGACCCATAGAATGGCAGATGTCCTAAACAGCACTCTGGCCTCAGAATCAGTCCTTAAGGCACATGGATCTGGCTGAAAAGCCCATGAGAGTATTACTGGCATGGAAAGCCAAAACACTCTGGCAAAAAAAAAAAAAAAAAAAAAAAAAACCACAACTAACTAAATGAAAGATCTCCGCAAGTGAGATCCCAGTGGAAAGAATGGGTCATCAAAGAAGGAGGTACCTTTCTCTGAAGGGAGGAGAGAACTTCCACTTTGACCATGACCTTGTCTAAACATGATCGGAGTCAGTTAACTCAAAAGGCTTCCATAGCCTTGGCAACTCATGACAAGAGCTTAGGGTGATTACTGATGCCATAAACAAGAGTGTCAATTTGTTAAGTCAACAACAGGAGTCACTGTGCACTTACTCCTCATGTAGGATCTCTGTCGTTAATGTGCTGTACATTGTGATTTAATGCTATAACTACTACTCAAACAGTATTTTACACTTTGTGTGTCTATGTGGGTGCAAACTGTTGAAATCTTTACTTAATATATGCTAAACTGATCTTCTGTATATAAAGAGAATTGAAAATGAATCTTGATATGAATGGAAGGGGGGAGGGAGAATGAAAGGGGAGGGTTGCAGGTGGGAGGGAAGTTATGGGGGGAAGCCATTGTAATCGATAAGCTGTACTTTGGAAATTTATATTCATTAAATAAAAGTTAAAATAAACAAGAAAAGAGAAAAAAAAAAAAAGAAACAATGTTAACATGGAAATCCCTTCAAATAAATGTATAAATTCAACCCAATCCCAACCAAAATCGCAGCAGGCTGCTTGACCAGTGTATCCTAAAATTTATATGGAAATTCAAAGGATCTAGATGGTGAAAAAACATATATAAAGAACAAACCTGGAAGACATACTCTCCTATTTGAAATCTTTCTATAAACCTAAAGAAATCAAGACAGTTTGCAGCTAGTACAATGATAAGTATATGTGAGATTAATGGACCCACAATTATGAGTCCAATCCAGGCATCAACCCTTACTTCCATGGTCAGTTGATTTTGGGGAAAGATTTCAAGGGATTTTATTGGCTAGGTAAAAAGTTCTTATATCCAACACTAAAATATGATCCTTAGGCAATAAATAATTGATAATATGCATTTCATTAAAATATTTTAAATGTGTTCCTCATTTTAAATATGAACAGACAAATCAAAGATCAGGAGAAAACATTTGCATATTACATATTTCATAAAAAAGTTTCATAGTCAGTGTATATCATGAACTTTTACAATTCTATACTAAGAAGGCAAGCAATGTAATGTTAAATGGGCAAAAGATTTGAATAGATCTTGCACCAGAGAAGACATCTGAATAGCTAATAAGCACATAAAAATATATTCAAAATCATCAATCATTAGAGAAATGCAAATTATGACCACAGTGAAATACAACTTTGCTCCCACTATCATAATTAAAAATACAGAACTGAGTAAAAAGAGTAATCTGTGTATAATAATGGAATATATTCAGGGAAATGTGTTTGTTAGGTGATTTTGTGGTTGGCTGAACATCATAGAGGGTACCTAAACCATGAAGTTGCTTCTGACCTTAAAAGGAATATTGTTTTACAGCAAACTTTCTTCATAAGTAGGAATACACTTTAATAAAATAAAAAGTACGATATAGTAAGTACCCAAACCAGTAAGATATTAACATATTGCCCTTATCAAGCACTATGTATCATATATAATTATATGTGCTTTACCTTGTATGATCCACAGTACCATAGGTTTGTTTGCATGAGCATCATTACAGATTCATGAGTAATGTATTGTGTTATGACATTCCAATAACTACAATGTCACCAGGTGATAGGGATTTTTCAGCTCTATTAGATCTTATCAGGCCACCATCATATATACCTGATGCATGACTGAAATGTCATTATGTGGTATGTGACTGTACATTGCTGATAAGAATGTAAGAGAAAGTAGTTTTGGGAAACAGTTTGACAGTTTCTTATAATGTTAAACATAACTTTTCCATGTGAGCCAGTAATTTTACTCCTGTATGGCTTCTCAGAACAAATGTAAATGTTGGTCCATTCAATGCGATTGTTCTGACATTATTCACTATTCATCACAGCCCAACACGGGATGCAATTCAAATGCCTTTCAGCTGATGAATGAACAACAAAATAGTGTATCTATACAATGGACTACAATTCAGCAATTACTAAAACTCAACTGCTAATATTTGCTACAACATGGATTAATCTGAAAAACATGCTAGTAAAAGAAACCTTATACAAAAGATTACATATTATATTATTGATTCCATTATATGACAAGTCCAGAAAACACAAATACTTAGACAGAAATCACGCCACATGTTTGTTGTCTGGATATCAGGGTGGGAGTGGGATTGACTGCAAATGAGCACTAGGGATCTTTTGGGGGTGATGAAAATATTCTAGACTGGCGATGGTGGCCATACAACAACTATCTGTGAAAAATCACTGAATTTGGGGCCAGTGTTGTGGCTTAGCCTCAGCTTGCTATATGAGCATTTCAAACTGAAGTGCCAGTTCAAGTCCCCATGGCCATGCTTCCAATTCAGCTCCCTGCTAATGTGTCTGGGAAAGCAGTGGAAATGGTTGAAGTACATAGACCCCTGCCACCCATTTGGGAGATCTGGATGGAATTCCTGGCTCCTGGATTTGGTCTGGCCAGCCTTAATCATTGTGGTCATTTGAGAAGTGAACTAGCAGATGGAAGATATTTTCTCTCTCTTGGTCTCTCCTTCTATGTCCATAAACCTGGCCTCTGAAATAAATAAATAAATCTTTTAAAAATAAATAAATAAAAAGAGTAAAAATTTTCTCAGTGTGGAAAAGAAGCAGAAGTCCTTCTTCCTGTTTTGGGAATCAACAGAGATCTAAGATGTGATGAAAAAAATCCACACCCTCTGGATATATTATCAGAAAATGTCTAAAATACTACGGCAAAGGAGAAGGCTCTAAAATTTCCACAATGAGGAGCCGCGGGACTGAGCTGCGGGACCGAGCCGTCCAAGCCACAGGGTCTGCGCGCCAGTGCTCGAAGGGGAGTGTGTGCCACACAGACAAAAGCGGGGAGACTTGGGACGTCCAGGGCTCCAAGTCCACACATCGGCGCTGGAAGGGGAGCGGACCTGCGTGGAGAGCGTGGGAGCCCACAGTTCGGGACACCAGCGGCAGACTCAACACACCAGCGCCGGAACGCGAGGTGAGCCGAACCTCAATAGCCCGAGACACTGGCAGGCAAGCGGAGAGAGGAGAGTAGAGGGAACGACCCCCGGGGGGGGGGGGATTTCACCAGGCTAACTGGAAGAGAGAGAGAGGAAAAAAAAAGGTGACTGGTACGGACACGGGTTTCTCTCTCTCCGCTCACCTCTCAAGGGCGAGCAAGACAAAGAGCAGGCGCCATCTTGGACATACGTCATAAGCAGAGCGACCTCAGGTCTGCACCAGCCCTGAGCCTAGCAGAAAAACCTGACTCTGGGCGGGGCGAATTAACAGGAGATTAGGACCTAGTAAATTTGTGGTGCTACTGAACTGAGACTGTGAAAAAAGAGACGGTGGGGGAGAGAACTCACGGAATTCACGTGAGCACTCTCCAGAGACGCTACAATTCCGTAACTTTGGCAACCCAGTAGGAGACTGAAGGAGAATTTGAGCCCACTCTGAGGGCAGAACAGATTCCCTGTGTGGTCCTTGGGAAAGAGCTTCTGATCTCTGGCTCCTGTGGGTATATCATTTGCCTGCTAACTACCTCCAACTTGGTTCAGCTGTGCAGAATAACTTCCCTTTTGAATCAAAAAAAAAAAAAAAGAAAGAGAGAGAGAGAGAGAGGTTTACCATGCCTAACCTGGGAGTGTCACCTTTGGCACACCAAACAGAGCTCTCAGGCCACACCCATCTCAAGCCCTAAGGCTCCATCAAAAACAGATAGTCCACTTAATCTAGAGTCATAGTATAACAAGAAAAAGCACCACAGTGAAGAAACCAAATATCTCCAATATGCCAAATAACAAACGCAAAAACCAAGGTAATAAAAACAAGGAAGTCAACATGAAGCCCTCAAATGAAAAAGACACCCCAATTCAAGATTATGAGGATGATGACATAGAAGAAATGCAAGAAGCAGATCTCAAAAAATTGATAAGAACATTAAGAAGCTCTCAAAAACAAATTCTTGAACTACAGAAATCCTTAATGGACAAGATAGAAAATCTCTCTCGTGAAAATGAAATATTAAGGAGGAATCAAAATGAAACAAAACAACTAGTACAACAGGAAACTGGGATAGTGACTGAAGTGAAGAATTCAATAGATCAAATGAAAAACACAATAGAGAGCCTTACAAACAGAATGGGTGAAGCAGAAGAGAGAATATCGGACTTAGAAGACAGAGAACAGGAAAGGATACAGTCAGACCAAAGAAAAGAAGAGGAAATTAGGAATCTAAAACATATTGTCGGGAATCTTCAGGATACTATTAAAAAACCCAACATTCGGGTTCTAGGAGTTCCTGAAGGCATGGAGAGGGAGAAAGGATTGGAAGGCCTTTTTAGTGAGATATTAGCAGAAAATTTCCCAAGTTTGGAGAAGGACAGAGAAATCCTAGTACAGGAAGCCCACAGAACCCCTAATAAACACGACCAAAAGAGATCCTCACCACGACACGTTGTAATTAAACTCTCCACAGTGAAACATAAAGAAAAGATCCTAAAATGTGCAAGAGAGAAACATCAGATTACTCTCAGAGGATCTCCAATCAGACTCACAGCTGACTTCTCATCAGAAACTCTACAAGCTAGGAGGGAATGGCGAGATACAGCCCAGGTTCTAAGAGAGAAAAACTGCCAGCCCAGAATATTATATCCTGCAAAGCTATCATTTGTGAATGAAGGTGAAATAAAGACTTTTCATAGCAAACAGAAATTGAAAGAATTTGTTGCCACTCGTCCAGCCCTGCAAAAGATGCTTAAAGATGTGTTACACACAGAAACAAAGAAACACGGTCATCAATATGAAAGAAGGTAAAGGAAGGAAACCAAGGAAGGAAAGCTCACAGCAAAAGATCACAGGGAATTCAAAGCATATATTAGAACTTATCTTTGGCAAATGGCAGGGCAAAGTTACCACTTATCATTAGTCACATTGAATGTGAATGGCCTGAACTGTCCAGTTAAAAGACACTGATTGGCTGATTGGGTTAAGGAACAAAACCCATCTATTTGCTGCTTACAAGAAACACATCTTTCCAACAAAGATCCATACAGACTGAAAGTGAAAGGCTGGAAAAAGATATACCATGCCAACAGAAATGAAAAAAGAGCGGGCGTAGCCATCTTAATATCAGACAACATAAACTTTACCACAAAAACCGTTAAGAGAGACAAAGAGGGACACTACATAATGATTAAGGGATCAATTCAACAGGAAGATATAACAATTATCAATGTATATGCACCTAACTACAGGGCACCGGTTTATCTAAAAGATTTGTTAACGGACTTAAAGGGAGACATAGACCCCAATACAATAGTACTGGGGGACTTCAATACTCCACTCTCAGAAATAGACAGATCAATAGGAGAGAAGATCAACAAGGATACAGTAGATTTAAACGACACTATAGCCCAAATGGATCTAACAGATATATACAGAACTTTCAATCCTACAGCTAAAGATTTTACATTCTTCTCAGCAGTACATGGAACCTTCTCTAGGATTGACCACATACTAGGCCATAAAGCAAGTCTCAGCAAATTCAAAAGAATTAGAATCATACCTTGCAGCTTCTCAGACCATAAAGGAATGAAGTTGGAAATTAGCAACTCAGGAATCCCTAGAGCATACGCAAACACATGGAGATTGAACAACATGCTCCTGAATGAACAATGGGTCATAGAAGAAATCAAAAGAGAAATCAAAAACTTTCTGGAAGTAAATGAGGATAACAGCACAACATACCAAAACTTATGGGATGCAGCAAAAGCAGTGTTAAGAGGAAAGTTTATATCAATAGGTGCCTACATCAAGAAATTGGAAAGGCACCAAATAGATGAGCTTTCAATTCACCTCAAGGATCTAGAAAACCTACAGCAAACCAGACCCAAATCTAGTAGGAGAAGAGAAATAATTAAAATCAGAGAAGAAATCAACAGGATTGAATCAAGAAAAACATTACAAAAAATCAGCCAAACGAGGAGCTGGTTTTTTGAAAAAATAAACAAAATTGACACCCCATTGGCCCAACTAACTAAAAAAGAAGAGAAAAGACCCAAATCAATAAAATCAGAGATGAAAAAGGAAACGTAACAACAGACACCACAGAAATAAAAAGAATCATCAGAAACTACTACAAGGACTTGTATGCAAGCAAACAGGGAAACCTATCAGAAATGGATAGATTCCTGGACACATGCAACCTACCTAAATTGAACCAGGAAGACATCGAAAACCTAAACAGACCCATAACTGAGACAGAAATTGAAACAGTAATAAAGGCCCTCCCAACAAAGAAAAGCCCAGGACCAGATGGATGCACTGCTGAATTCTACCAGACATTTAAAGAAGAACTAACTCCAATTCTTCTCAAACTATTCAGAACAATCGAAGAAGAGGGAATCCTCCCAAATTCTTTCTATGAAGCCAGCATCACCTTAATTCCTAAGCCAGAAAAAGATGCAGCACTGGAAGAGAATTACAGACCAATATCCCTGATGAACATAGATGCAAAAATCCTCAATAAAATTCTCGCCAATAGAATGCAACAACACATCAGAAAGATCATCCACCCAGACCAAGTGGGATTTATCCCTGGTATGCAGGGATGGTTTAATGTGCGCAAGACAATCAATGTGATACACCACATTAACAGACTGCAGAAGAAAAACCATATGATTATCTCAATGGATGCCGAGAAAGCATTTGATAAAATACAACACCCGTTCATGATGAAAACTCTAAGCAAACTGGGTTTGGAAGGAACATTCCTCAATACAATCAAAACAATCTATGAAAAACCCACAGCCAACATCCTATTGAATGGGGAAAAGTTGGAAGCATTTCCACTGAGATCTGGTACCAGACAGGGATGTCCACTCTCACTACTGCTATTCAATATAGTTCTGGAGGTTCTAGCCAGAGCTATTAGGCAAGAAAAAGAAATTAAAGGGATACAAATTGGGAAGGAAGAACTCAAACTATCCCTCTTTGCAGATAACATGATTCTTTATTTAGGGGACCCAAAGAACTCTACTAAGAGACTATTGGAACTCATAGAAGATTTTGGCAAAGTAGCAGGGTATAAAATCAATGCACAAAAATCAACAGCCTTTGTATACACAGACAATGCCATGGCTGAGGAAGAACTTCTAAGATCAATCCCATTCACAATAGCTACAAAAACAATCAAATACCTTGGAATAAACTTAACCAAGGACGTTAAAGATCTCTACGATGAAAATTACAAAACCTTAAAGAAAGAAATAGAAGAGGATACCAAGAAATGGAAAAATCTTCCATGTTCATGGATTGGAAGAATCAATATCATAAAAATGTCCATTCTCCCAAAAGCAATTTATAGATTCAATGCAATACCAATCAAGATACCGAAGACCTTCTTCTCAGATCTGGAAAAATTGGTGCTGAAATTTATATGGAGACAAAAGAGACCTCGAATAGCTAAAGCAATCTTGTACAACAAAAACAAAGCCGGAGGCATCACAATACCAGATTTCAGGACATACTACAGGGCAGTTGTAATCAAAACAGCATGGTACTGGTACAGAAACAGATGGATAGACCAATGGAACAGAATTGAAACACCAGAAATCAACCCAAACATCTACAGCCAACTTATATTTGATCAAGGATCTAAAACCAATTCCTGGAGCAAGGACAGTCTATTCAGTAAATGGTGCTGGGAAAACTGGATTTCCACGTGCAGAAGCATGAAGCAAGACCCCTACCTTACACCTTACACAAAAATCCACTCAACATGGATTAAAGACCTAAATCTACGACCTGACACCATCAAGTTACTAGAGAACATTGGAGAAACCCTTCAAGATATTGGCACAGGCAAAGAGTTTCTGGAAAAGACCCAGGAGGCACAGGCAGTCAAAGCCAAAATCAACTATTGGGATTGCATCAAATTGAGAAGTTTCTGTACAGCAAAAGAAACAGTCAGGAGAGTGAAGAGACAACCGACAGAATGGGAAAAAATATTTGCAAACTATGCAACAGATAAAGGGTTAATAACCAGAATCTACAAAGAGATCAAGAAACTCCACAAAAACAAAACCAACAACCCAATTAAGAGATGGGCCAAGGACCTCAATAGACATTTTTCAAAAGAGGAAATCCATATGGCCAATAGGCACATGAAAAAATGTTCAAGGTCATTAGCAATCAGGGAAATGCAAATCAAAACCACAATGAGGTTTCACCTCACCCCGGTTAGAATGGCTCACATTCAGAAATCTACCAACAACAGATGCTGGCGAGGATGTGGGGAAAAAGGGACACTAACCCACTGTTGGTGGGAATGCAAACTGGTTAAGCCACTATGGAAGTCAGTCTGGAGATTCCTCAGAAACCTGAAGATAACCCTACCATTCGACCCAGCCATCCCACTCCTTGGAATTTACCCAAAGGAGTTTAAATTGGCAAACAAAAAAGCGGTCTGCACCCTAATGTTTATTGCAGCTCCATTCACAATAGCTAAGACCTGGAACCAACCTAAATGCCCATCAACGGTAGACTGGATAAAGAAATTATGGGACATGTACTCTTTAGAATACTATACCGCAGTAAGAAACAACGAAATCCAGTCATTTGCAACAAAATGGAGGAATCTGGAGCACATCATGCTGAGTGAAATAAGCCAATCCCAAAGGGACAATTACCATATGTTCTCCCTGATTGGTGACAACTGACTGAACACCAAAAAGGAAACCTCCTGAAGTGAAATGGACACTATGGGAAATGGTGACTTGATCAGCATAGCCCTGACTGTTAATGAACAACTTAATACATTATCCCTCTTAGTAGTTTTTTTGTCTGTTCTACTTAATATGACTGGTTTAATTCTGTAATTAATACACAGTTATTCTTAAGTGTTAAAAATTAACTGAAATATGATCCCTGTTAAACATAAGAGTGGGAATAAGAGAGGGAAGAGATGTATAATTTGGGACATGCTCAAGCTGACTTGCCCCAAATGGTAGAGTTAAAAACATGCCGGGGGATTCCAATTCAATCCCATCAAGGTGGCATGTACCAATGCCATCTCACTAGTCCAAGTGATCAATTTCAGTTCACAATTGATCATAATGAAAGGACTAAGAGTCAAAGGGAGCACATAAACAAGTCTAGTACCTGCTAACACTAACCGATGGAATAAATAAAGGGGAGAGTGATCCAACATGGGAAGTGAGATACTCAGCAGACTCATAGAATGGCAGATGTCCTAAATAGCACTCTGGCCTCAGAATCAGCCCGAAAGGCATTCGGATCTGGCTGAAAAGCCCATGAGAGTATTTCAGGCATGGAAAGCCAAGACACTCTGGCAAAAGATCTCTGTGAGTGAGATCCCAGTGGAAAGAACAGGTCTTCAAAGAAGGAGGTACCTTTCTTTGAAGGGAGGAAAGAACCTCCACTTTGACTATGACCTTGTCGAAACAAGATAAGAATCGGAGAACTCAGAGGGCTTCCATAGCCTTGGAAACTCATGACTGGAGCATAGGGAGATTACTGACGCCATAGACAGGAGTGTCAATTGGTAAAGTCAACAACAGGAGTCACTGTGCACTTACTCCTCATGTAGGATCTCTGTCCTTAATGTGCTGTACATTGAGATTTAATGCTATAACGAGTACCCAAACAATATATTTCACTTTGTGTTTCTATGTGGGTGCAAACTGTTGAAATCTTTACTTAATGTATACTAAACTGATCCTCTGTAAAAAAAAGAAAAAAAAGAAAAAAAAAAGAAATTATCAACTCCCAACTTGACTCTCACTGGGATTAAACATGACAATAGGTCTGATCTGATTTCATCATCATTTAAAAAAATCATCTATTATTTTTCACTTTATGTTTCTGTGTGGGAGCAAACTGTTGAAATCCTTACTTAATGTATACTAAGCTGATCTTCTGTATATTAAGATAATCGAAAATGAATCTTGATGTGAATGGAAGGGGAGAGGGAGTGGGAAAGGGGAGGGTAGTGGGTGGGAGGGACGGTATGTGGGGGAAGCCATTGTAACCCATGAGTCGTACTTTGGAAATTTATATTCATTAAATAAAAGTTAAAAAAAAATTTCCACAATGAAAAACACAGAAAATGAGTCTCAGACAGGAATGAGATGTTTCATTACCAACACTCAATGCCATATGAAAATGGAACAATGGTGTTTAAGTCCTGAAGAAAAATGATTGCAAACCTAGACGTCTATACTACCCAAACGTTCAGTGAGGGTTCAGATAAACAGACATGTCTAGATAGCAAAGGTCTCAGAATATAACCTCCCACACACCTTTTCTGGGAAGAGGAACAAAGGCAAAAAGGGAGCCATGGGATGTGAGAAATAATGAACCCACTGAGGAGCTCAGGGAGAATGTTCCCCAGCGTGACAGTGCTACAAAAGGTCTAGTGAGCAATGGGTTCAACTTTTAAAGGAAGTCTTTAGATAGATTTCCACTTACATCATTTAAAATGAGGAAGCTGAAATAGTGAAAAATTGAAATAAATGAAAACTATACTAAGGATCCACCACATGAAAACCTCTTGTATGACTAGGAATGTTTTAAAATTCCTTGCTTGGGGGGCCAGCACTGCTGCATAGTAGGCTAAGCCTCTGCCTGCAAGGCTGACATCCCTTATGGGTGCTGGTTCATGTTCCGGCTGTGCCACTTTCAATCCAGCTTCCTGCTAATGCACCTGGGCAAGAGTAGATGATAACTCATATACTTGAGTCCTTGCCCCCTACACGGGGAACCCCAGTGGAGTTCCTGGCTCCTTGTCCTGGTCATTTGGGGAGTGAACCAGCGAATGGAAGAGCTCTCTTGCTCTTGCTCTCTCTCCCTCTCTTGCTCTAGCTCTCACTGCCTTTCAAATAAATAAATATTTAAGAACCCTCATTGTTTAGCAGCTGTATAATATTCAACATTTTTAAAGATTTATTTTATTTATTTGAAATACAGAGTTACAGAGATAGGAGGAGAGGCAGAGAGAGAGGTCTTTCATCTGCTGCTTCACTCCCCAAATGGGGGCAACGGCCAGAGCTGCGCCCATCCAAAGCCAGGAGCCAGGAGCTTCTTTGGAGTCTCCCACATGGGTGCTGGGGCCCAAGGACTTGGGCCATCTTCTACTGCTTTCCCAGGCCATAGCAGAGAGCTGGATCAGAAAAGCAGCAGCCAGGGCTAGAACTGGTGGCCATATGGGATGCAGGCACTTCAGGCCAGGGCTTTAACCTGCTGTACCACAGTGCTGGCCCCCAATATACAACTTTGATTCCAGCTGATGTACTATTTAAATTGCCTTTGTACTAAACTAAGCCAGAAGGACTCCAATTAAGCATGCTTTTGTAGTAGTAGGCTACTTAACTTTCTTTTAGTGTTCATGTAGCACTTTCAACTAATCAAGGTTTTCTGGAACTCAAAGCCTAAATCAAGAAACATCTATGGCATAGACTGAACTGGATACTAACAGATTATTCTTGTAAATGTTTACTTCCAAAAATAATTTAAGGAATGTTATACTTTCAAAATGTTATCATTGCCCGGCACCAAGGCTCAATAGGCTAATCCTCCACCTGCGGCGCCGGCATACCAGGTTCTAGTCCCAGTCGGGGCGCATGATTCTGTCCCAGTCGCTCCTCTTCCTGTCCAGCTCTCTGCTGTGGCCCAGGAAGGCAGTGGAGGATGGTCCAGGTCCTTGGGCCCTGAACCCACATGGGAGACCAGGATAAGCACCTGGCTCCTGCCTTCGGATCAGTGTGGTGTGCCGGCCGCAGTGCGCCGGCCGCAGCGGCCACTGGGGGGTGAACCAACAGAAAAAGGAAGACCTTTCTCTCTGTCTCTCTCTCTCTCTCACTGTCCACTCTGACTGTCAAAAAGTAAAAAAAAAAAAAAAAAGTTATCATTAAAAGAGAAAGAGGAAAGGGGAGCAGATACCATCATCATCTAGAAAGAGGCAGGTTCTAGAACACCAGTAGAATCTAACCCTGCTATGGCTTGTTTGAGCAATGCAGATTCTGATAGGTCACATCAAGCTTCTGGAACTACGGCTACGTGCAGACGGGCCCTTTACAACATGTTTTATATCCAATCAGAACATATGCAGGGGCCATTTTCACTGGGGTGCTCTGAGGAAGAAGTTTTGGGGAAGAGTTGCAGAACAAAGATTATGAACAGGGTCCTCCCAGAGACTTCCCGGTACTCCAACCTTCCCAGTTCCTTCCATGTTTATACAGAAAAGCTCCAAGCAGGGCAGGAGACGCAATGACAATAAACAGCTCCTCACAACAGAATTCCCCCTTTGTAGCAGCCCATGAAATGAAACGCTTCTGCATGTCATCTGTTTAGGCAGCTTTCCTAGCTGTTTTCTTGGGAGAACTGAAAAACAACTTAAGACTCAAGGGACTTTTGGTTTGCTCTAAACCTTATCTTCAATCCACAGCTCTCTGGGCTTAAGCTCTGTAAGCCACCGTTCACTTAAAAACCAGTCTTCTCGCCCAAAGACACAGCAGCATCCTTGCGCCTTCTCAATCTGGCAGGCACTGAACATTAAACATTAAACTTTAGCCTTTACCTGGTGTGGCTAAAGAAAAAAAAAAGGAAAGATCTATTTTTAGCAGTCACAGTACTATGAAAACAAAAGTTCCAAGGCAAACTTTGTGTAGGGCCAGAGACAGCAGCACTGTGTAGATAGCAAAGAAGCAGGAGAAATTAACTTTAATACAATGGAGTTGGATTGTACTGTTTACTTCAACTATTTTGGAAAAATATGCTATCTTGCTACATATCCATTTAGATATACTCTATCTTGCTACATATCCATTTAGATCATATGTAGTCAACATATGGGAAAATGGTCTAAATTAAAATCCAATGAATATCTGTGTACTTAATAGAATCCAGTTAACAGGGCAGGCATTGTGGCATAGTACATTAAGTCTTGGCCTGTGATGCTGGCATCCCATATGGGTACCAGTTTGAGTCCTGGCTGCTCCACTTATGATCCAGCTCCCTGTTAAAGCACCTGGGAAAACAGCAGATGATGGCCCAACTACTTGGGCCCCTGCACCCATACGGGAGACCCAGAAAGACTCCTGGCTTCTGGCTACCGCCTAACGTAGCCCTGGCCATTGCACCCATTTGAGGAGTGAACCAACAGATGGAATATCTTTTTGATTTCTCTTTCTTTCTCTCTCTCTCTCTCTCTCTCTCTCCCTCTCCCTCTCTCTGCCTTTCAAATAAATAAAAAATAAATCTTAAAAAAATGAACCATTTAGCTTCCTCTGTTAATGAACAAAATTTTACAAGAGGGCTTCCTGTTGTAACCTCAAGAATGGAAATTGGATGTAACTGAATTGCAGTGAATGCAACTGGCTGTTCCCTTTTGTAGAACAGGCTTAAAAACATGGAAAAAATGAACTCACATCCATGCAATGCTGAGGATAACTCCCAGGGAAATCAGAGCTACCTTCCTTTGGTGGCAAAGAGCACAGGCTGATACCAGCCTGCCCAAGATTGCATCTCCACTCTTCCCCTTGCTCCTGAGCACCTGAGCTCGGCTTTTCTGCTGTGTGTCAT
The DNA here is from genome assembly GCF_964237555.1 of Oryctolagus cuniculus. NCBI lineage: Eukaryota > Metazoa > Chordata > Mammalia > Lagomorpha > Leporidae > Oryctolagus > Oryctolagus cuniculus. The sequence goes on from NC_091440.1 coordinate 82,997,561, forward strand.
GGGCAATTTTTATGTGAGGAAGAGAAGAGCAGCATTCATTAAACATTAGCTATAGTGATCATTGTGATCACTTTTTCTGCACTTCATTTAAGATGTAAAATAATTAACTGAGGAGGCAGTGCTGCAGCCTCTTAGTTCTAATTGGATGGCCACAAGAATTCTCATTGTGTTGACTGTAAAATAGAAAGATATGTGCGTATTTTTAAAGCTTAATGTGTGGCCATGTTTTTTTCCATAACCATGGCATGCAAATCAAGAAGGTTGTTTAGTTATAGTAATGAAAGGATTTCTGTAGGGTTCAGGAGGACTCTTCACATATCACCTAGCAAATGGCTGATGTGCTGTTTTGTTATGCTATTTTACAATGATTTAATCTAATGCAAGAGGACTTCAAAGACATGGAAAATAGAGTTAGAAGACATTTATTTTGGTCACAAACAACATTGACATCATACATATGAAGGAGTTTTTCTAAATTTCCACTGAAAATTAATATGAAAAAGCTATGCATGGTTTTCAAACAAACTAACCTTTTAATATTTCCATGAAGTTCTTGAAGTATTTGACTTCAGAATCTGAAATATTGTGCACTAGTGTGCTGAAGTCAACTTGTCTCAAGAATATATTCTTAAATATCTATGGATTTTTTGAGTGAAATGGTAAGCCATTGATGGCTTGAACAACTATGGTGAGAGTATTTACACATAGCAAATCAGCAAACACTAAAAATCGAGGCCCCTTTTCTCCAGACACCTGATCCACTACAGGCTGAGTATCTTGATTCTGTACATGTGGAAGGAAGGAAGCACATTTCCAGAGTAGTACCTTGTTCTTCCCAAAATGTGTTTCCATCCCAGCTAATGATCTTCATGATGGTGACAGAGCACTCTTATTTTTCCCATTTTATCTACTAGGAAACTGAAGCAAAGATGCAAAGTAATGAACAAAACAGCATGGTCAGGGCAGAGTCAGTTCAAGAAATTCAAAGTCCTGACTTACCATAACACTTGCATAAGTAGGATTCTTTTTAAGATTTTAAAAATGTATTTGAGGCCGGCGCCGTGGCTCAATAGGCTAATCCTCCACCTGCGGTGCTGGCACACTGGGTTCTAGTCCCGGTTGGGGTACCGGATTCTGTCCCAGTTGCTCCTCTTCCAGTCCAGCTCTCTGCTGTGGCCTGGAGTGCAGTGGAGGATGGCCCAAGTGCTTGGGCCCTGCACCCACTTGGGAGACCAGGAGAAGCACCTGGCTCCTGGCTTCGGATCAGTGCGGTGGCCCCAGCCTCAGCACGCCAGCCGCGGAGGCCATTGGAGGGTGACCCAACAGAAAAAGGAAGACCTTTCTCTCTGTCTCTCTCTCTCATTGTCCACTCTGCCTGTCAAAAAAAATTATTTGAAAGGCAAAGTTACAGATAAAGAGAGGGAATAAGAGACAGACAGATTTTCCATCTACTGGTTCACTCCCCAAATGGCCACAATGACCAGGCCAAACCCAGAATTTTCTTCCAGGTCTCCTATGTGAGTATAAGAGCCCAGGCACTTGGGTCATCTTCCACTACTTTTCCCAGGCACACCAGCAGGGAATTGGATGAAAAGTGGGGCAGCTGGGACATGAACTGGAGCCCATGTGGGATACTAACATCACAGGTGGTGCTTAACACATTGCCCCACAACCTGACCCCAAGCAGCACCTGGATTTGAGCTACAGCATCACAGGACTCTATTTGTGACAATGTGGGACACAGAATTAATTTTAAGAGGTGCTATAACATTTTCTAAATAAAAGGATATATAGAGGGGAATGTATTTAGTGCAGTGGTTAAGACACTGGATGGGGCATCCATACCTCAAATCAGAGTGTCTGGGTTCAGTTCCTGACTCCATCTTCCTGCCTACGCACATGTGGGAGGCAGTGGTGATGACTCAAGTGCTTGGTCCCTCCCACCCAGATGGGAGACCCATACTGAGGTCTGGTTTCAGACCTGCCAAGCCCTGGCTGATGAAGGCATTAGCAGAGTAACCAGCAAATGGAAGACTGGTCTCTTCTTTCTCTCTCTGTCTCTCTCTCTTTCTCTCTCTGCCTTTCAAATAAAATGAAAATAAATTTTAAATTTTTTTGAAGAGAGAGAGAGAAGAAAGTGAGGAAGCAAGGAAGGGAGGGAGGAGGGAGGAGGAGGGAAGGAACAAGAAAAGAAAGGTCTTTAGGTTAAGTACTATCCATATATCACTTTGGGAAGGGTGGGAGGGAGAATGGAGAGAAAGCTGAAAATGTGGTAAAGATTTCCTGTGAATGTAGATATTTGTCAACATGAAATGAAGCCTGTGTTGGCTGTCTTCGGATGTGAAAGGAGGCTATTAAAACAATGGAACATGGACTCTTTCCCCTGAGGAAGACTGCATTATGATTAGGAATTCCGAAGGGACATAGGAAAGACTTAAGAATGTTTACCCAAAGAATAGTAACCTCATCCTTCTCAGAAGTACCTCCAACCTTCTGCACAGTGCTCTGAATAATGGCATGTCCTCTAGGGGTGGGGGGACAAATTTAGAGAATTTTTAAAAATATTTTTAACTTGTTCATTTTATTTGAAAGTGAGAGAAAAAAAGAGAAATCTAATCTTCCATATTCCGGTTCACTCTCCAAATTTCCACAACAGCGAGGGCTGGGCCTGGCTGAAGCCAGGAGCCCAGAACCCAATCTGGGTCTCCTGTGCAGGTGGTGGGGGCCCAGGTACTTGAGTCCCCATCTGCCGCCTCCCAGGGTGTGCATCACCAGGGAGCTGGAAATGCAGCTGTGATCGAAACCCAGGCACTCTAGTAAGGATGCAGCCGTCACAAGCACCATCTTAACCACTGTGCCCCCCTCCCACACACACACAGGGCCAAGTGCACATCCTCAAACCAGACAATTTTATTGTTATCTGCACAGTCTTCACAAGACAGAGGTGGAAAATTAATCACAAAATAGGTTGGAGCCTGGGGTTTTCATTTTCCTTACCAGCACTTTCCATAGTAGTTTGACATTGTGATGGATAAATCACTGTGTCAGGCATGCAGTATCTGAGATGGTTTTCCTATTGCTCTCCCTGAAACTACATTTGACACGGTGCTACACCCCAATTAATGAAAACCTAAGAGACAAATATCCACTCATATCTTTCTGTCTCTGCCTCTGTCACTCTGCCTTTCAAATAAATAAATGAATAAATAAAATGAATATTTTAAAAAAAGTTGACTCATAAGCCAAATGGATCAGGCTATGGATATTTGCAAAACCAAAATAGCCCTTCATTTTATAAAAGGATTCACTACTGGGCCGGCGCCGCGGCTCACTAGGCTAATCCTCCGCCTAGCGGCGCCAGAACACTGGGTTCTAGTCCCGGTCGGGGCGCCGGATTCTGTCCCGGTTGCCCCTCTTCCGGGCCAGCCCTCTGCTGTGGCCAGGGAGTGCAGTGGAGGATGGCCCAGGTGCTTGGGCCCTGCACCCCATGGGAGACCAGGAAAAGCACCTGGCTCCTGGCTCCTGCCATCGGATCAGCGCGGTGTGCCGGCCGCAGTGCACTGGCGGCGGCGGCCATTGGAGGGTGAACCAACGGCAAAAGGAAGACCTTTCTCTCTGTCTCTCTCTCTCACTGTCCACTCTGCCTGTCAAAAAAAAAAAAAGGATTCACTACTGCATTTATAAAATCATTTCTTTCAATAGACATTTGTTAAGTTTTGACTATATTTCAGGCACTATAGACACAAGGTGAATAAAACAAGGCCCACTGCCCCCATGGATCTCAAAGTATAGTGGAGGGGACCAAGATGTTCTAGTGTAACTACAGCAGTTGCTACAATGAAGTGCTAATACCTTAGGATTACAGATCAGAACAGTTAACCAGCCCAGGCATTGGGCAAATTGATAAAAAGGAGGTGATGCTTCCAGCGAATAGAAATGACTTCATTAGACATAAAGAGATAGCTTTCCTCAAAGATGGCAAAGTAGAAAGGGAAGTGAGTATTTAGAAAAAAAAATCAATGTGTTACCATGGTTTCCACAGTGTTCGTGGTCTTCCAATCTAGAAGACCACTCAGATACAATAAATGAAGGACTTGCGTGCATTTAGTGGCAATTCTCGCTTTCTGTTACAGGGGTGAGAAGTCTGTTGCCGCTGTTGTCCTAACCGAAACAGGGAAATGGGAGTCGCTGCAGACAGGTTAAGCAAAGGCAATAAAAAACAGACATACACTTTCAGCAAGATCAGGAGCAGCATGTCTGATTTGGATCGGTTTCTTTTTGTATAAAACGATCACTTCAGAGTTAATAATAGATGGTAGACTGAATGGTCGAGCTTTCTAAATAGGATCTCCCCTGTTCCATTTAAAATGTGATTTTATCTACAAAAATTCTACCTTCACAGGACAAACATTTATCCTGTGTGCCATGGCAGGTGGGACACACCTCCAATGTGTAGGTGGAATCCAATTTCATTTTTCAGAGGCACCAAGCATTTCTGCTTAGAGCAATTCCCCCACTTTAACTTGATAAACTGCAATTGATTTTCTACCACCCACATCATAAGTATTTTCAAAGTTCAAAACAATTGCTCTAAACAATTCAGATGTATGGTCATTTATCTCACATTTTCCTGGCAAAAATATCTATAGGTTCTTTGGAACCTTAGAGTGACCTGCATTTTCCTTTGCTTTCGGAGGTCACCATGAAGTCAGCACTCTCTGGACCATCTACAAAGCTGGGACAGGACTCACTTTGTTCGTTAAGACAAACAAGGAAAGGCTGGGAAGGAATTTCTCAAAAGGAGCACAACAAGGCATGGGATAGGCCCTCACTAATTTTCCAAGGAATTTCTATATTGCAGCGGGAGTCTGATAGCTAGCAACCCAATGAGTTAATAATTTTCAAATCTAGAAAACATAGATAATTTTCACAACCTGCTTCTGCAAATACTGGGAGAGTCTGATAAAAGCCATGGCTGTCCAGGTTCATGCTTTGGAACACTCGGGGATGTAGCTGGGGAGCCTGGCAGGCAGTGGCTTCAGCCTCATGCTTTAAATCATCTTTTTTTTTTTTTTTTTTGACAGGCAGAGTTAGACAATGAGAGAGAGAGAGAAAAAAACAGAGAGAAAGGTCTTCCTTCCGCTGGTTCACCCCCCAAATGGCCACTACAGCCGGCACACTGCGCAGATCCGAAGCCAGGAGCCAGGTGCTTCCTCCTGGTCTCCCATGTGGGTGCAGGGCCCAAGCACTTGGGTCATCCTCCACTACCTTCCCGGGCCACAGCAGAGAGCTGGACTGGAAGAGGAGCAACCAGGACAGAATCCAGCGTCCCAACCATGGCTAGAACCTGGGGTGCCGGCGCCGCAGGCGGAGGATTAGCCAAGTGAGCCGCGGCACCAGCCGCTTTCAATCATCTTAACCCAGAAATCCAATTCTACTCTGCCAGCATAGTGATTAAGACTCTAGTTCTCATTTTTTTAAACGAGAGAGAGAGATTGAGAGACTTTAGCAAACTCAATCTCAAATTTCTTGAACCAAACGATCCTGGAAAAGGATGCCCAACTCACCATTTGCAAGCAGTCCAGTAAATTTTATTGTAGGTCAGAGAGCATGAAAAGCAATTCACCCTACTTCTACTGTCTTCCCTAATCTGTGCCTGGCTGACTCTGTGTTTCCTTAGACAACAAAGAGAAGAACAGCTGACAATGACAAATTGCCTTGGATCAACTCGGACTGTAGACTGGATGAAAAATTTTCAGCCACTGACTTTTTAAAAAGTCTATAAAGCTCCTTGTACTCATAGCATTATTTCAGTCACCATTTTATTTATCACAGCTCAATGCCCTCTAGGCTGTGACTAATGCCTTTAAGACTAGAAGGCTACTAGGGATTTGTTCCCTCTGCTCAGATGCCAAGTGGTTGCTTTGAAAACTGTTAGTCTATGGCATTAGAGGTAGTTGTTGGGAAACAGGAGTGGGATCCGCATAATGACCTAACTAATCTACCTAACACATTACTTTGATCCTTCTCTCTGCTCTGGAGCCAATCGCTTCCACCTCTGGGTTTCCCTTGATCTCTCTGGCTTCTCTCGTGCCAACCTTCTCACCATATGGTCCCCTATGATCTGCCTACTCCTTTAATTACCATGGCCTATGTTTTATACCCCTGTCTTTGTTGTGCATCCCCAACCTAGAATACTTTCTTAGGTCTCTTAAACTAAATCCTCAGATTCCTTCAAGACCTAGAGTTGTAAAGCTCACTTGACCAGACTTAACCCATCTATCAAAGACAAACTCATACCCACAAAGGCAGCTAAGATCACACCGTGTGATATGCTGAACACTTTGTCATGCACTATTAGCCCTTTCATCCCTGGGTGGTAAGAATTGAGACCTGGATGGGAACCTAGGAGAGGCCCAGGGGGACTGATGGACGTACCCAATGCCTCAGTGACTGATGCTCCTATAGTCTCAAAGCTCAGTGACGTCATGGTATAACTTCACAGTCATCAAACGGTGGTCCACAGTTCAGAGTTGAATCTAATCTCAGACAGCAATTACTCCCTTGGAATTCTTATGTGGTGGTTGCAACAAAGATACACTTCAGAACATTATATTGCCCACCCATCCCAAGAACAGGGAATACCTGTTACATTTTAGAAATATAAAAAATTCTTTGATTTTGGTATATAAATTAAGGCATCTTCTATTTTCTCATTGTGACCATTTACTTTCTCATAGAAAATCTTTCTATTTTTTAGAAGAGTAATTTATTTTCTTTGAAAGGCAGAGTAACAGAGAAAGATGGAAAGATGGAGAGAGAGATCAATCTTTTTTTTAACTTTTATTTAATGAATATAGATTTCCAAAGTACAGCTTATGGACTACATTGGCTTCCTCCCACCCCCTGATGACTTCCCTCCCACCCGCAACCCTCCCCTTTCCCGCTCTCTCTTCCCTTCCATTCATATCACGATTCATTTTCAATTTTCTATATATACAGAAGATCAGTTTAGTATACATTAAGTAAAGATTTCAACAGTTTGCACCCACATAGAAACACAAAGTGAAAAATACTGTTTGAGTACTCGTTATAGCATTAAATCTCGATGTACAGCACATTAAGGACAGAGATCCTACATGAGGAGTAAGTGCACAGTGACTCCTGTTGTTGACTTTACAAATTGACACTCCTGTCTATGGCATCAGTAATCTCCCTATGCACCAGTCATGAGTTGCCAAGGCTATGGAAGCCCCTTGAGTTCTCCGACTCTTATCTTATTTAGACAAGGTCATAGTCAAAGTGGAGGTTCTCTCCTCCCTTCAGAGAAAGGTACCTCCTTCTTTGAAGACCTGTTCTTTCCACTGGGATCTCACTCATAGAGATCTTTCATTTAGATTTTTTTTTTTTACCAGAGTGTATTGGCTTTCTATGCCTGAAATACGAGAGAGATCAATCTTCCATCTGCTGGATTACTCTCCAAATGCTCATAATAGCCAGGACTGACCCAGGCTGAAGCCAGGAGCCTGGAACTCCCACCAGATCTAACCCAAGTACTTGGTAAACCATTTGCTGCCACCCAGGCAGTTATCAGGAAGCTGCATTTGAAGCACAGAGAAGCTGAGGCTTAAATCAGGTAGGTGTTTCAATGACTTAACCTACTGTGCTACATGCCTGCTACTATTTTTATTTTTGAGAGACAGAGAAAGAGAGAGAATGAGACAGGGAATACTTCCATTCTCTGATTCATTCCCCCAGAGGCCCACACTAGCCAGAGGACCAAAGTTGGGAGCTGGGAACTTGGTCTAGGTCTCCCACATTGGAGGCAGGAACCTGATGACTTGAGCCATCACTACTACTTCCCAGGGTCTACATCAGCACTCAGATGGAGTCAGGAGCCAGAGCCAGCAGTCAAAATCAGACTAAGATACCCATGAGCATCAAGGTACCCATGAGCATCTTAACTGTTATACCAAATATCTGTTTCTGTCATGGCAAATTTCACTATTGTTATGCTTGCATTGGTCCTTAGTTATAACATTAGTATAGATGATGATGATGATGATGATGATGATGATGATGATATTATTTCTGTACCACACCAGACTGTAAAATCATGAAGGCAGGTCTGAGATTTTTTTTTTAATATTTATTTTATTTATTTGAAAGAAAGAGTTACAGAGAGAGGTCAAGACAAAGAGAGAGGTCTTCCATCTGCTGGTTCACTCCCCAGATGGCCGCAATGGCCAGAGCTGTGCTGATCCGAAGCCAGGAGCCAGGAGTTTTTTCTGGGTCTCCCACATAGGTGCAGGGGCCCAAGGACTTGGGCCATCTTCTACTGCTTCCTCAGGCCATAGCAGAGAGCTGGATCGAAAGCGGAGCAGCCAGAACTTGAACCAGCACCCATATGGGATGCTGGCACTTCAAACCAGGGCTTTAACCCACTGCGCCACAGCACCGGCCCCGGGATTGTTCTAAGTATCATTGTACCCCAGCGTCTGGCACAATGCTTCAAACAAGGCAGGTACTCAAGAAGCACTGAATGAATGAATGAATAATCATGCCTTCCTTTCAAACTCAAATGCAAAGTCTATAGGACACAGACTTAATGCTTTGTAGGTAAAAGTGGATCAGTTAAAGACAAATCACGGTTTTAAAATTAGAAACACTACAACAAGGTTCACAAATTTAAATGCCGATAGATATAAGCAGGGAACATAAAAGAGAAGAGGCAGGCTGGGTGTGAGAATTGCAACACAATTGTACGAGTACCACTGTTAATAAAGAATACCCAGGGAGGCAACCCAGAATGAGGAGGACTATGGGCAAAGCAAAGAGCACAGGCCTTACCCAAATATATTCAATATTACCCGGCAGGAATGGAAATCCAATGTAACCAGGTCTTACGATTTTTCTCGAGGCTGGGCATCTAGACTTTAATATAAAATAGCCCAATATTAAAATGGTGAAAATTAATTTATTTTGAAAACAAATCTTGCTGTGGGAAGCTCATGACCAGGCTCAAAGGAACACTTCTAGAAGCTCTGTGTGAATTAACTGAACACAGTCTCCCCATCTTTCCTGTGCAACATGGGGCCCCCTTTGCTGTGTAGCACCAAATGCTAAATCACCTCAGAGCCAAATGGGCGGAACCCTATATTTTAATCCAGGACCTACCAGGGTGAAGGAGAGAAAATGCACATGTGTGCTGCTGGCAGACACGTGTACTGGCAGCTTTAAAAGCCTGTATAATTGGTTTGGTATTTTTAAAATCCAAAAAGCAAATTTGCTCATGCACTCTAAATTGACCGTGAAATGCTCTCTAATCAAAATTACCACCAAGCTTATCTGAAGCATCTTCCCAGGACAACAGGAAGGGGGAGGCAAGCAGAAGGAAGTTCCTTCCCTCAAACTTCCATGTCCTATTTTGCCTGCATGTTTGAGATAATTCTTAAGATGGCAGTGTGTAGTGGTGGTTGTTCAGCATAGCATTTAAGATATCACTTGGCACACTTGCAGTTCTGCTCCCAACGCCAGCTTCCCTTTAATGTGCCCGCTGGGAGGCAGCAGGTGATAGTACAAGTACTTGGGCCCCTGTCTTCCTTGTGGGAAACCCCCACTGGGCTCCTGGTTCCTGGTTTGGGCCTGGCCCAACCTTAGTCATTGTGGATATCTGGGGAGTGAACCATCAGATGGGAAATCTCTCTCTCTCAAATCAATGAATATTTTAAAAAGAAAGAGTAGTATATAATTAGAAATTTTTGTAAGTAATACTAAGAAGCATGTATATGAAAAAGGACTTTTTCACAAAAATTATTTTGTTCAGAACATGTAGTATATCACCTATTTCTTGTGCTAGAGTCAGTCTGTTCTAAAGAGAAGAAATTCAGTCAAATATCTTACCTGCATTTCTTACCTCTAAAAAAATCAAAATGACCAAAAATATTCAATCATCTCTCCTCCCTCAACCAGCCCCCACACACACCCAACTATGTGGATAGAACTGTTTTGTAAAAACCGAATTTTGTCAAACTGCCTGATTCGTCACACATTGCCCCAAAGGACATTCATCGGCAAGGTCTCTCGTTGGCCCAGTGTGGAATGGAGAAAGCTGGCTGTCAGAAGCAGCCTTCCCCAGAAGGGAGTTTAGAAGTTGACCATGTTCCTATTTGACTGGCTGGTCCAGTGTGCTGACGTCTCCTGCTCCCCTACCTGTGAGATCCTGCTCTGGGCCAAGGCACTGTGTGCACAGAGACTCCTCTCTCGCTGATTCTTGCCCTTTCTTGAGATCAAGCAGTTTGGGTACACAGCATCTCAGAGTGAAACGTGACCATTTCAGACACATCGAGGTTTCTATGATCCTATTTGGTGTCTTTCGATGAATGACCAACGTGCACTTTCAGCATCCTGGTTTCTCTCTGCTGACCTGAGTGCTCTCGGATGCCCTCCTAGCCGCTCTGTCTGGCCGTTGACATCACCGACACTCACGTAGCTTTGTAGGTAACCGGAGACACAAGAGCACTGAGCTAGAAAGGATTCTCCAAACACAAGTCAGATGCCCTGATTCCACATCATGCTATGCAGGTCACCAAACGTTTCTTGGACTAGATCTCTCTTTTGCCCTTTCAAACTCAGAGGACTATAATGGAATCAGGTAACTTTACATATGTGATGTCAAAATATGTAACTTACCCACATAGTGATAAACTCCCTTAACACAGAATTTTGTTCAAAGAACTGAACTATTGGGGCCGTCATTGTAGCTTACCAGGTTAAGCTGCCACCCATGACACTAGGATCCCAATGAGCACTGTTTTTGAGTCCTGACGCCTCCACTTCTGATCCAGCTCCCTGCTAATAACTAGGGAAGAAAGCAGAAGATGGCCCACATGTGTAGGCCCCTGCCACCCATGTGGAGACCCAGATGGAGTTCCTGGCTCTTGCGTTTGGCCTGCCCTGACCTGGTTGTTGTAGCCATTTAGGGAGTGAACCAGGAGATGGAAGATTAAGCTCCCACCCTCTCTCTCTCTGTCTCTGTGTGCATGTATGTCTGTGTGTGTGTCTGCCCCTTTCTAACTCTGCCTTTCAAATAAATTTTCAAAAATTAAAAATATATTTAAGAAGGATTTCACAACTAATTATGAAGTGAGAAATTCAAATCTAGCTATATAAATTTTTTAATTTAAAATGATAAATGACATATCTGTAATGCTTCAGTGGCAACCAATTTCCTCATAAGCAACAGGCCCAACTGCTTGACTTGCTACCCACAACTTTGTTACATAAGGGCTTGGCTCTAAGTCACTATTATCTGAAGGCTCCCATAATCACCTGGGTGGCAGGGGTAGGGGAAGCTATTATCAAACACTATAGTACTTTCTTACAAAATTAAATATAGTTATAGATATAATTAAGCCTCCTTGTTAATCACTGAACTGTTATTCAAATTTTCATTAGGGTGATTTTAAGTCTTTTGTCATCCACAGCCCTGGTTCCAGACTACAACCATTTACAATCCAAAACAGCTTTAACAAATATTTATAAACACAGGTTCCTGACAAAGAGAATTAACTAAAATTTCAGAAGTTGTAATGAAAAAACAAAGATTCATGAAACTTCTACTCTAGATGTTACAGGACAGAAAAGTAACCACATAGAGGCTGAATCTGGTCAGTTGTAGGCTTCTGTGACTGTTATGGACAACATTGTTGGTTCTCTCCTTAATTGTTTTGTCTTGAGGCTTAAAGATTTCCCTTTGTTTGTAACACTCTGTTGGACTATCTTTTTATAAACAAAAGCCAAAAATTTACCATAACTTCACACTAAAATCGTACAGAATTCAGAAACTGCTTATGGGAATTTTTAGTTTTCATGAAAACATCATTATTTTCAAAACTTTGTTAAAACCGTATGTCCCATTCATAATAAAATATAAATTAAAACATTGATTTTTCTGAAAATATACACAGAACAGCTAACTTTAAGGCCTCATAACCTTTTAGTGAGTACATAAAATGCTCACTCCTTAATAGATCTTAAACTTAAAAATAATTGTTCTATACCTTTACAAAATATCTCAGAATCCTTGATTTAGATTCCTACATTAAAACATTTTCGGGTCCGGCACTATGGTCTGATGGGTAAAGCCACTGCCTGCAGTGCATCCCATATGAGCACCAGTTTGAGTCCTGGCTGCTCCATTTCCAATCCAGCTCTCTGCTATGGCCTGGGAAAGCAGTGGTAGATGGTCCAAGTCCTTGGGCCCCTGCACCTGTGTAGAGACCCATAAGAAGCTCCTGGCTCCTGGGTTTGGATCAGCTCAGCTCTGGCCATTGTGGCCATCTGGACAGTGAGCCAGTGGATGGAACACCTCTCTTTCTCTCGACCTCTGCCTCTCTGTTATTCTGCCTTTCAAATAAATAAATATTTAAAAATTAATAAATAAAATAAGTGACAAAAATTATTGAAAATGATCAAATGTCCATGAAATAAAAGCACATGTTCTTTACTATTCTTACTTAAATACAAAGGTCTGGGTTCCTATACTATTCTCTAACGTATACCTACTGTGAAATAGATGACAACCTTAACCAACAGGGCTAGATTCAGGCATCTCTCATTCTCCATAACCAGTCTTCCACTCTGCCTCTTTATTGTCTCTTGAATCAGTGAGTTTCTCTCCATCACCCTAGCCCAGGTTTTCTCTTTTCGTCTAACTTATTTATTTATTTATTTATTTTTTTGACAGGCAGAGTGGACAGTGAGAGAGAGAGACAGAGAGAAAGGTCTTCCTTTGCCTTTGGTTCATCCTCCAGTGGCCACTGCGGCTGGCGCGCTGTGGCCAGCGCACCACGCTGATCCGATGGCAGGAGCCAGGTACTTATCCTGGTCTCCCATGGGGTGCAGGGCCCAAGCACTTGGGCCATCCTCCACTGCACTCCCTGGCCACAGCAGAGAGCTGGCCTGGAAGAGGGGCAACTGGGACAGAATCCGGCACCCCGACCGGGACTAGAACCCGGTGTGCCGGCGCCGCAAGGCGGAGGATTAGCCTAGTGAGCCGCGGCGCCGGCCCTCTTTTCGTCTAACTTATTACAACAACCCCCACTCTGATGTCCCTGACTCCAGGCTGGCTCTTCGCCAGTGTATCCACCACACAACCACTCCAGTTGCTCCCTAAGAGGCAAAGTTGATCACTCCACGGCCTCCTTCAAAACACTGCAATGAGTTCGCACTAGTTTTTGAAGTAAAAACAAGCCTCTGGATTTCAAAGCTTCAGCCTCTGATGTCTGCCCATCTCTCCTGCTTCTATTTTTTCCTGGTTACCCTCTGAAGTATTTGGCCACACTTCCTCTTGCTTCTAAGACTTGCACTGGGCTAGTCCCTCAGTGTGTGATGCTGTATTTTACCCAATACAGACTCACACCTCCACGTTGGAGGGCAAAATCCTTCTAAGTCCCCAAGTCCATTTTAACATTTTTTCACTTGTGACCCACACAGGAGATCCAAATTGAGTTATGGACTCCTGGCTTGGCCTGCTTTAGGCATTTGGGGTTTGAATCAACAGATGGAATCTCTCTCTCTCTCTCTCTCTCTCTCTCTATCTCTCTCTCTGCCTTTCAAATAAATTAAATAAATAAATAATCTTCTAAAATGGATCAGTGCATCCTCTGTTTTCCTGTAATAATAACCTTCACGGGGATGAGCATTTGGTGCAGCAGTGACGACACCAGTGGGAAACCTGCATGCATTGACTATTGGAGTACCTGGATCGGAGTCCTGGCTCTGCTCCAGATTCCACCTTCCAGCTTACGCACAGAGGCAACAGGTGATGACTGCCACTATCCACATAGATGACCTGGATCGAGTTCCTGGCTCCTGGTCTTACCAGGCACATGGGGAGTGAAACAGCCAATCTGCGATCTCTCTCATCTGTCTGTGTGTGTCTCTCTGCCTTTTAAATTTTTTTTTTAAATTTTTAATGATAACAATATCCATTATGCATTAGTGCATAGTGTCTGTCCTCTCACTAGAATATAAATTCCATGAAGATGGGAGCCACCTCTACATCACTATATGCCCAATGCCTAGAATAATGGAAAGCATGTATTAGAATCTCAGCAAGATGAACTGATAGTGTAAGTGTGTGACTGAGTGACTTAATATTCCATTTCACTTTCCCCCAGGATTTCTGTTGTGTGCTATGATACCTGCTTCATTTTTCAAAGCTTTTATTTGTAAACTAAATAGTCCTCAGTTTTGGCTTCTGCTCAATAAGCATTAAATACCAATGATTCACTTGCTGTGGTCTAAATATGATTTGGCCCCTGAGTTCATGCAAATATTTAAAATCCAAAATATCATGTTAATGATAATAAAAGGGAAGAAGCCTTTGGATAATAAAAGGTGCAACCTTTGGAAAGCAGTTGGATTAAGTCATTTGGGCGGAGCATCCATGATTGTATCCGGATTGCTTTGTAAGGAGAGGGAGGCCATGTCTCTCACCATAGAGACCATTTACCACCTTGGGACTCTGACAGCAAGAGTACCATCACTGGAGAACAACCAATGGGGTCTGTCCAATCTTTGACTGTGAGCCTCCAGAACCAGAAGCCAAAATAAAAATAGGTTTATTTGTAAAGTTAAGCCTCAAGTATTTAATTATAGTGATGAAAATGACTGATACACCACTAATTCCCACTGATAACTATACCAGTAGTCCCCATACTTCTCAATAATATTATGAAATATTAACACTCAGTTATAAAGCAAGGAGGTATATATGTATCCACTCACATTGAAAATCTGTAAGACATTTGAGCAACTAAATTAAAAAAACACTTATACAAAAGTGTATTGTATATTTCCCTAGAGCTATTTTGAAAGGTTGTAGACTCTATACAATCTTATATTTTGAAGGCACTAATCCACCTAATTTAGGACCTCTTTCATAAATTTTTGTTGTAAAAGTTAGGAGTGCTTGTTGTACTTCTGTTTTTGAAAAGATTTGATTACAAATAAGTTATTTACTTTGAGAAATAAGAAAAAAATCTAACCCACCCATTATTTGCAAATAGAATGACTTGTTTATGAATACTAAATTTAAAATTATTAAATTTAGTAGAGTTTTAAGCATTATTTTTTAATGTATAGCTTTCTTTCCTTACTTTAGAGGCAATAAAAAGGTTTAGGATTTAAATATCTAATAGGCAGTGAAAACATGTGTGGGCATTAGCCATTATGCTTAGAGGGTCCAATGGATCAAATGACTATGTGGCTGCAAATACAAACTTAGATGTGGATGGAAATGCACAGGAGAAGTAAAAGATATGAAATTCTATCTGGTAACAGCTGTTAGCTCTAGAAAGGGTGAGAGCTGGAAGTGGAAGGTTAACAGACACAACTTTAATCCATAATGTATGAATTTGTCACAAAGAGAATCCATGTCTTAATTATTTTTTTTAGATTTATTTATTTGAAAAGCAGAGTAACGGAGGAGAGGAGAGTCTTTCCATCCACTAGTTTACTCCCCATAGCTCCCCAATGGCCAGGGCTGGGCCAGGCCAAAGCCAGGAGCCAGGAACACCATCCAGGTCTCCCACACGAGTATCAGGGGTTCAGGCATTTGGGCCAACCTCTGCTGCCTTCCCAGGCACATTAGCAAAGAGCTGGATCAGAAGTGGAGCAGCTGGGACTTGAACCCATGCTCTGATATGGGAGGCCAATGGCAGCAGGTGGCAGCTTAACCTGCTGCGCCACAATGTCAGCCCCTTAATTACTTTAAAAATTCATCTTAAAGGAGGATTTAATATTTTTTTAAAATGAAATAAAAAAAAAAAAAACTGGGATGGGGGATATAATATGTACTAAGGATTTTCAAATACCTATAGGTGTTTTTAATTATGGAAATATCTCTAAGCCCATTTTTTCCAGGAAGTATTGTATTTAGACAGATGAAATGGTACTAGTCTTACAAGAAAGCAAACAAAATATCTCCAAAATAACTGGAAGAATTTCACCACAGGGGCCTGTGGTGTGGCATAGTGGGTAAAGCCACTGTCTGTAGTGCTGGCATTCCATATGGGCACTGGTTCAAGTCTCGGCTGCTCCACTTTGATACAACTCTCTGCTGTCACCTGAGAGAGCAGTGGAAGATGGCCCAAGTCCGTGGGCCCCTGCACCCGTGTGGGAGACCTGAAAGAAGCTCCTGGCTCCTGGCTTTGGATCGGCTCAGCTCTAGCCATTGCTGCCATTTGGGGAGTGAACCGGCAGATGGAAGACCTCTTGCTCTCTATCTCTCTCTGCCTCCTTCTCCCTCTGTAACTCTGACTTTCAAATAAATAAATAAACCTTAAAAATAAGAATTTCACCATAGTATCTGACTCTGTTGAGTCTCTTTGAATAGATAATACAAAACATAACTTTTGAAAAAGATCATCCCCATTTCCAGTATCTAACTTCATAGGTTCCAGGTACTCTCAGTGGAAAAAGAAATTGATTTGGAACTCCTGTTATTAAAATGAGAATACTCTAGAGAAAAAAATAGCATACCATGTTTCATAGTCTCATTAATGTTGTTACTTTGCAGTATTTTTATTTCATTTCAGCATTTATTCTTGGGTTAGTTGCTATATATGGCTTGGTTAATTGCTCTAAGGCAGAGGATTTTCCAAGGATACAAAAGCAAGGGAGATCTTATCACAGAGGAACATGTGGGATCTTCATGAAATGTGATCTCCATTCTTTCAACATACATTTTAATAATTATGTTCAATGACATTTGCAAGCAGTCACGAGATGTTCACATAGGAGCATAAAAATGCATGCTTGTTCAAATGCATTCAAGAATCTTCCACTTTCACCCATTGAGACAAGACAATATTACTTGAAGTCAGGGTTTTCATTTAGTCTAAGTCAGTAAAGAAATATTTCTCTAATAATCTGCCTATCCAAGATTGTTCTCATTATAAAAGTCTCTCTTGAGGTTTTTTCTTAATAGTCTTCTTTGGTCCATAAGTTTCCTCAACAGACATTATTTCAACTCCCAAATCTGAACTGACAAGATGAACATGAGGATGATCTTCTGTTCCATTTTTTTTAAGCATGGAGAAATTTGTTTATCTTTTTATTTCCAAGATGAAGTCTAGAGAAAATGTTAATTGATTCACTTTGGCAATACTTGAGAACTGGTAAAAATAGCATTCTGAAAACATGAGATAGCAAACAGTGTCTCAAAAAGAGTTGGAAAATATTAAAACGCAATAGATCCCAATGATATATTATGAAAGAAGGGCATGGAGCATTCAACACAGGGACAAGACAAGGAACGAAGAATCCAACAAACCAAGGAGAAAGTGACTATCAAAACGTCCTAATATTCAAAAACTGACAGACAGTAAGAATTTAGGGAATCACTGAAAAACTAGGAACAAGAACAGTGGATGTAAAGTGGAGCTGTGAGGGGAAGACTGAGGAAATTAAGAAAGCAAATTGCAGTTTTGAGTGGATCATGGCACTTGGATAGTGAAAAGTAAACAAATCCTCATTCAATGAATTTTGTAATTTGAACCACATGGTATTAAGTAGAAAATTATTTTCTTTCCCACAGGAAGCCTTTGACATCCTATTTAAAAATTTGGTTCAACATTGACATTGCATCAGCATTTGAGGTAATATGGAAAAAACAGACTGAATTTGACAGCAAAATCTAAGCCATGCCAGATATGGGTGTTCTTGGCCTGGTTTTGGCCAAAAGTGTCTCAATGTTGTTCTCAGGTTGGGTTTGGGTTGGGGTTTGGGTTTGGGTTGGCATTTGGGTTTGGGTTTGGAAAAGCCAGGAATTTCTTGACCTCAGGTCCATTTCTCTAAACATGAACTTCAATGATTCTCCAGTTTCCCTCCATCATTTCAGACTACGTGAAATGGCCATGCTTCATTTTGAGCGAGTCTTAAATTACTTAAAGACTGCTGCAGAGAAACATAACACTGAACACATGAACTGCCCAGACCACCACCCCACCCCTACCCCCAGTGAGCCTGGGCCACCCGCTATCAAGAAGAACCCAGATCTACCCAGGCAAGGAGGTGTCACCCACTCAACACTTAGAAAGCAATCAACCACCTTCTAGATTTTCGGATTTGTAGTGTGGTGAAAAAGACAGGTTTTGGAGGAAATGAAATTTTTTCCAGATCCCAACACAATGACCAATAATAAACTCCCCACTTCAGTATTTGGGGAACAAGGAAACCACTGCACACCTGGGGCAGTCTTGGGAAGAGCCTGATGCTCGGAGGTTGAGTGTACTCAAAAACTACTCAAGTTGGTCATTCAGTAAAACCCAGAGTTGTTAAACCTCCCATCTACCCCACACCACACCTAAGAGGAATATTGAAAAATATCACATTTTCTCTTGTGTGGAAGTAACTATACAGAGAGTATAAAAACTGTATAGATGTCATATCATTTGGTATATTGCTATAAATATTGCTTCACAATCATGCCACGTACAATGGCAATATGTCCTTCTTTCCCCATGTTATAATCATTAACATGAATCCCTCACTTTGTGATATGAATATTTCTGTTTTCAAGAAAAAATAGTCTATATGTATATATTATAATATATACAAATGTTAAAAATGTTAAATTTTAAAGCTAGAAAATAAGCTTACAACATCAAGTACATATTATTGTAGGGAAGCAAAATGTTTTAGCTGAGAATATTATAACACACACTGTTGAATTAATAGTTTTGCTGAACAACTCATACTAGTTGTACTTACATTTTAGGCATAAATATATTTTCTGCATAATGTCTTATGACAGAGATATTATTGTAAAGATAGTGGAATGTGCAGGCTAGATGGTCCCGGAATCCAATTATTAAACCGAACCTAAGTATGAAAAGATTTCAGTGTCTCAAATACAATTCAATAATTATTTTAAGTTGCTGAGAAAAAGACCTGAGAAACATTAAACTGCATTTCCCACCATCAAACAGAAACAAGAAAAGAAAAGTGAATCTCAGCACTGCCTGGCTTCTGCTGAAATAAAGGGGCCGCTCAGGAGCACTGTTTCCACTTACACAAGTTTCAGCACATTAAAAACAAAAAAACAAAAAAAGTGTGCTGTGGCTTTGGGGTTACGAACCAACGAAGGTGGCTGCTGACATCTTCCTCTTTAAATCCATTCCAAATCTTTGACTGTGTTCAAGGTTTTGTTTTGTTTTATTTTTCCCTGTGTTACCCAAATGATCCTGACATGTTAGATATGATCCCAGTGGCACCTGGCTATATGTGCACATCAATGCTTTCCCAAATAATCACCAAAATGAGCCACCAGTCAACATCCTGCTTGTGGTTATGAAAACAGGAATGTGTAAGTAATGTTTCCCACTATTTGATGCAATGTCATTCCAACTTTATGCTGAATTTACTTTAAAAAATCTCTTTAGCACAACCACTCTAGGACCTCTATGGTTAGGAGAGAATAACCCTTAAGCTTTCTCACATTCAATGACTTGCCTAGAATTTACCTGGCATTTACCTCCACTCATCTTTGGTTTTTCCAGAAAAGACTCAGTTTTAAGTACAAGTTGAACATCACTGATCCAAAAAGCCAAAATTCTCCAAATCCAAAAGTTTTAGTGCCAATCTAACTCTACAAGTGGAAAATTCCACACCATGAAACTGTTTCATGCACAAATACTTAAAATATTATATGAAATTATCTTCAGGTTATGTGCATAAGGTACATGTGAAACACAAAAGAATTTCATGCTTATATTTGAATTCTATGCCCAGTGTATCTCATTATGAAGACTCACCCATCATTTAATAATAGGGATACATTCTGGGAAATGTGTCTGCAATGTTGCCATGTTGTGAAAATCACAGAGAGTGCTTACACAAACTAAGTTGACTGTGAAAGCATCAGGCCATATAATTGAAGGGGACCACCATGGTAAATTCTATTCATTATTAACCAAAACATTGTTAGGTGGAACATCTGTTTTTATATATGCAAATATTCCAAAATCTGAAACCTCCAGGCCTCAAGCATTCCAGACATGG
This sequence comes from Oryctolagus cuniculus, assembly GCF_964237555.1. Lineage (NCBI taxonomy): Eukaryota > Metazoa > Chordata > Mammalia > Lagomorpha > Leporidae > Oryctolagus > Oryctolagus cuniculus. Next base: position 83,017,631 of record NC_091440.1, read on the forward strand.
GATATGCAGCCTGTCCTGTCTTTCTGTTGCCTTTAATCATGGATAAAGTCATCCCTGGGACACTGCTTGGACCAAAAAATCCATGTGTAGGTCACGGAATTGTTGGGATAGGTGCTGCTTTCTCTACAGGCTTCACAATTAGCTTTGTCAACTGTGATCTAGCACATCTGGTACCCCCGAACATCACACTTTGAACCAGGTTTCTATCCTGATAACAATGGGCCCAATTCAGCCATTTCAGCAGGGGATCCAAGTGTAGTCCATTCCAGAAAGATCCCTGCTATGCTTATGTCAACCAGGAGTATTCTCAGAGTCCAACAGATGGGACAAAATCTCTCCACATTTCTCACTGAGTCACTTTTCAGACATATGGGGGCCTTCTTGGATGGGCATCCACAAGTCCCTCTCCCTTGGTTTTCTTCCTTCCTCCCTTTTCTACCCTCTGTCACCCCCTTTGTCACCTGTATCTGAGCCCTGGCAAACCCACCTCTGGTTGCATTCGAAACGGCATGATAAGTTCTTACCTTCTTCAGAGCAGAATCATCCCTCGGGCATAACATGGACACATCCTTCTGCCAGAAAAATCCCTCCAGGGCAGGGCTGAGGATGCCCAGGGACAGCGGTGGCAAAAGGAAACAGAGAAGCCCATTAGACCAGAGTGCAGTAACAAGAAGTTAGGGAGCAAAAAATCCTTAATAAAAACATTTTGCCTCAAAGGGAGCATATTTACACAATGGATTAATTACAAGTGGGTCTATGTATTGAACTATAAGAGTCAATATGCTCTCCCCTTTATTTGCTATCTAATATAATAGAAGTAACAACCAAGCAAATAAAGAACAATAAAAGGGCTGGCACTGTGACGTAGCAGGTAGAGCCGCCGCCTGCAGTGCCGGCATCCCATATGGGTGCTGGTTCGAGTCTCAGCTGCTCCACTTCTGATCCAGCTCTCTGCTATGTCCTGGGAAAGCGATAGAAGATGGCCCAAATCCTTGGGCCCCTGCACTCGCATGGGAGACCCAGAAGAAGCTCCTGGCCCCTGGCTTTGGATTGGCACAACTCCGGCCACTGCAGCCATCTGGGGAGTGAACCAGCGGATGGAAGACCTCTCTCTCTCTCTCTCTCTCTCTCTCTCTCTGTCTCTCTCTCCCTCTACTTCTCTGTAACTCTGCCTTTCAAAACAATAAATATTATTTTTCTACAAAATTACAATAAAAAGTTTTTCTGAAGGAAAAAAAAGAAATTTGCTTCCAGGATCCTGGTATGAATGAACACACACACAAGCACACAAGCTCACACCCATGCACGCACTCACACACATATATACATACACAAAGTTCATGTAAAATTTTTGCACCAAAATAACCTTTTAATTCCATTTTTCTATGATTATTTTACAGTGTGTGTGTGTGTGTGCGTGCTGCCTGAAGCTGGCATAGTGCTTTTTTAGATAATGGTAGCTAATGTCATTGAAGACTCTGTGTCAGACACTGAGCTAAGTGCTTGACTCGGATTATATGATGTAATCCTCAAAATGGCTCAGAGTGGCAGATGCTATTACTGTCACAATTTTACAAAGAGCAAAACACACTAAAATGTTTTAGTTGCTTGATTACAATCAGCCCATGACTCCTGATTTTTGGATCAGAAGACATGTGCACTATCTACATTACAGTCATTTGAATATAAAAAAACTTTGATTAAATTAAAAGGACCTAAAAATCAGGAGCTCTGCCCTCTCCCCTGCCCCTGCTATACACACCTGCTCACGATGAACTGAGAACAATAACTGCACACACCAAGAACTAACACAGTTTGTGAAATGCAAGAAGGCATAACAGGATGGTTCATAGATAAACACTGAGGAGGGGCTCTCTCCCATGCTGAAAAGAGACTAAACAACAAAGAAGAAACAGCACAGCAAAGGTCCCTCTGGAGCTATGGTTTTGTGGGAGCTGAGGATCTAAGGAAGCAGCCCCGAGCTTCATCTGAGTGTGAGACAGTGGACCAAGTGACCTGCAGGGGGAGGGGATCTACTGTCCCCATAGCACAGTGCAGCAGGCAGCCCAAGAATGCTCTGAAACCCTGTGATTTCAGAGGCTTACAGCACCTGCAGGAAGCAACTGCAAATCTGCTTGACTGAGAGAGACAGATGTGTCACAAAAACCTAGCACTAAAAGAGACAGCCACAAAATCAGAGATCAACATGCAGATTTACTCCAGACTTAATGTCACAGAATAGTTTTGGGAAAACCTTTAAATAAGTAGGCTGTGTTCAAAAAAGATAAATGAAGCAAAGTTCCTTTATAGCAGAAAGAATCCATAAAACAAACACGAGCAGAAATGAGTACAGCAGCCATTCAAAAGAGTCAACTACAAACTTGGGGATGAAAAATGTAATCATCAAAATAGACTAGATTTATTCCAGACAGGATAGAAAGATGAAAAGAAGCCTGTGGACAGTAGTAGAAAGCTCACTGCCTGGTTTTCAGGTCACATCAGGGAGAAGGTAAGTTCTAGATCTTAGCTTTTCCTCTCCAAGACAGTCTAACGTCTGTGACAGGTGCATCTGAGTTTACATAAGCCCTCCCCACCATAGTTTAACAACCATCTCTGCTCAAAGCTTTCCAAGAGAAAAGTGTCCCGTTTTCTGTACATTAAGGTGTAAACAGTCTGTAAAAGTGTAATTCTGTAGCCCCACTATTCTAGACGAAGGATTCTAAGCCAGTGAGAAGAAGCGATGGGCCCATCCCCCTCTGCTCACACCCATTTTAGAGACCACAGTCAGAAGACAGGAAGAAAACATCTGGGACGAGGACTGCAGCTCTGAGCAACTCCATGACCACACCCTTGTGTTCCAATGGCATCACCTGTTCGAAGATCTTCAACACCAACATAGAAAGGAGCAAATCTCTCAGTGAAGGAGCATTCACTCTGAGTCAGTTGTAGAGAAGTGAGCTTGAGAATGACGAGGATTTTCACCACTTTGTGTGAAGAGAGTGTTGGTGCTTCCTGTGGTTTGGAGATGGTCTGAGTGTGTCCTCTAGAGCTTCACGTGCTGGAATCTTGGTTCCCAGTGTGGTGATGTTGAGGTTGGGACCTTTAAGAGGAGGGACCTAGTGTGAGCTGATTAGGTCATAGGGTGCTGTTCATGCAGTTCTCAGAGGACCCCAGCTGGTTCCCCTGAAAGCAGGTGGTTAAAAATGAAGAGCATGCATGGCTCCTGACTCTCCTGGTCTCACCATATGACCTGTCCTCACATGGGTGGGTGCCATCCAGCATGTTGTGATGCTGCCAGAAGGCTCCACCAGGGTGCCAGACCAGTGGGGCTGTCCAATGCACCTCCTTTCTTTACAAAGTCCCCAGCCCCGGGCAGTGCTGATCCGCTTTCTCCAGCCCAAGCCCCAAAGGACAGGTTGTACAGACCACCTTGGGAGGCTGCTCCATTTCTGACTCAGCAGCTGGGTCTGTGGGAAACAGGACCCAGCAAAACGGCATCTCAGCTGGTTCTGTGTGCTGAAGCCACCACCCTCCCACCTGGCAGGCCTCACAGCAGTGGCTCCCCCTGAAAGGAGCTCTCTGCTAAGATGCTAGAAGCATGTGGGGGAACCAAGGGGACAAGGTGGGACTTGAGGCTGCCAGACAGAACATGCGTGTTGAAGCTTCTTTCAAACTACTCAGATCTTTGAAAATACTGCCAACAGTGTACTTGCCATTTGTCATGCTGATGCTCGGTGTTGCTGGGGGTTTGAGCAAAGAGACTATTCCTTAATCCACTCCTACATGGGCACCATTTTCACAGAACTACTACTTAAGCAATCGTGGGCCTATGAAGGTAGATTGAGGAGTTTCAGGCATTTTACAGGGAGGATATTCGTAGCGCTGGTTGCATTGAGTAGGTTTGTTTGTACTTTGACCTCCAAGGCTCTCAAGCAGGGCACCCACTTCCTCCTGGCTCCCCATGATGCCAAACAGAAATGTGTGCCCTGGACCCTGGAGGCATCTTCCCCTTCTTGTCCCATATCTGATCTGCTGCACTCATTCCCTCTGTGGCCAAGCCTTCCTTCCACCCCTTAGCAACTTTTAACACCCCCCCACACACACACTGGAAAATTCTATCTCCTCTTGTAACTATCTTGTTTGACAATGTCTTTTCGTTTTTTTCCCCTGTTACTTATTTTGTTTTGTTTCCATAGAAACAAGGAGCTGGAAAATACTGTAGGAATGACCAAGTTCAACGCCCACATGGTACAGACGAGAAAACCGAGGCCCACAGAGATCTGTTTACATCTTGCTTTTAGTGAGTCATAGGAAAGGAGAGATCGTCAAAGAAGGACCTGACGCTTCCCAGACAGCTGGCCACGTTTCCAGCACTTGATGTCAACAGGCTTTCTCAGGGTGGCAGATGATTCCTGTGCCCCTAGAATGCTCCAGGTGTCCAGAAGCACAGGTCACTGTGAGAGTTTCTGCACTCCCTCTGCCGCAGGTCCTTTCAGACTCCTGGCGTGATCTGACCAAGCCCGCTCCTTCCCTAGCTGCCTGGCAATGTTGATGACATCCAGAATGTTCTCCCTGCAGCAGGCTGACCTGATTCTTCATCTTACTGCCTGTCTCATGCGGGTCCCTGGCCAAGGAATGTGCCTGCTGGTCCAGCAGTGGGGAGCCTCGTTCTCCCCTTCCCACGTGTCTGTGGTGCTGCTTGGTGCCCAGCAGCAGGGACCCATGTTAGGCTGCGTTTGGACTGGCCGACAGTGGAGCCTCACGGCCTTGCTCCCAGCTCTGCAGGGATTGAGACGTGACCCCTCCACACCTGCACACAGCGCCTGCCAAAACACAGTGTGCTGAGGAAGACGCCTGTGGATTTCAGGGCTGATGAGGATGCGGCCCTCGGAGAGTTCCTGTTGGACACCTGCGGCCCAGGGCTCCTCTTTAGGGGGAACAAACTGAGACAGACCATGTGGCCTTCAAACAGCAGAATGTTAGTGTGGAATGATAAGTAACAGGGAATCAAGATGAATGTTCAACATGAAAAAATGCTCAGGGCCACTAGCCATCAGGGAAATGCAAATCAAAACCACAATGCGGTTTCATCTCACCCCCGTTAGAATGACTTTCATACAGAAATCAGCAAACAACAAATGCTGGTAAGGATGTGGGGGATAAAAGTACACTAATCCACTGTTGGTGGGAAAGTAAACTGCTACAGCCATTGTGGAAGACAGAACGGAGATTCCTCAGAAATCAGAACATAGACCCACCACGTGACCCAACCAACCCACTCCTGGGAATTTGCCCAAGGGAAATGAAATCAGCATATGAAAGCTGCAGCTCAGTTTACAACAGCTAAGATATAGAATCAACCCTAATGCCTGTCAGCTGAACACTGGATAAAGAAATTATGGGACACGTACACCATGGAATACTACACAGCTGTAAAAAAATCCTTTCATTTGCGACAAAATGGATGAATCTGGAAAACATCATACTTGGTGAAGTAAGCCAGTCCTACAAGGGCAGATACCATATGTTCTCCCTGATCTGTGATAACTAATAGAGCACCCAAAAGATAATGTATAGAAGTGAAATGAATACTTCAAGATGCAATGACTTTGAACAGCCCTTGTCTCAACTGTTGAGGAACAGTTTTTTTCCATACAATTTGTTGAACTCTTTACTTAGAATAGAGTTAACTGTATGTGTATAAAGTTAATTGAAAATAGATCTTAGTAAAAAATAAGAACAGGAACAGGGGAGAGAGGAGGAAGAGGGGTGAGAGTGTGGGTGGGAGGGCGGATACAATTAAAAGAATCACTATATTCCTAAAATTGTATTTATGAAATGCGTGAAGTTTGTATTCCTAAAAGGTTTCTGGGGAAAAAAAAAAATAAAGGAAGCTGGGGACAAAAGAAGGAAAGGAAGAAAGAAGAATGTCCAGGGGGGTCAGCCTTAAGATCCACCTGCATCACTTCAGGAGATTGTTAAAAATTCAGGTTCCTGGGCCTTACCCAGAGAGATCACAATGTACTTAGGGCACTGCGGAGCCAGGAAAATGACGTACATGAATCTGATTGGGAATCCCCAGTTAATGCACACTTCCCAGTACTGCACAGAAGGAGGCTGTAGCAGTGCCCCGGAACCCAGCACCAGCTGCCCCTCCAGCAAGGAGCTGAAGGCTGTGCTTCCCCAACCTCTACCTGGGACAGCAGCCTCTAGCAGACCCCACACCCGGCACAGCCCACTTCTCTTTGTTTCTAGGGCTCTTACTCTGCGCCTCCCACCCTGGCTCGGGGAGAAGTCCCTCGAAGAGTATCTGGAGAAAGCAGAACAGCACTGACGATGGGGGTGGGGGTGCACATGAAGGGAATTGACTACTGAAGACAGATTCAATTGCTTCACAATTTGTCAAAGGAAATGACTGAGCCAAGACAGCCAGTCAATTGCATTGAAAAAGCAATCATCAGCCAACTGCTTACTCGTGTGTGTTCCTCGCACACCTAATAAAATACAACACTGATGTCTGCTTCAGCTCTTGCTTCTCCCAGCCTGGTCTCCCTCCGGCTTCCTGTCCCTCCCCCCACTTCTCTTCCTTAGTTTCTTTCCTATGTGGGAGGTGAGAAACCAAATTGGAAAGCAAGATTAACATACAAGTAGCCTTGTGAACCAATGCCTACCCTGTGTGCCTTCTTTTTGTACAGAGTTTTCCATGTGGCACTGTGCAATCAACACAAATATGCAAACAAGCCACCTTGTCCCTAAAGCAGACACGGAATGGTGTCACCTGCCTTTTTGGTGCCAACAGTACGTCCTGTCCTCAAAGTGACACCAGCAATTAGGGGTCACAAACACAGAGAATGCAAAGTGGGAGGCACTGACAACTCTCTGTGGAAATGCCTTCTTAGAAGTAATCTTTCCACTGGAGCTCCTCTTTAAAATTAAAATAGCCATTTGACAATTTTGCGCCTAGTGTGCAATTTCCAATGATTTCTTCTTGCAATTTTCTCAGCACCTGCCAAGATCTCACAGATGAGAGGATGTTTTATACCTTCGGTATAAGTTTTCTCACACTTACAGACATTAATCACCAGACGCCAAGAAAAGGCAGATGTATGAGGCAAAACAACCACCATAAATTAGATTGTAAGGCCCTCAGATAAGAGCAAAGTCAATGTCTCCGTGTACCACATCAAATCTCTTTTGGAATTAGATGGTGGTGTAAATCTCAAGTCATAAATAAGACATTGCTGCACTGTGTTATACGAACATCATCAAAACAAACCACTGCTTCCCATTTCTGAGTGTTCCTGAATTTGAATCTGAACTAAAAATGGTTTTAAAGGAAAACACAAAAACGTGCTAAATGAGAGTGAGTCTAAACCAGAATTTAAAAATTGTTCTTATTTATCAATTGATTGATTTACTAGGCAAAAAGAGAGCGAATGCACTCATTTGCTGGTTCATTCCCCAAATAAGCACAATGGTCAGAGCTGAATAAGGGGCATCCAGAAACTGGAAACCAAACCCGGATCTCCCACATGGGTGGTATGGCCTCTGCCACCTGAGCCATCACCTGCTGGCTCCCAAGGCACACGTTAACAGCAGCCTGTTAACAGCAGAGCCAGGCACTTGGATGTGGGGCGTGGCTATCTCAACCACCAGATCAAACACCTGTCCTGAACCAGGAATCTCACAGCACTAAGTGCAAATAGTCATCACGTATTGCAGCTGCTGTGTCAAAAATGTCCAGGATGAATGGCCCTCTTTCACTTTTTTGGGTCATAGTTCAAATGCGAATTCACTTGAGATGCTAAGCTTACAAGGATATCATTCTTTTCTTTTTTAAAAAGTGGCTATTTATTTATTTATTTGAAAGGCAGAGTGACAAAGGGAGAAGGAGAGATAGAGAGATCTTCCCATCTGCTGGTTCACTCCCCCAAATGGCCGCAATGGCCAGGGCTGGGCCAGGCCAAAGCCAGAAGCCAGAAACTCCATTCTGGTCTCCCATGTCGGTGGCAGGGTCTCAAGTACTTGGGTCATCTTCTGCTGTTTTCTCAGGAACATTACTAGAAAGCTGGATGAGAAACATAGCAGCCAGGACTTGAACCAATACTCATATATAGGATGCTGGTATCGCAGACAGAGGTTTAACCTGCTGTACCACGACACCAACCCAAGGGTATCATCCTTGTAAGATACCTAGTTAAGGAAAAACTGACAGAAACCTGGTGGCAAAAAAGGGGAAGCTGCCCTTTGTAGGCTGGGAAAACCCACACAACCATATGGTTTATAAGCTCATTTGGGTATTAGTTGTCAAGGTGTGCCAGCTGGAGCTAGGAATGACTCTGCTGGTGACGTGCAGGTATATCTCACAGAAGACTCCTCAGAAGATGCTAAACAAGCTTGAAGAAATGAAAGCCAAGGCAGTAACACTTATCCTTACACATACTGACCAACACATATAACACATGACTAAATACAAGATACTTCTAGATCTTATGAAGAATTTGAGGGGGGAAGGAATTAAATTCTTATTATCACACATAGGTATTGAAACATTTTACTCATTAAATATGGTATACTTCTTATTGGAACCAATACAAAAATCATAATCTGTACATGCGGTCATATTCACATTCTGGGCAAAAGGAATAAAACCCTGTGGTTAAAAAAGAAATACACTGACATTAATAATTATAAAGTACAGCAAATTTACTCATGAATAAGAGCCTGCATCTTTTATGTGATCCTATAAATGCAAATAGCAATCTTCTCAGAAAATGCTAGCACCTGAAAAAGGCAGCTATAATATAAAATATATGTGAATAGATTCTTATACAGTACTCTGGACAAATAAATAGATCAATAAAAATGGAAAACAGCAAGAAGGAAGATGCAATAAATTTGAAATTAATTCATAGAGATAATGCTGAGGTACACATACACACACCAAATAACAATGATAGAAAGATTTAAACAACAAATTTGAAAGAACTCCAGTATTGTACTGATGCATGCACAATAGAAATCAACAAAGTCAAAGAGAAGCATTCCTATTCTAATCAATATTTCCTTGAACTTGTTATTAATATAATGAGTCTATTGGTCTTATGTCAAAGTTGAAGCAGACCTAGATCTAAGATGTTATGAAATAACCCCAAATCTGCTTCTAATAAACTCTGACTTGTGCTTGCTATTTTTGCTGGTTGGTTTCTTGGTTTCTTAAGCAGAGCAGCAAACAGTTCCCATGGGTACCAGGCTCCACCATAAGGAGAGGCACTGTGGTATTGTGCTGTTGTCCATTACTCTTTGCACCTTCCCGGCCTGGCCCAACAATTGTAATCGGAGCCCATTAGATACAGGGGAAGTGTTTCTGTATTTGGGGTGCTGGGGTCTGTGGAGCAACTGTTGTATGACTATTTCATAAGCCAACACATCCAGAATATATAGAAGACTACAGTAATGCCTGACATGTTAGAGATGTGTTTTTGCAATCATTTTAATTCCATTTTTAGCAAAAAGGCTCTTGAAAAGACGGTGGCAGATAAACTCAGTTTTTGAGCCAAATACCTGAAGATTAGACTAACGCATTACTACTGGTCGAGTTACTGACCAGAGCAAAGGAGGCTGCTGATTGCCCATTGTGTTGGGGCATTTTTTGCCCCCAGAGCAGACAGTGCTAACAGTCACTCTGAGCCACAATGAGAGAGAAGGGCTGGCCACACTGAGAAGCAGCCTATAAGCCAGGATCTGATTAACAGTGTTTTGAGCAATGCTTGCAGATAAAGGAGCCTAATATCAGTTATTGGAAAGATTGCTTTAATTAGGTCATTAGTGGTCCAGAGGCAATTCTGTTGAAATCCTCAGGACTTCACCCAGCTGTTGGAGCCTCAGGCCACCTGTACAAGATGGAGGTAATGACTGTGATACAAGCTGGTATCCAACAACAACCACCTCACACATTTCAGGGCCACAGTTGTGTCCTACACCAGCCCACAGTGCAATACACTCTGTCGACATCTGGGTCTATATGGTAGCTAAACGTGGACCACAATGAAGAACTGGGACACAAACTGGGAAGTGACTGACACTTCTATTCCCAGAATAGTAATCACAATGAGAAGTCATATTCCACTTAGTCTATTCTGTGGCCTAAGACAGAAAAATGTACACTGTAGAAAGTTTCCCATTACAAATTAATTACAAATGTAAACAGCTTATTAGCCTTTAAGTATGGAGATGAATCTGGCCATGCAGCTCTCATTGCTGAAGCCCTCTGGATCACGGAACAATTTAAAGAAAACACTGGCTAGATTTGTGTTTTATGTAAATATTGTCTTCATTTCAAAAAGCATTTGTCCTCCTTCACTTTTTTGCCTATCCATACACCAGCAGGCTTTTTTTATTATTAATATAAAGAGAATGGATTTCATGGATTTCATAGGTGTAGTTTCAATAACCATACTTTCTTCCCTCCTCCTCTCCCTCTCTATTTCCCAAGCCCCTTCTTCCCTCCTTTCTTTTCTTTTCATTAACTTTTGCAAAGACATAACTTTAACCTACTCATTAATCACGGGCTTAATTCACCATAACTGTATCATTCAACAAGTAAAAAGCAGGAAGACCACAGTTCCACAGGAGTATGAACAAGGGCTAAGAACAAAAAAGCTCACTTTTTCAATTCAACATTAATTTCCTTCAGCTTATTTATGTCATTACAAGCTATTTTTATTGTTTTAGTCTCTCAGTTCTCTTTCTCTACCCCTTACCTTTTGGAAGCACTATCACAGTAAGCACAAAATCCTTATGTGTGGAATGCTACGCTCTCACTGCAGCTGTGCAAAGCCTCGACGCTGAGTTTAAGGAGACTGTGACCACCTGGCTTACCCTTCATAGCTTACAGGTGAGGAAACCGTGAATTCAAGATGTGAACTCCTGCTTCCCAAGTTGTGCTGCTCCTGGCTTGCAGGAGTCATGTCATTTTTTCCTAACTCCTGTCTGGCACCTGTTTCATTACATAAAAATATTTCCCTTCTCCTTCCTGTTCTTGTTTTTTATTTGTTTGTTTGTTTGCCTATTTAAGAGACAAAAAGACAGGAAGTGCTCCTATCTGCTGTCTCCCTCTCCAAATGCCCCCAGTGGCCAATGGTGGGCTGGGGCCAAAAGGAGCTAGGAATTCAATCAAGGTCTCCCATGTAGATGGCAGAACCAATTTTTTGATCCATCACTGGTTACTTCCCAGGATCCGCAGTAGCAGAAAGCTGGAGTCAGAGAAAGAGCAAGGACCGGAACCCAGGTGCTCTGAGTTAGGACACAGGCATCTAATGGCAAAGGTAGACACGGGATCCTGTCTTTTTCTTATGGATGGTAAAACACAGTAAAAACTACAGCTGCTTGTTTTGGAAGAGGGCAGTTGGACAGATACCAATATTATCAGTGCATGAACATATCAAATACAATAATTGTATCTCCTCAAGGGAAAAAGCCTCAAATAAACATAAGGCATTAATTAGAGTCAGACAGGGTTTGCTTAAGCACAGTAAGGATTAACATCCAGATGCAGGACACAGAAAAACATGCACTCAGAAATAAAGTCTCTTCCCTCCAGGACACTCCGACTGTGTGATACAAAATTTAAACTTGTCCTTCAGTCTCCTGGTGGCTCTGGTTATGGATATTTCGAACAGTGTCATTGGCATGTAAACAAAATACTGCAGAAAGGTGTGTATCATGGGGTTGTCCTCAAACCCAATACAGCCTACAGAAATACACAGTTGATTTTCCCACCCTACAAACTGTGACGCCAGCACATCTATCTGGTCAACCACCCTCCCAAGGTTTTTCAAGGTTTCCTTGGGCATCCCCCAGGGATTACTGGGATCTTGACCACCTCCTGGCAAGAAAACAACCTGGCTAGGAAGACAGGGGCGACCTGTGTAGAACTTTGGTACAAAGGAACTTCTGAGATTTGCACAGATCATCTTCACAGAAGCAATCCTAAATAAGTTGCAGATTTACTGTTGATTTACTCGTTGATCACAGTCAGGGCTGGCTCTAGCCCAAATGGTAACCAGGCAAGAGGTCTGTCAGGACTTTCTGAGCTCTTTGTCCCTTGGTATCATGGTAACCTTTGGTATTCCCACTACTGTAAAGCTAATTAGGTAGTCAGTGAAACTGCTTTAGCTTAACAAAGAAAACTCAGTGGCCTAGCTCAAGACATGCTTACAAAAGAAACACTGAACAGCAGTTTGGATAAAAAAAATTTAAGAATTCCCTACATTCACCCAAAAATCTGTATCCAGAAACCCATCTAAATACAAAGAAACTTTGCAGCTTATGAGAAAAAAAATGAGGTGGAATGAAAACATTTGTCATGAGACAGTAATAGCTTGTTTCTTCAAAGGCAAATCTGTTGGGTTTAAAACTTGATAAGTCAATGAGGTAGCACTTTCTGAGTTCAAATAGTGAGACTTCTATGTGCTCCATTCTCCTTGAACTCAGTGCTTTTAAACTAGAAATGATTAGTCCTGTTTATTTACTACTTAGAAAATCCACCTTACTTTCAAAAGACCTACATCTTGGCCTCTCCTTTTTATCCCACCTATATGTGTTAAAGAGTTTCTTCCCTTTTCCAAAAGTCTTGGGGAGGAAGAGTAAACAGATATCTAACAACTGGGGTCTTGGGTGAAAATGGGCTAACAGCTTTCATTCATTAAAGCTTCTGCAGCCCCCAACTCGGCAAGCTGAGTGTTTCCAGTTCCTCTGCAGGGCTTCTGGCCCTCGGAGAGAGAAGGGTGCTGGTTAACCTACTGACCCAGTGACCACCCTGGGTGACTCTGGGAACTGGAATAGCAAACCCTCCAGAAGAATTTATATGTCAGGGCTGTGGTTGTGCGGCCCCTATGGCCTGGAGGAGAGCCTGCGTCCCTCCTGCCTCCAACCCCACCACAGCTGGAATAGGCAACTTCCTCAATTTTCAAGAAGTGTTTATTGAGTGCCTGTTACATGCCAGGCAGTGTTGTAGCTCTGGGCCTCTGTGGAATGCATATTCAGGGCAAGGGTGGGGGTGGGGGCAGAGAAACAGGGACCTTTCATTATCCTTAGAGGCAAGTTCCATAAATAAAAGGAGAACAAGGTGTTGTGAAGACAGCAACTTTCCAGAGGAGGAGAAAGAACACGCAGGGAAGGCCCGTCAGCCCCTGCATGGCACACATCAGCGGCCAGAACAGGCCTCGACCCTGTTAGAAGAAACAGCCAAATAGGCAAGAACATGCACACGCAGAACGGAAACACTCCAAAACATGAAGATGCTGGAAAACATGAACAGAACTGTTGGTGAGATTCCATGGTTTAAGATACAAAGGCCTTGGTTCTGCCCCGCTTTGCCCTAAGGCCTTCAAGGAAGCTATAAACTTTGCTCACAGGTGGCTGATGTGCTGGAGGTGCTATCATCACCTTTAGCCCCTCAGAGGCACGATACCCCAAGAAGGGGTGAGCTGGAGCTGGGGGGTTTACAGGGAGAAAGGGGCGGAGGGACCAGCAGAGCTCCATGGAACCTTGTCATGGCCTCCCTTGGAGGCCAAATAACAGGAACACTGCAGCAGGGGAGGGGGCTTTCAAATACTCCAGAGAGAAACATGGTCATGGAAGAGGAGAATGGTTATTTATTTTGGTTATTGGAGCCTGGTGGTGAAAATGTGGTTCTAATTTGTTCCAACTGTGACTGTGTTTCTAGTCTTATATTATACTTGACATAGAGTTTTTTCTTTTTTTTTTTTTTCTTTTTAACCATTTGATCCTGAGCAGTTTAAAAAATTCCGCTAGGATTAAGGTGGACTGGACATTGCTCTTCTTTCTGGAACCAACTACCTGGAGTAACAAGTTACTCATTACAGAAACTCAGTCCTAAAATCTCTAAAATCTGGGTAGAGTGGCAGGAGGGAGATTTAGGGAATGTAGAGCACGGAGCACATAAACCCACCAGCCACAATCTGGAGCCTAGGGGTGTCCTGTGTCACATAATCACATCCCTTAGGATGGGCTTGCTACAAAGGAAGAATTCTTCATTTTTAGCCCATCGTTTGTGTTAACACCTCCCGTTGGCTTTTAACAGGAAGAACAGGAATGGAATAGGTGAGAGACTACTTCTACCTGGATCTCTCTTACTTCAACAGTGTTTGCATTTTCAAGGTAACTGCTTTGGTGTTTTGTTTTCATTTTTTTAAAAGATTTATTTATTTATTTGAAAGTCAGTTACACGGAGAGATGGAGAGGCAGAGAGAGACAGAGAGATGCTCCATCCACTGGTTCACTCCCCCAAATGGCCACAACGGCCAGAGCTGGGCCGACTCGAAGCCAGGAGCTTCTTCCGGGTCTCCCTTGCGGGCACAGGGGCCCACAGACTTGTGCCATCTTCCACTGCTTTCCCAGGCTATAACAGAGAGCTGAATTGGAAGTGGAGCAGCTGGGATTTGAACTGGTGCCCATACGGGATGCTGGCATTGCAGGCGGCAGCTTTACCCGCTACGCCACCACGCCAGACCCTTGTTTTCTTTCTTGAGAAACATAAACATTTTGTCCTTAACTGAAATGTCTTAAGAATAAATTTGGGAGCCGGTGCTGTGGTATAGCAGGTAAAGCCATCGCCTGCAGTGCCGGCATCCCATAAGGGTGCCGGTTGGAGTCCCGGCTGCTCCACTTTTGATCCAGCTCATGCTATGGTCTGGGAAGACAGTAGAAGATGGCCCAAGCCTGTGGGCCCCTGCACCTGCATGGGAGACCCGGAAGAAGCTCCTAGCTCCTGGCTTCGGATTGGCACAGCTCCAGCCATGGGAGACAATTGGGGAGTGAACCAGCGAATGGAAGACTTTCTCTCTCTCTCTCTCTCTCTCTCTCTGCCTCTGTCTCTCTGTAACTCTGACTTTCAAATAAATAAAATCTTAAAAAAAGAATAAATTTGAAGTGCTTGGTTTAATCTATGTATACTGCTAATGCAGGTGGAAATCCTCAAAATCCTACAGTTGATTATCAGTCTGGGACTACCCCTAGGTCGATAGGATCTGTTTTTTTTTTTTTTTCTGGATTAAACTCTTTATTTTATGAAATGAAACAACAATATTACAAAAGGTTATGAAATTTGCCCAGAGTTTTAGAATATATAACAGACTGTTACAATAGGAAAAAATGAGACCAGTAGATATTATATCCCATGGTTAAAAAAATCCTATAGTGTGTAGCTATAACACATTATCCTTGTAAATTAGAAAAAAAAGATAATATGTAAATTTTTAATAGAAAGATTCTATTTAATGAATGTAAATTTCATATGTACAACTTTTGGATTATAGCAGTTCTACCCTCCATACCCACTCTCCCAATCCCAAACTGTCCCACCTCCTACTCCCTCTCCCATTCCATTCTTCATTAAGATTCATTGAAGCCGGCGCCATGGCTCACTAGGCTAATCCTCCGCCTTGCGGCGCCGGCACACCAGGTTCTAGTCCCGGTCGGGGCGCTGGATTCTGTCCCGGTTGCCCCTCTTCCAGGCCAGCTCTCTGCTGTGGCCAGGGAGTGCAGTGGAGGATGGCCCAAGTGCTTGGGCCCTGCACCCCATGGGAGACCAGGAGAAGTACCTGGCTCCTGCCATCGGATCGGTGTGGTGCGCCGGCCGCAGCATGCTGGCCGCAGCGGCCATTGGAGGGTGAACCAACAGCAAAGGAAGACCTTTCTCTCTGTCTTTCTCTCTCACTGTCCACTCTGCCTGTCAAAAAAAAATAAAAATAAAAATAAATTTTTAAAAAAGATTCATTGAAATTATCTTTATATACAGAAGATCAACTCTATACAAAGTAAAGATTTCAACAGATTGCACCCACACAGACACACAAAGTATAAAGTACTGTTCGAATACTAGTTTTACCCTTAATTCTCATAGTATAACACATTAAGGACAGAGGTCCTACATGGGGAGCAAGTACACAATGACTCCTGTTGTTGATTTAACAATTGACACTCTGGTCGGTGCCACAGCTCACTAGGCTAATCCTCCACCTGCAGTGCCGGTACCCCAGGTTCTGTGCTGGTTCTGTCCCAATTGCTTCTCCTCTAGTCCAGCTCTCTGCTGTGGCCCAGGAAGGCAGTGGAGGATGGCCCAAGTGCTTGGGCCCTGCACCCCATGGGAGACCAGGAGGAAGCACCTGGCTCCTGGCTTTGGACTGGCGCAGCGTGCCGGCCGTGGCGGCCATTTGGGGGGTGAACCAATGGAAGGAAGACCTTTCTCTCTGTTTCTCTCTCTCTAACTCTGCCTGTCAAAAAAAAAGAAGAAGTTCTCTCCTCCCTTCAGAGAAAGGCACCTCCTTCTTTGATGGCCCCTTCTTCCAACCGGGATCTCACTCACAGAGATCTTTCATGTAGGTCATTTATTGCCCAGTTTCTTGGCTTTCCATGCCTGAAATGCTCTCATGGGCTTTTTAGCCAGATCCAAATGCGTGAAGGGCTGATTCTGAGGCCAGAGTGGTTTTTTTGTTGTTGTTGTTGTTTTGGTTTTTTTGACAGGCAGAGTGGACAGTGAGAGAGAGAGAGACAGAGAGAAAGGTCTTCCTTTGCCGTTGGTTCACCCTCCAATGGCCGCCGCGGCTGGTCCGCTGCGGCCGGCGCACCGGCGCACCGCGCTGATCCAATGGCAGGAGCCAGGAGCCAGGTGCTTTTCCTGGTCTCCCATGGGGTGCAGGGCCCAAGCACTTGGGCCATCCTCCACTGCACTCCCTGGCCACAGCAGAGGGCTGGCCTGGAAGAGGGGCAACCGGGACAGAATCCGGCGCCCCGACCAGGACTAGAACCTGGTGTGCCGGCGCCGCTAGGCGGAGGATTAGCCTAGTGAGCCGCGGCGCCGGCTTAGGCCAGAGTGCTTTTTAGGGCATTTGTCATTCTGAGTCTGCTGTGTGTCCTGCTTCCCATGTTGGATCGTTCTCTCCTTTTTAATTCTATCAGTTATTATTAGCAGACACTAGTCTTGTTTATGTGATCCCTTTGACATTTAATCCTATCTTTATGATCAGCTATGAACTTAAACTGATCACTTTAACTAGTAAGATGGCATTGGTACCTGCCAACTTAATGGGATTTTGAATCCCATGGCAAGTTTTTAGCTTTACCCTTAGCAGTAAGTCCGAGGGAACGTGTGCCAAACTGTACAACTCCTTGATAGGGACTGGTATTTAATGATGGCAGGAACCATTTATCCAAAGTCAATCCCATTTTGGTGTCCTCCACTGAAGCTGGCCAACAGGCCTAACAGCCTCTCTCTTCAATCTTTCCTTGGCTCCTTTCATTTCACACATATACACCATACATATAGGCATGTCAAAACGGTGGTACAAAATAGAATTAGGGGCTGGCACTGTGGCATAGTGGGTAAAGCCGCCACCTGCAGTGCCAGTATCCCATATGGGCACCAGTTCAACATCTGGCTGCTCCACTTCCGATCCAGCTCTCTGCTATGGCCTGGGAAAGCAGTAGAGGGTGGCCCAAGGCCTTGGGCCCCTGCACCCGCGTGGAAGACCTGGAAGAAGCTCCTGGCTCCTGGCTTCAGATCGGCGCAGCTCCAGCTGTTGCAGCCAGTTGGGGAGTGAACCAGCAGATGGAAGACCTCTCTCTCTCTCTCTCTCTGTCTTTCTCTCTCTCTTTCTGCCTCTCCTTCTCTCTGTGTGTAACTCTTACAAATAAATAAATAAATCTTTAAAAAATAAGTAAATAAGTAAATAAAACTATGTACAGGCTTCAAAATCTTCCCCCA
Source organism: Oryctolagus cuniculus (assembly GCF_964237555.1). NCBI lineage: Eukaryota > Metazoa > Chordata > Mammalia > Lagomorpha > Leporidae > Oryctolagus > Oryctolagus cuniculus. The sequence goes on from NC_091440.1 coordinate 83,035,419, forward strand.
CACAAGAGAGACATAGGCACCTCATGCCGATGACATTCCTGGCTTTGGAGGAATACGATTTTAGATCCACAGCTCTCAAGAGGCCTTATTCCTCTGGTCTCACAAGGTCACACTCTACAGATGGCCACTGCAGTTATCCTGAATATGATGATCTTTTCAGTAAGTCCATCATCAGACTTTCCCCATTCATCTCCAAAGACTATAAAAATTTAAAGACACCACTTTTACCCTTTTTTAAATTTTTTTTTGACAGGCAGAGTTAGTCAGTGAGAGAGACAGAGAGAGAAAGGTCTTCCTACCACTGGTTCACCCCCCAAATGGCTGCCATGGCCGACGCGCTGCACCGATCCAAAGCCAGGAGCCAGGTGCTTCCTCCAAAGCACTTGGGCCATCCTCCACTGCCTTCCCAGGCCACAGCAGAGAGCTGGACTGGAAGAGGAGCAACTGGGACGGAAACGGCGCCCAACCGGGACTAGAACCCGGGGTGCCAGCACTGCAGGTGGAGGATTAGCCTAGTGAGCCGCGCTGCTGGCCACCCTTTTTTTATTTCTCCTGCTCACAAATGAAAACTAAAATCAAAACAGTGATAAATTATTATAATAAAATCACTTTGAATAGAATCTAAATATTTCACCTGGTTCTGCGCTTTCTAAGCTCAAGTTGTTTGTGTGCTGATGTATCAAACGAACACTGCAATATTTACCAAACTCTTCCACCATGCAAGTAGCTGGTTGTCAAAACAAACCAGAGGAAGGCAGCACAGTGAAAAGGAAGGACAAAATTTTGCAGCTATCCCACTTCAACCCTTACCGGTATCCCACTAGGTCTCAGTTTCTCTATCTGTAAATTGGGGTTAACGATTCCTAACTTGCAGTAGGTTTGTGAGATCTAATGGGATAATGCATTGAAAGTACCCATCCTATCACTTGACCCCAACCATACTGAATTTTCCTTGGTGTGGGAGGGGGTGAGTGGTAATTACCAAATTTTCCCTGTGGCAACTCCAAGGTAGAGTGTCAAGCCTGACATCTAGTGGTGAAAGCGATAGCTGCACCACATGTGGCTGCGGGGTTGAGACTCCTGAATCTGCATCCAGGGACCACCAGCCTCTCCTGGAGATTCTGACGCTGCAGGTCCCTGCTAACAACTGGGACTGTCTGATCTTTAAGAAACATCCAAAATGCTCCCATCATGGCAGCCGGTCACAACTAGTGGGCACTCACCTAAGGGCTCTGAGAGAAGAGGCTAGAAGGAAAGAAAAGTCTTTATTTTAAGCTTCTTATAAAAATGGATCTATGCCTCCAGGGATGCAAAGACAAGAAATGGCTTTGTTACAGGCCATTTTCAGGCACTCAAAGCCAAGCAAATCTAACTGTCCCATGGGGAAAAAAGCAATAATGCAGATCTTCATACAATAAATACAAGGGGTCTTCAAAAAGTTCATAGAAATGCACATTTACAAAAAGATTACACATGAATTTCAAAAATGTTTGCTCTCAAAGAAACTTAGCTTTTAATTCCATTTTTTTCCATGACCTTTGGGAAATAATTGTGTATACCTAAGATCAAGGCAGACCAAAAAAAATACTGTTCTTACCCTTTTCACAATGTATTCTCTGAGAAACACAGAAAATCAATTACAGCATTTCCACACATGCGACAAGGATTTATCCAACAGATATTAAGCTAATTCTTAGAGTAAAGTTGTTAACTGATAGAATTAAAAAGGAGAGAATAATCCAACATAAGCAGGACACACAGCAGTCTCATGGAATGGCAGATGTCCTAAACAGCACTCTGGCCTCAGAATCAGCCCTTAAGGCATTCGGATCTGGCTAAAAAGCCCATGAGAATATTTCAGGCATGGAAAATCAAGACACTCTGGCAAAAAAAATGACCTAAATGAAAGATCTCTGTGAGTGAGATCCCACAGAAAAGAACAGGCCATCAAAGAAGGAGGTGACTTTCTCTGAAGAGAGGAGAGAACCTCCACTTTGACTATGGCCTTGTCTAAATAAGATCGGAGTTGGCAAACTCAAGAGGCTTCCATAGCCTTGGCAGGCTCATGACAAGAGCCTCAGGTGATTACTGACATCATAAATAAGAGTGTAATTGTTAAATCAACAATGGGATCACTGTGCACCTGTTCCCCATGTAGGATCTCTGTCCTTAATGTGTTGTACTATGTGAATTAATGGTGTAACTAGTACTCAAACAGTACTTTATACTTTGTGTTTCTGTGTGGCTGCAAACTGTTGAAATCTTCACTTAGTATATACTAAATTGATCTTCTGTACATAAAGATAATTGAAAATGAATCTTGAAGAATGGGATGGGAGAGGGAGTGGGAGATGGGATGGTTTGTGGGTGGGAGGGTAGTTATGGGGGGAAAAAGCCGCTATAATCCAAAAGTTGTACTTTGGAAATTTATATTTATTTAATAAAAGTTTAAAAATGTAGAGGTGCAGCGAAACATAAATAAAATGGCTTAACAGAAAAAAAAAAGAGTAAAGGTGCTTCTTGAGAACGTAAGTTGCATTGCAGTGCAGTAGGTTAAGCTACTGCTTGGGATGCCTTCATCCCAAATTAGTGTGTCTAGTTGGAGACTCACTATTAGCTTCCTGCTAATATCCACCCTGGGCAACAACAGATGGTAACTCAGGTGCTTGGGTCCCTGCTACTGCCATAGGAGATCCAGATGGAGTTACTGGGTCTTAACTTTGTCCTGGCCTAGCCCTGGCTGTTGAAGGCATTTGGGGAGAGAACCAGTGGTGCAAAATCAGTCAGTTTCTCTCTCTGTCTCTCTGTCTCTCTCTCTCCCTTCCTCCCTCCTTCCTTCCCCCTGTCTCTCTTTCCCTCTCTCTCTCTTTCAAATATAAATAAGCAAATAAATGTTTAAAGCAGGGAATAAACGTAAGATTGATTCTGTAAATTCTTTTACAAACCTTATGGGCTACTGGAGATGAACAAGTAAGGAAGTTATTAAACAGACTCTGCAGAGTGTCAGCACATAAAAGGGAGAGGAGAGTGTGGACGTGCAGAGAAAGCCCTCTGTGTGAGTTTCCTGATGCTTCTGCAATGAATTCGGTGGCTTAAAGCCACATGAGCATATTATCTTATATGTTGGAATTTAGAACTCAAAAATGGCTCTTACAGGCGCTAAATCAGGATGTCTGCAGGGCTGTGTTCCTTCGGAGGCTCTGGGAAAGAACACGTTTTCTTGCCTTTTCCAGCTTTCAGAGACTTCCATCATCAATTTCCTTCTCTGAGTCTGACTACCTGACTCCTCCTTACCGGGATTCTTGTCACTACTGGGTCAATCCAGATAATTCCAAAAGATCTCCCTACCTCAGTATCCTCAGTTTAATCACACGTGCGAAGTCCTTTTCACCAAGTAAGGTACTATATCCACAGGCGTTGAGCCTTACTACACGGCCATGTTGGGGAGCCATTATTCTGCCTACCACACATCTCACCGAGACTGGGGAACCAAGGAGCCTCCTGAGAAGATGGGACACCTGAATGGAGACTTAGCTGATGACGTGTGATAATCCTGGGGGGAGAGACGGAGGAGGAAGGTAGGAGAAGCGACAGAGGTGGGTCAGTCATGTGGAGATTTCTCAGACAGAGGAAACCTGTGAGAAGACCCAGAGATAACATAACACGTGTTTGTGGAAACAGTTTCAGCCAGAAATAAACCAGCAGAGTCATGGTCAACTGATTTTCCATAAAGGTGCCAAGAACATACAAAAGAAAGACAGTCTCTTCAATAAATGGTGCTGGGCACACTGGAAATCTACATGCAAAAGAATGAAACTATACTCTTATTTCATAAAATATATAAAAAATGACTCAAATAAATACTGGAATGTGAGAACTGAAACTCTAGTTCTACTAGAAGATAATCATCGGAAAAACTCTAAGACATTAGCTTGGGCAATATTTTTTAAATATGACTCCAAAAGCACAGGCAACAAAAGCAAAAATAGATAAACAGATTGGCATTGAATGAAACTGCTTCCTCATAGCAAAAGGAACTATACAGTGAAGAGATGGTTTCTGAATGGGGAGAATGTATTTACAAATTGTATATCTGACAATGGGTTAATAACCAAAATACGAAAGAAACTTGATTAAATCAACAGTAAGAAGAAAGTGATTCAACATAAAAACTGGAAAAAGGTATTTCTCAAAAGAAGACATACAAATGATCAACAGGTATATGGGAAGCCTGCAACATCACTAATTATCAGGGAAATGCAAATTTAAACCACAATAAGGTTTCACCTCACACTCATTGTAATTGGCTAGTATCAAAAAGATGAAAGATGGCCGGCGCCGCGGCTCACTAGGCTAATCCTCCGCCTTGCGGCGCCGGCACACCGGGTTCTAGTCCCGGTCAGGGCGCCGGATTCTGTCCCGCTTGCCCCTCTTCCAGGCCAGCTCTCTGCTGTGGCCAGGGAGTGCAGTGGAGGATGGCCCAAATACTTGGGCCCTGCACCCCATGGGAGACCAGGATAAGTACCTGGCTCCTGCCATCAGATCAGCGTGGTACACCAGCCACAGCGCACCGGCCGCAGCAGCCATTGGAGGGTGAACCAACGGCAAAGGAAGACCTTTCTCGCTGTCTCTCTCTCTCACTGTCCACTCTGCCTGTAAAAAAAAAAAAAAGATGAAAGATAGCAAGTATTGGCAAGGATGTCGAAAAAAGAAAAACCTTGCACAGCATTGGTGAGAGTGTGAATTTGTGTAGCTACTATGGAAAACAATACAAAACTCAAAATAGGAATACCATATGATCCAACTATCCCACTACTGAAAATACATCCAAAGGAAATGAAATCAGACTCTCAAAGAGATATCTGCACAACCATGCTCATTATAGCATATTGCCAAGATACGGATTCAACCCAAACATCCGTCAACATGAACGGAGATGAAGAAGGAAAATGTACAATAGACAATGGAACACTATACTGCCTGTAAAAAGAAGAAAATCCTGGGGCCAGTACTGTGCCATAGTAGGTTAAGCATCTGCCTGTGGCGTTGGTATCCCATATGGGTGCTGGTTCGAGCTTCCCATCAAAATCCCTGATGATGGCCTGGGAAAGCAGTAGAAGATGGTGGAAATGCTTGGGCCCCTGCACCCATGTGGGAGACCCAGAAGAAGCTCATGGCTCCTGGCTTCGGATTGGCCCAGCTCTGGTTGGTGTGGCCATTTGGGGAGTGAACCAGCAGATGAAAGATCTCTCTCTCTCTGTCTCTCCCTCTCTCTGTCTGTAACTCTGCTTATCAAGTTAACAAATAAATCTTTTTAGAAAAAAAAAAGGAAATCCAGTCATTTGTGATAACATAGGTGAACTTGGAAGACACTATGCTAAATAAAATAATCCAGACACAGGAAGATAAATATCAAGTGATCTCAGTTTTATGTGGAATCTAAGAAACTGAATTTGGAGAGAATACAATGATGGTTACCAGGACCTAAGGATTATGGATGGGAAGACATTGATCAAGCAGTCCAAAGTTTCAGTTAGCCAGGAGATGTACAGCACAGTGACTATAATTGATGGCAATGTATTGCATACTTGAAGATCCATAATAGAGTAGATTTTAATTGTTCCCAGCACAAAAAAGTAAGTATGAGTTGATAAATATTTTAAGCTTGATTTAATTTTGTGTCATTATATACATGTATCAAAATATCATATTCCATAAACATGTATGTAATTATCATTTGCTAATTAAAGAGTAGAGAGAAAAAAATATCCACAGTAGAGAAGCTTGAGGAGGGGAAAGTTTAGAGAGTGAGGTATATTAAATAAGAAAAATTATTTTATTATTAAAAAATTTTTATTTTGAACAAAAAGATTATCTAGGGCTTTCTGGTGGGTGGGGAAGGGAGGAAAGACCCTAAGAAGTCTTAAGAAGTGAAGTCCTGAAGAATGATGTCCAAAGCAGCCTTACACACTTCAGATTTATCCTGCAAATAATGCAGAGCAGCTAAGGATTTTAAGTGGAAAGAATGTTGTGTTCTGGGATGAAGGGAAGCTTAGAGAAGGGTATGGTTGGATGCTGTTGTAAACATCCAGAAAGACTATATCTGTCGACACTAATGGCTCAGTGAATGGTCAATGATCCAGCTCTATACCACAAAGCTGGTTCACCTGCCATCCATGAGAACTTCTATGAAGCTCTTAGCCTTTCTATATCTCAACTTCCTTGTCTGTAAGGATGGGAATAACACTTGAGGTCCTTCGAGCTTACCCAATCACACTGTTCTAAGGATGGAACGATAAAGCACATTTAAAGCACACTTTATAGGGACTGGTGCATAACAGAAATCTAATACATTTTAACAGTTGTTATTTAGTGGTTATTTCAGTGGTAAGAGAGGTAATTGATGGGATTCATGAGATATTTAGGAGACGACAATAATAAAACAAATGACATGTTGCTAAAAATTGGGTGAGGTCCAGTAAGAAGCCCAGGCTAAAGCTCTGGTTTCTGGGTGAATCGGTGGCTCAATGGTGCCACAGGAAACAGTGGCCCAAAACACCAAAACCAGGGTGTGGGTGTGTGCTGGAGTATGGGGAGTTAATGATTCTGTTTTTGACAGGTTGACCATAAAGGTGATTGCAAGATCCCTCAAAGGAGAAATCTAGTACATGCCGTTTAGAGGGACTTGACCTGGAGATTTCTATTTAAGGCTCATTAATTGAACCCAAAAGAGTGCATTAAGGCTTGTGCCGTGGTTCACTTGGCTAATCCTCTGCCTGCGGAGCTGGCACCCCGGGTTCTAGTCCCGGTTGGGGCGCCAGATTCTGTCCCGGTTGCTCCTCTTCCAGTCCAGTTCTCTGCTGTGGCCCAGGAAGGCAGTGTAGGATGGCCCAAGTGCTTGGGCCCTACACCCACATGGAAGACCAGGAGGAAGCTCCTGGATCCTGGCTTCAGATCAGCACAGCGCGCTGGCTGTAGCAGCCATCTGGGGGGTGAACCAACGGAAAAGGAAGACCCTTCTCTCTGTCTCTCTCTCTCTCTCTCACTGTCTAACTCTGCCTGTCAAAAAAAAAAAAAAAAGAGTGCATTAAATGACGGGGAACACATTGAGGCTGGAGAAAGCAGGATCTAGGATAGAACCCTGGGAAACACTGCCAAAGGGGATCTTTACCTTCTCTTACCTTTATCAAACCTCCTTGTAATTTCTTATTTAGTCTTTACCACAAAATTGCATTAGACAGGGGCTGGTGCTGTGGCTCAGTGGCTTACAGCTGTGGCCTACAGCATTGGCATCCTATATGGGTGCTAGTTCAAGTCCTGGCAGGGAGAGATCAGGAGCCAGGAGCTTCCTCAAGGTCTCTCATGTGGATTCAGGGTCCCAAGCACTTGGACTATCCTCTGCTACCTTCTTAGGTGCATTAGCAGGAGCTGGACTGGAAGTGGAGCAGCCAGGGCCTGAACTGGCATCCATATGGGATGCCAGCATTGCAGGCAGTGGCCCAACCCACTATGCCACCACACTGGCTCCTACACATTCATTTTACAAATATCAGTCGAGTTTACTGAAACATAGAAATGAGTGAGACATCATATTTGCTCTGTTTAAGAAGTTCATAAAAAGACAAAGCTACAAAACTAACTTTATAACCTGGATATGACACTATTAAATTGGATCTATCAAGATCAGGAGTGACCTGAATGCTGCTAAGGCACTCAATTCTATACCCTCATTCTCCTCGACCTATCAACACCATTTAGAACAGCTGATGATTCCTTATTTTCATAACATGTTCTTCCTTAGTTTGACTTCATTTGCCATCTGCATTCCTGTCTGTTTCTCTCGATGATGTTTTCTTACACCACTACCTCTAAACATTAGAGTAACTCAGAACTTAGTACTTGGACCTAGAATCACCTCCTTGGTGAGCTCATCTAACGTCTTCACTTTGAATATCATATATATGCGGAAGAACTTTTATAGTTTATCTCATGTCTAACTATTTCTCTTAACTCTAGTTCATATAACCACACATCAGATTGATAGCCCCTCTTACACAACTATTAAGCATCTCAAAATCAATCTGTCCAAAATTCAACTCCTATCTTCCCCACAGAGATCTTCCCATAGTCTTCACATCTCAGTAACAGCAACTTGATCCTTAAGTTGCTCAGGACAAAGTACGTAGACTCAATTTTGACTCATCTTTTTCTCATGCCCTGCAAAAAAACCTATCAGAAAATCTTAGGTTTTCCCATCACATTATACCTTGGGTCTGATCTTCTTTGCCACTGCCGAACTTTTCCATGCCATTTTCTAAGTATCTCTTACTTGGAAAATTGCAAGAATTCTTAACTGCTCCTTCTCCTCTTCTTCCTTCTTTTAAATGTTATTTATTTAAAAGGAAGAGAGACACAACAGACACACAGACTTGTTCACTCACCCAAATGCCTGGAACAACCATGGTAGGCCAGGCTGAAGCCAAGAGCCTGAAACTCAATCCAGTTCTCCCTTATAGATGGCAGAGGCCCAAGCATTTGAGCCATCATCTGCTGCCTTCCAGGGTGTGCATTAACAAGAAGCCGGATTGGAAGTGGAGGGAGGATAGTGACCCAGGCACTCTGATAGCCTAAGCAGCATGCTTAAATCCCTGCTGTACTAAATCCCTGTTCTTTTCCGAGATTCTACACCCACTGCCCTACACAGCCTCATCTTAACACAGAAGCAGAGAATCCTGGTAAACATGCCAACTCACTCCTCTACTCAAACCCTGCTTTCCATTTCACTCAGACAAAAAGCCAGCATGTTCAATCGGCCTTATTACCCTTCAGCCTCAGATCTTCCTTGCTCACTCTTCTGCAGGCCTGCCAACCTCCTCAATGTCACTTAACCCCGCCAGGCGCATATGTGTCTCCTCTACTGGACTAGTTCCTGCCAGATGCCTGAACCGCTCATTCTCATCTCTCCTTCACAATGTTGTTCTTTTTTCTGTTTTTAAAATTTATTTATTCATTTGAAAATCAGAGAGAGAGAGAGAGAGAGAGAGCTCTTCCATGTGCTGATTCGCTCTCCCCCAAGTGGCCACAACATCCAGGTCTGGATGAGGCCAGAGCCCAGAGCCAGGAGCTCCATCCTGGCTGGCCTTCCACGTGGGTGGCAGAGGCCCAACCACTTGGCCATCCTCCGCTGCCTTCCCAGGTGCTTCAGTAGGAATCTGGATCAGAAGCAGAGTAGCCAGGACTCCGACATGGGATGCCAATGTCACAAGCTGCAGCTTAACCCACAGTGCCCTAGGCCGGACCCCAGGTTTTGTTCTAATGTGGAGTTGAGAGAGGCACAGTGAGCCAGTCCCAGCACACACCAGCACACCGCTGGACTGGGTGGCTGGGTAACTTGCCTCAGCTGTGTGATTGCTACCCCTGTGAGACTGAAGGACACGGCCCTTCAAGCGCCTGAAAAATTCTGAGGACACTAAAAGTTCCATGTTGGAAATACCAAATTATGTCTTCTCCAACGTGCCCCTGCCCAACAAGACATGTGGTACTGGACGTGAACTGGAAGAAAATGGAGGTTATCACTCAGCCGCCTACTGAGCATGGCCTACCCTCAGCTTTTAAAGCCTCATTCTGGGTATGTGTCCACAGAGCAAGATGACCATTTGCCCCAGGGGCTCACTCATTGGCTGTTCCATTCAATAGGCCTGGGTGGGGGGCTGGCACACAAGTTGGGCTACCCCCTCCCGGATGCCCCCATGCCATATCAGAGTGCCTGAGTTGGAGTCCCAGCCCTGCTCCCAATTCCAGCTTCCTGCAGATGCACACTCTAGGAAGCAGCAGGTGATGGCTCCGGCACTTGGATCTTTGGCTCCCATGTAGACTGAGAAGTGACCCAGGGGATGGGTGGTCTCTCTCTCTCTCTCTCTCTCTCTCTCTCTCTCTCTCTCTCATCTCTTTGTCTCTCAAATTAAATAATAAAAATTTAACAGCCTGCTGGGCAGGAAGCAGTCCCCAACTGAAAGCAACAAATAAACCCACACATCTGAAAAGGGAAGTGAATGCAGGATAAGGCAAGCTGGTTTACCCAGTGCCAACTCCAGGACTACTGCTTTCTCTTCACAAGGTCTAGAGAGAAGCCATTCTGCTTCTTGGAGGTGCACTTTTCAATTATGTGAATGAGGACTAATATTTATTCCCAAACCCAAATAACTTGTTATTATGACCTTAAAATATGAGTAAAATTTAAAGAGAACAACCACAAAAAAATTGCTTGCACTGTGCCAGATACACAAATTAGTTCATGTAATCTCATCACAGAAACTCTCAAATTAAGTAGTATTTTTCCCATTACGTAAATGAGAGCTTAGATAAAATAACTCAAGTGGGTGGTAAATACCATGGTCAGGCCTGCTTGTCTCTCTCAGCTGATTTCCCCAATGACCACTTCTTTACCCATCTGACCTGCTCCCACCCTTTTTTCTCACCATGCACCCCCATCTCTGCAAGTGGCTGTGGATGGTGACCACTAGAGGGCAGGCATAGCACGAAAAGTCACCAGTGCACTGGGACGCCCACCCTTCCAACTTCCTTAGTTCTCACTCAAGCGAGGGCAACAAGAGGCATTCCTCCTCCTTGGTCTGCAGAACAAATGATAAACAATGGCTGTTAACATTCCTGCAGCCTTTTACAGGCCACAAAGCCCTTTTAAGTCCATTTCATTTTATCCTTAGCACAGGTTCACCAAGCAGTATTTTTTCAATCATCTTCATTTGACAGAAACATTTACAAAGCAATGAGACAGAATGCTATGATTTCACTATAAACAGTTTTTCTAGATTCCAAAGACTTGCTAGATTTGTGGAAGCCATCCATTCCTCAATACAAATGAGTTGGATGGGCAAGCATCACAAACTGTAGAAGACTGAACACTCCTAGAGCACCCAGCTCTGTCTTGTTCCATCCTGTAATCACAGCCCCTTGCAAGCAATGCCTAAGAAATATTAATTAATTTCAAGAAAAGCACCTGAAGAATCTATCGTATCCAGTTCACTACTGTCAAGAATTCACAAATCAGGCTTCTTAGGATTTTTATCCCATTTTAAAGGCCAGGTATCTGAAGCCCAGAGAGACTAACCTTAAACTATGACACTTTTCAGTGAAAACACGTGGGCTGGGTAGTTTGTTTCAGAAATCTTTTCAGTATACCTCACCATAATCACTGGACCTAGGACCCAAAAGAAAATCAAAATCAAAAGAGGCACAATGCAACAAGCAGATTCCTGGAGGCTGGATAAGTTCAGACTGTCCTTTCCCAAGAGGATGAGTCATGTGTACTTTGCCCAGCCCACTCAGTTGGAGGGAAGTAGAAATCTACATTGATGGTATCTGATTTAAGACAATGGCAAACACTGGTTTGAAATCTCACCAGATGAAAAATAGAGGAAGAAAGTGTCTTAAGGAGCTCATTCCATCCATTGAACCCTTCTTCAACAACCAGTCTCCAACCTCTTCATGCCAGTATCTCTGAGAAGATTTCAACCATATCTTCTACCCATTCTTCTGCCCAATTAGCTTCATCCTGTGGCCTGGTTGCTGCCTCTTCAGCTGACCCTCCTTTTGGATGATCTGCCTCATTCTCAGCTTCATCCTAAGATATTGTCTTGTGAAAACCCTTAGTACCATGGCAACAGCCCCAGCAGCAAATCCAACACACACTTCTAGTCCAGCCTCCAGAACCCCATACTGCAAGGAACCCCCATGCCTCTTTTCAGCAAGGGTGTTCCCACAGGACAGAAACCATTTTCACAGCCTCTATTCAATTTCATTGATGAAACAAATATTGATTCTGCTTCATTCAACAAGTCTTTATGGTGGACATTCTCCATGCAAGAGTTGTGCTAGGTACAGGCAAGGATCCAAAGAAAATAAAAAATAAAAATCCTTGTCTTCAAGAAGTTGAATAATCTATTGCAAACAGGGACATATGATGATCCCAATATAAGATGAAATGAGTTGAATGTCACCCTAAGTATAAATTACATGAATCAGGAGAATCTTTATAAAGGAATGAACATTTAATTCGCACTAGAAACGATCAAACAAAAGGAAATGACACCCATAAGGGCAAGTGCAGAGGAAGCACTAACATGTGTGTAGATCTTTGGAATGTCCCAATGTGGCTGAAAAATTGGGAATGGGGATGCTGGGAAGACTATGGGGATGGGTATGTGGCTTCCTGAAATGTCAGGAAGTGGGTAAATGACACTTCTGTTCTCCAACAAAGAGTACGATCTGTTCTGGCACACTGAGGGTTGAGCAATATGTAAGTTGTAACATTTCCACTGGGAGCACTTGTGCTGGATGGAGCACCTTGGGCCTGAGAGATTCACTTCATGAATATTTGCCTGGAATATCTCTTGACATCACTCATCACAGTTCATTAAGCTATTTCCTTCTTCTGCAAGATATAAAATTTCTACCTCTTCTTCCAAACCTTGACTCATTTCCTGGAAAAGGAGTATTAATTTCACTTTTATTAATTAACTATATCATCCAGGCAATCTCATCTCCTACCCTCCCCAAACACCAGACACCACACTTGCCAGACACCTCTGGCCATTCTTGGTGTTGATGATGGTTGCTAAAGCACCATTGTACCCATTTCCATCCCCACAGTGCCACCTGCATCAGATGGCAAGAGCTGCTCACTGTGGTTTACAGGTGGCCAGCTTCACCTCCACTACTGGGCTGGCAACAGCTAAGGAACAACATCAAGGCTCAGCTCAGTAGCCCAATAGGTACATGACAGATGCTTTTCTACAGTTAAAACCTAACAGCAACAGAAACCTAAACCTACACCACAAAGTCTTGTGAGAAGCACCTGTGGAGTGACCCACAAGGTGGTTCCAGCGGCAGCTTCATTTATTTATGGTTTGTTGTTATTTCCCAGTCCTTAGCAAGTGATAACACTTTGGGAAATGTGAGAATTTACTATTTCCTTTGATGCCTCTTCTACAGGATATCCACAGCTCACTAAGACACGTGACCCAGCTTTCTCCAGAGTGATGATGCAGCCAACACTCCAAAAGCAAGGATGGCAGTGCTAAAGAGATCTGCTCAATGCTCCGTGTGGCTGTTTCCATAGAATGTGTTGTGAAGGTGTCTGTAATAGCAAGGGAACTTTATTAGCTAAAGCTCAACTGATTTCTAAAAACTCTTCAAAATTGTTTGGAAGGGCACTGTCAGCAGTTGAATTGTAGACTCCCCCACATTCCCAGGCAGAAATCCTGAGCCTAGTGTCATGGAATATGACTTTATTTGGGGTAGGATCTTCATAAGGATAATGAAGATAAAATGGGCCCCAATCCAATGCACAACTGGTGTCCTTTACTAGCAGAGGAAATCTGGACAGAGACAGGTACACAGAGAGGTGACCACAAGCAGGCAGCTGTCTACAAGCCCAGGAGAGAGGCTTCGGCGGAAACCAACCCTGCAATTGTCTTGATCTTAGACCTTCAACCTCCTGAAGGTAAACCTCTGTAAGCAAATAGATTTCTGCCATTGAACTCTCTCAGGCTGCAGCATTACCTGTGGTAGCGCCAGTAAAACTAACACAGGTGCAGAACTGAGATAGACCTTCGTATCCACGAAAGGGGGCCAAGGCTTCACTAAGTAAGCAACTCTGTGTAGTATATTCTCTCCGTTTTCTATCTACAGGAAGAGTCAGAGAGAGAGGTCTTCCATCCGCTGATCCACTGAGTATTGTTTTAACACACACACAAGCAGGTAATTTTTTTCTGGTCAAGTGTCTGTAAGTGCAAATTGGAAATGCAGAAAGGAAGGTTTAGTCACTTCCCAGTGGGGGACATACCTGTATGGTCTCATGATGAGCTTGAAGCCAGCAAGCTGGACCAGCCTGTCCTCGAGCCTCTGGAACCCAAAGGGACTGCAGCTGTCAAACACATGCAACACAGCCCAGCATGGTCACATTTTTCAGCTCTCAGCACATGTCCTGTTGAACTTTTCACAGATTTTTGAACTCCAGGTTTTGCACCCTGCATTTTCTTTCCTATTAGATCTATTCCAGAATCACTCAGTTCATATACTAAGGCAAACAAAATTGAGTTAGGCATTCTTCTGGTTATTTTTTATTTATTATTTTTTTATCCTTGTGCCCTAACTCACTGGCTATGCATCCCTTCCAATACAGTCAGTCTTGTAATGCTTTGTCTCACTCTCCCTACTTCCTCCTTCCCAACTCTTACACCTTATGCTCTTTTTAACAATATTTATTTATTTATTTATACTTGTTTGAAAGGCAGGCAGACAGAGAGTGTTCTTCCATCTACAAGTTCATTTTGCAAATACCCACACAGCCGGAACTGGGCCAGGCTGAAGCCAGGAGACTGCAGTTCAGCTCAGGTCTGCCACGTGGGTGGCAGGCACCCAAGTACTTAAAGCATCATCTGCTCTCTCCCAGGGTGTGCATTAGCAAGAAGCTAGAACCAAGACTAGGGCCAGGATTCAAACCTACGCACTCCAGTATGGGATGTAGGAGCCCCAGGCAGCGTCTTAACTACTGTGCCAAACCCCTGTCCCAGTGAACAACAAACTCATCCTTGTCCTCAGACTCCTCTCTGAACCCCATCTGCATTCACCCACTTTCACTGTGACTAGCTCTCCCCCGAGGCTATTACTCTTCAGCAAGTTGCTTATTTCCTTGAACCCTTGTTAAAACAGATAGAGGGGCCGGCACTGTGGCACAGTAGGTTAATCCTCCACCTGCGGCGCCGGCAATCCAGATGGGCACCAGTTCTAGTCCCGGCTGCTCCTCTTCCAATCCAACTCTCTGCTATGGCCTGGGAAAGCAGCAGAAGATGGCCCAAGTCCTTGTTCCCTGCACCCGCATGGTAGATCTAGAAGAAGCTGCTGGCTCCTGGCTTTTGATCGGTGCAGCTCTGGCCATTACGGCCATCTGGGGAGTGAACCAGCGGATGGAAGACCTTTCTCTCCGTCTCTCCCTCTTACTATCTGTAACTCTACCTCTCAAATAAATAAAATCTTTAAAAAAACCAGATAGAATATATAAGACAATCTATCCTAGGAATATAGATTAGTACCTAGTAAGGTCTCTGGAAATGGTAGATTTCTTTTCAAAATTTTATTTAAGTTACTCAAGTTTTATGTATTTCATATATACAAATTTAGGAACATAGTGATACTTTCCACCCAGCCCTCCCTCCTGCCAATGCCTCAACCCTTCTTCCTCCTCCCTTTCACATTCCCACTCTTAATTTTTACAAAGATCTACTTTCAGTTTACTTAATGATCATAAAGTTAACCTACACTAAGTAAAATAGTTCAACAAATAGTATGAAAAAAATAAACAAACAAACACTGTTCCTCAACAGAATCGAATCTCAAAATGTCTATTTCACTTCTATACATTACATTTTAGGTAATCTATTAGTTACCTCAGATCAAGGAAAACATATGGTATCTGTCTCTTTAGGATCGGTTTATTTCACTAAGCACAATGATTTCTAGTTGCACCCACTTTGGTGCAAAAGACAGGATTTCGTTTTTTAAAAAAAAGCTGAGTAGTACTCCATAGTGTATATATATCATAATTTCTTTATCCAGTCAACAGTTGATGGATATCTGGGTTGATTCCATATCTTAGCTATTCTGAATGAACATGGGAGTTCAGATAACTCTTTCATATGCTGATTTCCTTTCGTTTGGATAAATTCCCAGGAGTGGGATGGCTGGGTCATATGGTGGGTCTATATTCAGATTTCTGAGGTATCTCCATACTGTCTTCCATACTGACTGCACCAGTTTATATTCCCACCAACAGTGGATTAGGGTACCTTTTCCCTCACATCCTTGCCAGCAAAATGGCAGTTCTTAATATTGCAAGATTATAATTTCCACTGTTCTTCATCAGGTAGAAGAGGAAGATCACTGTCCAAATGTTTTCTAGGGGTGGGTATTTAGCCAAGTGGTTAAGACACTGGTTAGGATGCCTGCATCCCACATTGGAGGACCTGGGTTCAATTCCTGGCTCTGGCTCCTGACTCCGGCTTCCTGCTATGTACGTCCCGGGGGGCAGCAGGTGATGAATCAAGTCATTGGATTCCTGCTGCCCATGTGGGAGGCTCAGGCTGAGTTCCTGGCTACTGGCTGTATGTAGGTCTTGCCCAGCTCTGGCCACTGCAGGCATTTGGAGCATGAATTTTCCATCTGCTTCTCTCTCCCTCCCCCCTCCCTTCCACTTGCCATTCTCTCTCCTTCTGCCTCTCAAATAAATAAATAAATAAGGCAAATCACCCAGAACTCCATCTTAGACCTGTCAACAGCCCCATCTGTGAGTCAACTGGCTCAAAGATACCGTGTGTTTCTATAGCTACCAGCTCTGCCTCCCTGTCTTCCCTGGCTTCCTCTACAATTTTCGTGTCATGGCGCAGTATTGCCATCCCACTCTTACCGAAACCCTCACTTTTACCTTCCTTTATTTTCTGATCTTCCGCAAAAAATCTCTTCCTTGAATGAGAATAATTCTGCTTTTCTTGTGCCAGCTTCTATGCAGGTAAGCCCTGAACTCAACTTGCTAATGTTTATATGGATTTTTCCAGGAAATTCTGGAGTTTTCTTTCTGTAATATTACTCAAATCAGTGGGTATTTATGGAGGCTCTTATTTTATCCAGACTCCCATTATAGCAGTGAAGACACTGACCTGGCCATAGCCTTCTTGGAGCATAAAGCTTTTGGCTGCAGGTCTAAAATAAATGGGCAATTTCATCTTCTTATGCTAAAGAATTTCAGCACAAAAATGAACCTATTCCATGAAAGTTTGATAATGATTACTGTTGATTGGTCATAATGCAGAGCTTTGGCCTTTGCAAATAAGAATCACTAAGAAATGGAGGTTATTTAAGTTGACACAAATTCTGGAACAGAACCAGAAAGAAACAAGGTTTCAAGTATGGCTTTGAATTCTATATGGTTCTTTAACTATTCACTATCAATCAAGATAGCATCTCCTGAGACTTTAGGATATTTTTTTGGTAAGATTTATTTGTTTGATAGTCAGGGTGACACAGAGAGAAGGAGTAAGAGAGATGTTCCATCTACTAACTTCTCAAATGCCTGCAACGGCCAGAATGGGGACAAGCTGAAGCCAGGGGCCAGGAACTACATCTGGTCTCCCACA
Source organism: Oryctolagus cuniculus (assembly GCF_964237555.1). NCBI lineage: Eukaryota > Metazoa > Chordata > Mammalia > Lagomorpha > Leporidae > Oryctolagus > Oryctolagus cuniculus. The sequence continues at coordinate 83,052,629 of NC_091440.1, forward strand.
TGCATGGCAGGAACTCAAGTATTTAGACCATCATTTAGGCTGAGTGCTTGGGCCCCTGCAGCTGCATGGGAGACCCAGAAGAAGCTCCTAGATGCTAGTTTCTGATCCACCCAGCTCCAGCCGTTAAGGCCATTTAGGGAGTAAGCAGCGGATAGAAGACCTCACTCTCTGTCTCTCCCTCTGTCTTTAACTCTGCCTCTCAAATAAATAAAATAAATCTTAGTTTCTTTTTTAAGATTTATTTTATTTTTTGAAAGACAGAGTTACAGAGAGAAGGAGAGAGAAAGAGAGAGGTCTTCCATCCGCTGCTTCACTCCCCAGATGGCCGCAACAGCCAGAGCTGACCTTCCCAGGCATAATAATGGCTAGCTGGATTAGAAGCAAAATAGCCAGGACTCCAACCAGGACTCCAATATAGTAAGCTAGTGCCATAAAAAAAGTGGATTAATCTGCTGTTCCACAATGCCAGCCCCTGAGCCTCTAGTGTTGATTTGTCTGGCTGCAAACTCGAGATAAAAGAAATTACTGAAGGGGCTGGCGCTGTGGTGCAAAATATATAGACGCAGCTTCCAACTTCAGGGTAAGTGAGTGGACACGGATGGCCAGTGAAGTTGTCCTTGATTGAGCTTAATCAGAAGTATCAAAGTCACAGCCATTGGTCTCTAGGAAGGGAAATGATTGCACCAGCCACTGCAGGCGCCGGTCAAAAGTGCATCAAACTCCAGGAGGAAGAAATGGGCTAAAGCAAGAACAATTATTATGAAAGTTCACTTGAAATCAAGAGATCAAAGCTGTTCTCTGGTTACATAATAGCACCCAGTAACCGGTACCATTCTAAAACAAGAAAAAAAATCACAGTTTGGAGTTTGGATGCTTTATGGTTATTTGTTTTTAGGATTTTAATATCGTTTCATACCACAATTTGATCTTTAAAATGTCTCATATTCTAAAAATCATCCTGTGAATAAAAATATGAGAAGATCTTAAGCCTGGCATCATAACTCATAGGTATTATCCAATACAGCCCTTTAAGATTGTTATGATCCTGATTTCACAGATAAGAAAGCTGAGTGGCGCAGACAGAGGTTAACTTATCCAAGGTTACACACTGTGCAGTGACGCCACTGAGAGTGAAGCCCAGTTAGTGCAGCCAGAAGTCAAGGCTCAGAAACCACTGTAGCACATCGCAGCCTGTCTGTTCACTGAGCACCTGTTAACAGCTCTGCCACTTTGCTAGTTTCTATAGATGACGCAATGATGGTTTCACAACATTTGTTAGGAAATAAACTTCAGGGGGCAGCATTGTGCCGTAACAGGTAAAGCCACCACCTGCCACGCAGGCAGGCACTAGTTAGAGTCTCGGCTGCTCCACTTCCAATCCAGCTCCCTGCTAATGCTCCTGGCAAATCAGGGAATGATGACCCAAGTCCTCGGGCCCCTGCACCCACGTGGGAGACTTGGAAGAAGCTCCTGGCTCCTTGACCTGGCCAGTGCTGGACGTTGTGGACATTTGGGGTGTGAACCAGCAGATGGAAGATATCTTTATTATAAAAATATTTTTATTTTTTTATTTATTTGATAGGTAGAGTTACAGACAGTGAGAGAGAGAGAGACAGAGAGAAAGGTCTTCCTTCCATTGGTTCACTCCTCAAATGGCCGCCACAGCTGGCACTGTGCCAATCCGAAGCCAGGAGCCAGGTGCTTCTTTCTGATCTCCCATGCTGGTGCAGGGGCCCAGGGACCATCCTCCATTGCCCTCCCGGGCCACAGCAGAGAGCTGGACTGGAAGAGGAGCAACCAGGACTAGAACCCAGTGCCCATATGGGATGCCAGCATCGCAGGTGGAGGATTAACCAAGTGAGCCACAGTGCCAGCCCATAAAAATATTTTAAAAATATTTTTTAAAGATTTATTTCATTTATTTGAAAAGAAGAGTTACAGAGAGAAGTAGAGACAGAGAGAGAGGTCCTCCATCCGCTGGTTCACTCACCAGATGGCTGCAACGGATGGAGCTGCACCGATCCAAAGCCAGGAGCCAAGAGCCTCCTCTGGGTCTCCCATGTGGGTACAGGGGCCCAAGCACTTGGGCCATCTTCTACTGCTTTCCCAGGCCATCGCAGAGAGCTGGATTGGAAGTGGAGCAGCTGGGTCTAGAACCGGTGCTTATATGGGATGCCGGCACTTCAAGCCAGGGCTTTAACCTGCTGTGCCACAATGCTGGCCCCTAAAAAATATTTTTTTAATAAAGAAACATCAGTGTTGTTCTGTTTTCCAAAAGCCAGTGCACATATACACTAGGCAGTCTGCCACATGACCTGTGGTGTCATCTGTACTGAAAACCATGAATCAGTGTAAAGAGCTCACTCCAGAGAAGAGCTGACAACGTGACACCTAACACAGTCGTCCTTCAGTGTCTGTGGGCCATCGGATTCAGGATCCTCTGCAGATGCCAAAATCCACAGATGTTCAAGTCTCTTATACAAAATGGCATAGCCTTTGCATATATAACCTACATACATCCTCCTGTGTCCTTCAAATTCTCTCTGCATTATTTATAATACTTAATATAATGCAAATGCTATGTAAATAGCTGTTTATGCTATATCCTTCAGATAATAATGACAAGGAAATGTCTGTATGTGTTCAGTACAGAAGCAACTTTTTTTCAGATGCTTTTTAAATTCCAATTTTTTTTTCTTACTTAAGAGGCAGGGAGACAGAGGGTACCCATCCGGCTCACTCCTCAAATTCTTGCAATGGATGGGTTTAGGCCAGGCTCCAACCTGAATCCAAGAACACAATCTAGGTCTCTTGTGTAGGTGGCAGGCACCCAAGACTTTAATCTGCATGCCAGGAAGCTAGAGTCAGGAGTCAGATTTAGAAATCAAACCCAGGTACTCCAAAATGGAATGTGGGCATGTTAACCACAAGGCCAAAGTCCCACTCCACTTGTTTTCTAATATTTTCAATGTGGGGTTGTTGAATCCAGGGCTGCAGAACCTGCTTATATGGAGGGCTGACTGGACTCACCCACCCCTGGCTCCAATCTTTGAATCAGTTGGAGCAAATAAAACATTCAGCACTGGCTCTCCAGATCACAGAGAGCTTCCCAACTGTTAGCCCACATCCCCACCCCCAGGAGACCGACACTGGCAAAGTGGTCTCTTAAGACCAAGACTGGGTTGCCCTAGAATTAACTGCTGCTGTAACTGAAGCCTACTGAGAATAACAGCAGCAATGACGCACAATGTTGCTCAGCATTGATTGGTTATAATTGGTTCTAATCTTCTGTAATGATTGGTTATAACCTTCTCACCAAGAAACATTTGCATTGAAACCCAAACTATATAAACCTACCCCAGTGAGGAAGAGTACAATCATATAGAATAAGGCACACTGGGGCCAGTGCTGTGGTGTATCAGGTAAAGCCACCACCTGCAGTGCTGGCATCCCATATGGGCACTGGTTCAAGTCCCAGCTGTTCTACTTCCAATCCAGCTCTCTGCTGTGGCCTGGGAAGGCAGTGGAAGATGGCCCAAGTCCTTGGGCCCATGCACCTGTGTGGAAATCCCAGAGGAAGCTCCGGGTTCCTGGCTTTGGATCAGCACAGCTCTGGTCATTGCGGCCATCTGGGGAGTGAACCAGCAGATGGAAGACCTCTCTCTCTCTCTGTCTCTCTGCCTCTGTTTCTCTGTAACTCTGCCTCTCAAATAAATAAATAAATATTTTTTAAAAAAGAATAAGGCACATGAAGTCACCTGTTTGAAACCCAAAATTGTTTTCTAATACAGAGAGAGTGCAGTCATTAAAGGGATCACATAAATAAGACCAAGTGTCTGCTAATAATAACAGATAGAATTAAAAAGGAGAGAACGATTCAACTTGGGAAACAGGACACACAGCAGACTCATAGAATAACAAATGCCCTAAACAGCACTCTGGCCTCAGAATCAGCCTTTAAGGCATTCAGATCTGGCTAAAAAGCCCACTAGAGCATTTCAGGTATGGAAAGCAAAAAATGAAATAAATGAAAGATCTCTGTGATTGAGATCCCACAGGAAAGAACGGACCATCAAAGAAGGAGGTACTTCTCTCTGAAAGGAGGAGAGAACTTCCACTTTGATTATGGCCTTGCCTAAATAGTGTCAGTTTGTGAACTCAAGAGGCTTCCATAGCCTTGGCGACTCATGACAAGAGCCTCGGGTGATCACTGACGTCATAGATAAGAGTGTCAATTGTTAAATCAACAACAGGAGTCACTGTGCACTTGCTCCTCATGTAGGACCTCTGTCCTTAATGTGTTATAATTATGAGAATGACCGTAAAACTAGTCTTCAAGCAGTACTTTATACTTTGTGTGTCTGTGTGGGTGCAAACTGTTGAAATCTTAACTTAGTATAGAGTTGACCTTCTGTATATAAAGATAATTGAAAATGAATCTTGATGGAGAATGGGATGGTAGAGGTAGTAGGAGGTGAGACAGTTTGGGGGTGGGAGGGTGGCTATGGGGGGAAGAACTGCTATAATCCAAATGTTGTACTTATGAAATTTATATTTATTAAATAAAAGCTTTCTATAAAAAAATAAGAAGCTCTCATGTGTGCTCAGCCCAGGGACTCTCACAGGGTGTTTTGCTCAGCTGGAATGAGGTTCAGCTCTCTGTGGTCTCTCTTTTTCCCATGATGGCATGTTCTTAGATTCAATTTTGGCTCAAAATATAACCATAAAAGGGTTCACAAGCAACAGCGCTACAGGTGCTGCAAAGCCTGGAAGAGGTGGAGGCTGAGACTGTAGCGCAGCCTTGACTGGAGGCCTCCTCAAAGGAATGTCCAAGAGGCACAGGGGAAAAATTGGCTGCCGAGCAGGGAGTGGTACAAGACCTAAAATACTAGGAAGAGCAATGTAAGCATCATCACTGCATAGGAAAAACAAAACAGAGGCGCATCACAACCTCAGGAGGTATGACAGGAGTGAAAGATTGTCAGGCTTGCCTCCTTGTACAGATTATCCCCTGACAGTGCATTCTTCCAGAAGGCATTATCCATACTCATTAGATATGCCTAAGAACATAATGAGGGCAGTGCTTCCTGGGGACCCATGCAAGGCACTGTGCTAAATTCTTTGCACATATGTGCATACTTCAACTTGTTCTTTGAAAATGGAATTAAAAGATAAGTGGGTTTGGGTGCAAAGAAAAACTGAAATCCATGCATACAAGGGGCTTTCAAAATGTACATAGAAAATGTGTTTTGCAAACACAAACTATGCATGGATTTCAAAATGTTTTGCACTAAAATACATGCATCTTTTATTTCTGTTTTTTTCACGAACCTCTTGAAGTGCTTCATGTATTGGTGAGACAGTGGGACATACATACACACACTGAGATTTGCCTCAAGGAAATGGCATGTACAGTTGTGAAGCTGGGATGCCTGGAATCTATGGGGCAGGCCAGCAGCCTGGAAAATCTCCAGCGGGAGTCGGTGCACCCCGACTTTTTCTTTTTCTTTTTTTTTCTTTTTTTAACTTTTATTTAATAAATATAAATTTCCAAAGTACAACTTTTGGATTATAGCAACGTCCCCCCCCCCTTAACCTCCCTCCACCTGCAACCATCACATCTCCCACTCCCTCCCCCATCCCATTCTTCATCAAGATTAATTTTCTTTTTTTTTTAACTTTTATTTAATGAATATAAATTTCCAAAGTACGGCTTATGGATTACAATGGCTTCCCCCCCATACCGTCCCTCCCACCCGCAATCCTCCCCTTTCTCATCTTTCTCCCCTTCCATTCACATCAAGATTCATTTTCGATTCTCTTTATATACAGAAGATCAGTTTAGCATACATTAAGTAAAGATTTCAACAGTTTGCTCCCACACAGAAACATAAAGTGAAAAATAACAGATGATTTTTTAAATGATGATGAAATCAGATCAGATTGTCATGTTTAATCCCAGTGAGAGTCAAGTTGGGAATTGATAATTTCTTTTTTTTTTTTTTTTACAGAAGATCAGTTTAGTATACATTAAGTAAAGATTTCAACAGTTTGCACCCCCATAGAAACACAAAGTGAAATATACTGTTTGAGTACTCGTTATAGCATTAAATCTCAGTGTACAGCACATTAAGGACAGAGATCCTACATGAGGAGTAAGTGCACAGTGACTCCTGTTGTTGACTTTACAAATTGACACTCCTGTTTATGGCATCAGTAATCTCCCTATGCTCCAGTCATGCGTTTCCAAGGCTATGGAAGCCCTCTGAGTTCTCCGACTCTTATCTTGTTTAGACAAGGTCATAGTCAAAGTGGAGGTTCTCTCCTCCCATCAGAGAAAGGTACCTCCTTCTTTGAAGACCTGTTCTTTCCACTGGGATCTCACTCACAGAGATCTTTCATTTAGGTTTTGTTTTTTTGTTTGTTTGTTTGTTTGTTTGTTTTTTGGTTGTTTTTTTTTTTTTGCCAGAGTGTCTTGGCTTTCCATGCCTGAAATACTCTCATGGGCTTTTCAGCCAGATCCGAATGGCTTTAGGGCCGATTCTGAGGCCAGAGGGTGCACCCATCTTGAAACAGACTTTTCTTCCTGGGGAAACCCCAGTGGTCCTCTTGGGCTTTTCAATTGATTGGATGATAGCAACTCATTGTAACAATCTCCTTTAGTTATCAACTGAAATAGATGTGAACCCTGTCTACAAGCTACTGTCAGTGCCATCCTTAAACCAGTGTCCAGTTTTAATAACTGAGTACTACAGACAAGCCACACTGACAGGTAAAGTTTACCATCATGGTATATTTGCTCATTCTTCCCGCATGAAAAATCAGTAAGATGCTATCCTTTTTATCCCTATTCCACAGTTGAAGAAAGAGGCTCAAGAAAGTAGAGAATTTTCTCAAGATGACCCAGATTGTAAAGGGTAGAGCCAAGCTTTGTAACCAGATGACTTCCTAGCCCATGAATTTAAACACTGGGATCTCCCACCTCACCAAGCAGCAAGGATTTCTTGGCTAAGGATGCTGTCATTACCAGTTGTGCAGCGCAGAAGTGGCAAATATAAAGCCAAGAAAATGTCAGCACTTACCCTTGTGTATCTGGGACCTCCCCCTCAAGCTGCTTGTCATCACAGGCTTTGTCGTTTAGCTTTCAGCCTGTGTATCCAACCTCTTTCCAGCCATGCCCCCCCCATCCTTTTTCCCACCCTACAAAAAAAATAACCCAAGTGACTCCTCAGTAAACAAGCCGCTGTCTAAATACAGAGTTTATAATAGAGTGCATACAGGGAGTACCAGCCTGTGTGAAAAGAAGACCAGATCAACTGTATTCCATATCAAGAAAAAAGCCAGAGGGATGAATGAGTTATTTGTTCTGCCAGTCCACATAGACACCAAAGTTCCAGTGCAACTGGAATAGCAGTTTAGTGGCTCGTGGAAACATTGTCCCCCCAAAGTCATGACAATGAGGTCATAGAAGGATGTGGAGGGTACTTCAAGTTCACAGTTACATGGGGTGAGATTTCAGTGTGCTAGAAGACTCTCCCTCACGTCCTCAAAAAATGCAACTCAACCTCTTTTTTCTCATACTACACAGTCTGGCTTCTAGAACTTTTCCATATCCCCAAAGTTCTCAGCTCTGCTTATGGACATTTTAGTAGATCTGTGTGGACAGTATGCAAACCCATATGTGGGAACACTAATCCCAGTGTGATGGAATGGGACTGCTGCCCCCCAAGAAAGAGTCGGAGAGACTCACATGCCGTCTTTCTTCCATGTGATGATACAAGTCAGGAAGAGGGTCTTCACCAGAACCCGATTATGCTGGCACCCTGAGCTTAGACGTCTCAACCTCCATAAGGTCAGCAATAAGGTTTCTTATTTATAAGCCACCCAGTCCATGTTTCTTTACAATAACAGCCTAAGATAATCTTGTTCCCACGTTAAGAGAAAAAATAGAGGCCAGCAGAGAGAAGCTTCTTGAACATCTCTGCAACCAAAACCACATACACACACACCTGTACCAATCCTCCCAGGATTCCTGTGCAAAATCTTTCCTTGTCTTGAGCTCTGGACTCTGGATGTCACCACCACCCATGGCCTCCAGAGCTTGTCCCATGGATCATCACTTTCCTTCCCTCCCTTATATCTTCATTCTGTCTAGTTTTTCCTTCCCTCTTGCCTATAACTAGAATAAATGCTTCACCAAATTAAAAACATTTTGCTTCTAGATATTTTCCAATGAGCATAAACAGACTACATCAGAAAGTTTGGTTGGAAAGATGGGATTTAAAAACAACTAAATCCTGATTCCAAGAGACACCTCTTACTATAAGGACATAGAAAGATTGAGAGTCAAAGTATAAAAGAAAGGAGAGATTCCTTCCACACTCTAAGCAAAAGATAGTGAATCGAAGGTAAGGAAAATGTCAAGATAAGAAATATCGCTACAGGTAAAGAGGGAAGTTTCAGAGCAATAAAAATGTCAACTTTCCAGGAAGATATGAAAAAATTTAAACCTGTATAGACATACTCAAAATGTGTATATTCAGGGGCTGGCATTGTGGTGCAACTGGTAAAGCCACACTTGTAATGCCGTTATCCCATATTGGAACACCAGTTTGAGTCCTTGTTGCTCCTCTTCTAATCCAACTCCCTGGTAATTCACCTGGGAAAGCAGTGGATAGTAACTCAAGTACTTGGGCCCCTGCCACCCACGTGGGAGATCCAGATGGAGTTCTTGGCTCCTTGATGTCACGGGCACTTGGGGAATGAACTGCCAGTGGAAGATGTCTCTCTTCTCTCTGTCTCTGTCCCTGTCTCTCTTTCTCTTACTTGTTCGCTCACTGTTTTTCTCTTTCTCTGTCACTCTGTCAAATACATTTTTTAAAAACCTCAAGTTAATAAAATATGTATACTTAGTAAAAATTAACAGAAGTAGAATAAATTATATCAATAGTACATGGTGGGTTTTAATATAGCTCCATCAGATAATCAGACATATACAAAGCTAGTAAGATAACAGTTTGATCCATATGATCTAACTGACCTATCAAGAAATTGGGATATTAATGGATTAATGAGATGCACCCAAAATACTCCTAGAGATACTTTCAACCAAAGTAGGCAGACACATGAGCCCACAGACATTTACACAAATTTTTTTTAAAGATTTATTTATTTTACTTGAAAGTCACAGTTACACAGAGAGAGGAGAGGCAGAGAGAGAGAGAGAGAGAGAGGGAGAGAGAGAAAGAGAGGTCTTCCATCCGCGGGTTCACTCCCCAGATGGCCACAACGCTGGAGCTGCACTGATCTGAAGCCAGGATCCAGGAGCTTCTTCTGGGTCTCCCACGTGGGTGCAGGGACGCAAGAACTTGGGCCATCTGCTACTGCTTTCCCAGGCCAAAGCAGAGAGCTGGATCAGAAGTGGAACAGCCGGGTCTTGAACCAGCGCTCATATGGGATGCCAGCACCACTTTACCAACTATGCCACAGCGCCAGCCCCTACACGAATGTTCATAGCAGAACTATCTGTAATTGACAAAAAGCTGGAAGTAACTGAATGCTATCTCAGTAGAATGAATATAAATGGATTGTGATATTAAAAAAATAAACTTGCTTCAACTCTGCTTCCTCCTCAAGCTACCTTTTATTTACCCTGTCTGCCAATTTTGAGTAATTTTGAAAAAAATAAAAATGCTTTCTATTTCCTCCTTTCTACCACACTACTCAGTCCTCAGCAATACTTTCAGCCCTGTTCTTGCCACAGAAAGTGTTCTCATTGGGTAGTGGTTAAAAAATTCTATTGCTTTAAAAAAATTGTACTTTAAATTCTATTGCCTTGTTTCTTCTTCCTGTTCCACTTGGCTGCTTCATCTGACACTGAATCCCAGCGAAATCCCTGCCTGAAAGTCTCTTCTGAATTTTTTGATTTCTCTAATTTAATTCTCTTCCCGTTGCTAAAATCTTATGTTTCAATGTCTTCCACAGCCTCTTGTTTCCTCATTTCAGATTTGTGGAGTCCTGGGTCCTTTCCTCTACTCATGCTGGGAGCGAGATCCAGCCCCACGGCTTCAACTCCATCCTTGTGCTGAGGCAGGAAGCAGAATGACCTGGTGGAGTCAGACTTTGAAGTCAGACAGACAACAAGCTAGCTCTGCCGATCAAAGTCTCTAAAGCCATCCTTTCCTCTGAGCTTTCATTAGAAGGGCACTAAAAATAATCTTGACCCAGGCTGTAACTGTGTTGTGAGTCAATTTTGCATCCCTCCCATCCGTAACAAGTCAAAGCACCTCTCTGAGCCTCACAACACCAGACCTAGTCTAGGCATGTCTCCAATTTGCTCAGCCTTGGTTTTCAGCTCAGTGCTGGGTGACCCACCAGGAAGACCATGTGGTGTCCATGGCATTCTTGTCAGTCCAGAGAGATATCGGTCTGTGTTGGAGGGAGGCCCACTGAGCTCTGTGCCTGCCTTGTGCTGCAGGCTGTCCAGCCGGCCCTGCTGTAGCAAGCAGCCATTCCTGATGTCCCTGTTGACTGAGACAAGAAACCAGACTCCACCTCATCGGACACACAGTGCAGGCCTCTGCCTCCCTGCTCTTGAGCTTCCCTATCATTGCAAAGGTGTAAGTGCAGGGGCTTCCTAAGCACCCCACCCACCCAACCCACTGGGTCTCTAGGCTGGGGCTGCAAGTTGCATAAAATGATTCTAGTTCATGTCTACTTGCTGGCTCAACGCTACCACTCTTGTGTCCAAAAAAAAAAAAAAAAAAAACACCTGGAAAGGCAGGGGAGTTAACATTCCGGCAGTGGGTAAGTGAGGCTGATAGATTCGTCGCTCTTTCTCTGCCTTGAGAGTGGTATGGAGACCGATCATTCCTGGAGATCTGGAGATCCCGTGTGACCGAGCAAGCAGCAGGTTTTCCTGTCAAGTCTAGAGCCTGGGTAATGCCTCACATCACCTGGCTTCCTCTTTTTCACTCCCTCGCCTCCCTGGCTACCTCTCCTCTGCTTGCTTGGATGCTGGCCCCTCAAAAGAGCTTCAGCATGCATGTCTCAGTTTAGGTTCTGTTTCCTAGAGAAGCCAGGTTAGAGAAACTACATCAAGAAAAAGATGGGCCGGCACTGTGGCATAGCGGGTAAAGCCGCCTCCTTCAGTGCCGGCATCCCATATGGGCACCGGTTTGAGACCCAGCTGCTCCACTTCTGATTCAGCCTGGGAAAGCAGTAGAACATGGCCCAAATCTTTGGGTCCCTGTGCCAGCATGGGAGACCCGGAAGAAGCTCCTGGCTCCTGGCTTCTGATGGGCGCAGCTCCAGCCGTTGTGGCCAGTTAAGGAGTGAACCAACAGATGGAAGACCTCTCTCTCTCTCCCTTTCTGCCTCTCCTTCTCTCTCTGTGTAACCCTGACTTTCAAGTAAATAAATAAATCTTTTAAAAAAGAAAAAGAAATGATGAGCCATCCCCTTGAGTCCCTCCTAAGTGCCGATGTTTTTGCTAAGTGATGTACTTTCACTGTGTCTCTCTTTTTAAACTAGTTATCAATTTTTATTTATTTGAAGAGAAAGATCTTCCATCTGCTTATTCACTCCCCAAATGCCTACTAAAACCAAGGCTGAGCCAAGCTGAGCCAGGCTGAAGCCAGGAATTAGGAATTAGATCCGTGTCTCCTATATGGGTGGCAGGGACTCAAGTCTTTGGGCCATCACCTGCTGCCTCCCAGTGTGGGTGATCCTGTGCCTGGCTGGGAGACTGCCTGCCTAGCCACTGCAGGAGGTTAGGAGGGCATGACACACCATGCCTCCTGGGAAGGACCCTACTACCTGACTGCTGGGAGGCCTCGGGAGCCCCAGGCACATTCCCCCCACCCCTGTTTCCTGTTGAAGGGCCTCGTGATTGCCAATCAGGTAAACAGCTCCCGGGTGTGGCCCAGGTCCATAAGGACCACCTGGTGGGCTACCCTTGGCTACATGACTTTCAAGCTGATTGGAGAGGCATAGCAGCGTCAGTCTCAGCTCTATCCTATAGAATTAGTGTTGCCCTGAGTTAGCTACGCCCCCTCTGCCTGCCCGTTAAAAGCTTGAGATTGATTGCTAACGGTCGGACATGTTCACCAAAGCTTGTCCACGGTACTTCTAGTTGAAGAACGCTGTCACTCCACCAGCGTGTGGTCCTCTCAGGACGAGTCCATATCCCAGTATGTACACTAGCAGGAAGCTGGATTAGAAGCAGAGGTGGTGGGGCCAGTGCTGTGGCATAGTGGGTAAAGTCGCTATCTTCAGTGCCAGCATCCCATATGGGCGCCAGTTTGAGTCCCGGCTGCTCCACTTCCCATCCAGCTCTGCTATGGCCTGGGAAAGCAGGATAAGATGGCCCAAGTCCTTGGGCCCCTGCACCCACATAAGAGACCTGGAAGAAGCCCCTGGCTCCTGGCTGCAGATTGGTGCAGCTCCGGCCATTATGGCCATTTGGAGAGTGAGCCAACAGATGGAAGATCTCTCTCTCTCTCTCTCTCCTCTCCCTCTGCCTCTCTGTAACTCTGCCTTTCAAGTAAATAAATAACTCTTCAAAAAAAGGGAGCAGAGGTAGTACCCAAACCCAGGCACTCCAATCTGGATGCATGAGTCCCAAGTGGCAGTTTAATTGCTACACCATAATACTTGCCCTGGTATCTCTCTTAGACCTCACAGAAAACAATAGATACTATTTCCCCCCGTTGGAGTAACTTGTGGAGAACAACTCGGACTAGACTAAGTTACTGGAATTAAGACTTATTCTATGCATCTGCTCTCCCACAATATGGCGCTGGGAGAGGAGTAAACAACTTTTACACAGCTGCCTCCAGTTCAACCAATAACCTGCAGGAGCTGATCCTGCTCCTGATTGGAGGAGAGCAGCGTACTTGGCGTGTGGGTAGCAGAGTTGGGATTGGTGGAAGAGGACTATAAAGGAGGAGAGAGACAACATGCACCAGGAACATCTAAAGGGAACAACCGGATAACATCTGAGCAGCCCCCGAGAGAGCCGGCCGGTGGTGTGCCACTCTCCCGCGGAAGTGGGGAAAGTGGCAGGGGGAACCGCCCTTCCACGGAGGTGGAAGGGATGGCAGCCAACCCGGGAAGGACCAGCAGCAAACCCGGGGGGGGGGCCGAGCAGACAAAAGAACAGCGCAGGGTCCTGTGTCGTTCCTCCACGAAGACGGGGAGCGACAGTAACTGAGGCTCAGTATGGCTTCAACAACTTAGCAGAATTGACCCAGCCAGGAGGGACAGAGCAAAGAAACTGACTCCAGTGTGCCTTGCTTCAAAGTCCGTATTCTTCCTACTCTTCCCACTGAGTCCAATATCAGGACACTGGGGCTCCGGGAGTCTATGGAGGTTCCATGTGGCAATCCACTGGTTGGTGGAATTTTCACCAGCTTTAGGAGGATTCAGTGAAGAATATTCTAAATACTCAAGCAGAACATAGTAAGAACGTCCTGAAACGATAGGAGGTAGAATCAATTAAAGGAGATGCTCAAACTATCATTATTATTTGACATTCAGTTATCACTCTGTACAGTCCTTTGTGTAAGGAATCACACTGATGATTCAATCCAAGGCTGTGAAAGTTACTTTTACAAGGATAAGAGCAGGAAGGGCTAGGAGGACACAGAGACCCAGGAAGAGAAAGGAAGGAGACAGCCACCCCACGGGAGCCCACCTCGGCTCTAACTGTGGCTTGGAATCACATGGCCTCGCAGACCTCGACTCACCCACACCCTCCAGATGGGCCTGTTCTCCCTGAGGACAAGAAGTACACATTTTTCACTAGAAAATTGATTTTCATCTTCACACAAAGGAGAGAGGGCCTGACAGCCAGAAACTGAAATGGGGAGGATTTCCTTGTACTGCACAGAGTGTAACTGGCAGGGTTCTGTGTGTGTCCGGAGCTTGGGGCCAAGATCCCACACTGGAAAATTGGAAAAAGACTACATTTGGACCTTTTTACCCTGGTCAGTTAGCCTCTCTCCAGGTCCTGGGTTGTGAAGTGAACCTTTTCACTCTGTCCCTCCTGTGGGTGGAAGGAGATTTATGTGTGCAAATTAAAAGGTCATATGGTTTGCAGGTCTAATCATCCTCTCTTGGTCTCATCAAGTGTTGAAGGATTAGCACCCTTGAAGATGGCTATTAATCTATTAACACATAACAACAAAAGGGGTGGATTTGTGTATTTATAGAAAAAAAAATCCCACTTGCCTGATAAAGAAACTTTTGCCCTGGAACTTGACAAGCATCTCAGAGACCTCCAGAAACTTCCAGCGCCACCGTGTGGGTTGGTCCTTTGACCATTTTTGTCAGGAGAGGCTGTGTCCCTAGAGAAGGCTTTTCCTCTTCCGCATTTTCTCAGTCTGCTACTCAGTTGCACAGCTGCAGTTCCAAGACTTCTTCCAACAAAGTACCCTCACCCCTCAAACTACCCTCCAAACAAATGTGTTCAAAGAACTCAAAAGACTACTTCACTTGTCTCAAATTCTAATCAGGATCACCTAGGGGGTCTTATTAAAATGAATGTTCCAGCCAGGACCTGAGATTTTGCATGTCTAAACAAGCTCCCAGGATATGTCAATACTGTTGGCCCATAGATTTCACTTTGAGTAGCAAGGTCATTCAGGACATTTGGGGTTTTCTTTGGGAAAGGTTTAGAAACAGTTGCCCTTGAAAATGT